>NW_025764360.1:0-313202 GCF_021015755.1 Lentinula edodes
GATTGCCAACCTTCCCAACCAGGTGTTTTTCACTTCACTTTGTCTTCTTATGTCACTTGCTTAGGTATAACTTCTAGCGTCACAAAATCGTTGCCAAACACGGAGCCCATTTTACCATAATGGTCGTCGGTACGTCGAGGGGAGTCCTGTAAACTAACGTTTCTTACTCTCTTTGCTCACCTGACAGGGGAGTCCGGACTCGGGAAGACAACACTGATTAACACCCTCTTTTCTACTGAATTGTCTCCGCCTAAAAACTACTCTCGTCGGCACCACAAACAGTTGGATAAACTTACGGAGGTCGAAATCATCAAGGCTGAACTCGAGGAGAAGCAGTTCAAGGTCAAACTCACCGTCATTGACACACCTGGGTTTGGCGACTATGTCAACAACCGTGACTCTTGGTCTCCCATTGTTGAATTCATCGACGACCAACACGAAGCTTACATGCGTCAGGAACAACAACCTCAACGGTCTGAAAAAACGGATCTGAGAGTACACGCATGTCTATACTTCATTAGACCAACAGGACACACGTAAGTTGCTCTACATTATCAAGTTCAAATCATGTCTTGACCTACCTACCCAGTCTCAAACCTCTCGACATTGAAATCATGAAGCGTCTGGGCACTCGTGTCAACTTGATTCCTGTCGTTGCAAAGGCGGACACTTTGACCCAGAATGATTTATTCTTGTTCAAGCAACGTGTACGTACTTTCAAAGCAATCAAAATCTGTTTGGGCTAATTATTTGTCGTCTATTAGATTCGAGATGTCATTCAAGCTCAAGGTATCCGTATCTATACCCCTCCTATTGAGGCTGACGATGAGGGTGCCGACCACGCCCGCGTATTGACCGAGGCGATTCCATTTTCCATCATCGGTTCGACCGAGGATGTGCAAACTGCCGATGGGAGAGTTGTCAAAGGGCGTGAATACCTTTGGGGTGTTGCTGAAGGTTCGTCCACCTGATACTCCTCTTACGTCCTTGCAACTTATCTTCGAAATGTGTAGTCGAGAATGAGGCGCACTGCGACTTCAAAAAGCTTCGCTCCCTCCTCATTCGCACACATATGCTTGATCTGATTTCGACGACCGAAGAGTCCCACTACGAGAATTACAGACAGCAACAAATGGAGACTCGCAAATTCGGGGAACCGAAGGTTAAGAAGCTTGACAACCCCAAGTTCAAAGAAGAAGAGGAGGCGTTACGGAAGAGGTTCACTGAACAAGTTAAAAGCGAAGAGGCTAGATTCAGGCAATGGGAACAACACGTAAGTTCAGCTTCGAAAGTACCTGATCCCGCTGACCTTTCTTGTAGCTTATCGCCGAACGTGACCGCCTCAATAAAGACCTGGAGATGGCCCACAGCGCTATCAAGCAGTTGGAAGCCGAACTGGACAATCTCCAAGTTGGCTACAACCGTGGTTCGGGCAGGCGTTAAATTATGTCCAATGTTTCGTATATACCCCACCAAGACTTTTTAGTTTCCATTGACTACTGTACTTGACTTGATACGTTCCCTTTTGGACTAGGATCATTGGTTGCTCTTCCGAATCAAGGTCGCTCGTGTGCCCTTCAGCTTGTCATTCTTTCGCTGTTTACATACATTCTTTTATTTCTTGGAAAATATACTCGTGTTGACAGTGTGTACGATGCTATTACAAGGACAGATCAAGTTGTCAGCCTCTACTTGTGTTATCCGAATCCGACTCCGCATCTGCGTCTTCTAAACTATTCTCTGTGTCAAGATTTGCAGTCCAGGGCTCATCATCAGGAGTAAATTGGTACACTTCTCTTGATTTCACCAATTCTCTTGACCAATCTCTCTCAACGCGAGGATAGATTACACCGGAAATACGCATTGTCCTCGCCAAAGCAATGCTATCAGTGTGTTCTCGGTAAAAGCTGTCGATTCTCTTCTTCAACGCTTCCCGAGCAAACCCACCCCGAAGTTCATAACCTGCAGCTGGCTCTGTAGGCGGTTGCTCATAACCAACAAAATGGATCGTGATTGGAGTATGATGGTCGCTTATGGCATTTACGAGATCCGTATATTGCGTGGAAGGAGAATCGGTACGATCGACGACAATAGACAAGACCTTGCCTGCGGGAGGATCACGTAAAAGCAAACGTTCCATCTTCTTGACCATATCCATAGCTTGGACGCCTGTTCTAACATCATCGTTCATCTTGTCCAATGCAGGCCATGGAAATTCAGGAACCTCGCCAATAGGGCGACCGTTGTCATCTAACTGGTAGATCAAAAATGGGGATTTGCTCTTCTTGTCTTTTCCTTCAAAATCAGATTCGTAGACCTCTGTCACCTCCTTCTCCGCAAGAACCTTGAAGCTCTCCGTGAGCTCGTCCGAGAGAGGATACCACTGTCCTATACCGACTCCAATGACCCGCTTGTTCCAAGGGATCGGCTTTTCCAAACCCTCACCATCGATACCTCGACCACGAGAATGTTCGTCAAATCTGACGCCAATAGGTCCGCCACGGGCACCAGCGAGCAATTGAGCCATTTCAATAGCAAGAGTTCGCATGCGGGTGACACGCAAAGATCGAAGACGACCAGCAAACGATGCCTTTGACTTGCGGTCGTCTGGTGGAACTACACTGTAAAATGGTTTACCCTGACTAAGACCGCGAGATAGACGAGCGAGGGTTTTGGCAATAGGACGGGTGGATACAGTAAGGGAAATTAACGGACGCCAAAAAGGCTCATCCTTAATGAACTCGAAATACTCTTTCCTCAAATGATACACATCTTGAAAATGCTTCTGAGGACTGCCAGAAGGAGCAACGGTAGACTTTACTTCGTCTGCATTGTGTATATCACCCGACGCGAAGGTTGGCCACCTTTCTGGAGCTTCCGGGGCCTCACCGGAATTGCTATTCTGACCTTTCACGACAGATGTACGAGCATCGGATTCGCCGCGACTCATGCGTGCGGTGGGAGGAACGAAGCCAGAAGGATGTTGCATGGGTTGTGCGACTGCATTATCGTGCACGCCATGAATTTCGGTAGGAATTTTCGCGTCTCTGGGTTCTGTGGCAGCGGAGACACCTCCGGAAAGAATTCCGGAAGTAAGAGTAGACATAAGTCCGCCCTCTTGATCCTTGCGCTCTTTGAGAGCTTTCCATTGTTCGATTCTGGGAACCAAAGAATCCGAATGGTGTTCATTGACTGTTTCCATCTGTCGACGACGCAGTTCGGTGGCGACTCTGGAATGGGGATGAGGTGAGAGATGATACTCGGGATCGTACTGTTTGTCTGCGGGTGTCGGTGGGACAAAACCACTAGGGTGCGCAACAGTACCATCTTCGAACTCGAGCTCGAAGGGAATCTTCCCTTGGAGTGGTTTGATGTCAGTCGCTATATTTGAAAGTTGCTGTTCTTCTGAGACACGTGCGGCTACAGCAGCGGTCTGAGCTAGATGCCGACGAAAGTCCTTTTTCGCTTTGAACTCCTCGTCATCGTTGTCCCGGACAGCCTGTTGAAGGGCATCCTGAACAGCCTGCTGTCCAAGAGACGGGGGACTGTATCCGAGATCATGAAGAGCCTCCAAACGTTCTTCAGCTGAAGTCCACCATTTTATAGACCGATGTTTCTTGGGTGTGAGCCACGGCCAGCGAGCATTGTCCATAAGCTGCTTGCAGTCGTGGGGAGTGGATCTTGAGTTGAACATTTCGAGAACAGCTTCAAAGTCACTAGCTCTACACACTGCGACGATATGGGCAGGTGAGTCTGTGCGACCAATCTCGTATTTGATATCGTATCGAGACTCGAGGAGAAAGACGGTGTGTGGTTCATAGGCAAATGGTGAAGGCTCTTCGTATTGTTTGCCTTCGGAAACATAAGAACCACCTGGCCACCAGTGGGAAGCACGAATATCCGTAGGACGGGTAAAACCACCCATATATCTAGATTACATAGAATATTAATATATGACCAGTAGAAGTGAAGAATGTTGACGCACGTCCTAACGGGAGTCAGCGCGGTGGTCAGATCAATACGCTCATCTCGTTCAGCCTTTTCAACACGACGATAGTGAATTTTTAAAGCTTCCTTGTTGGTTATGGTGGAGACATAACGAACGGAAACGAGCTGGCATGGATTCTTTGAGCGCAGCATCTAAATGTAAGGAAGAAAGGTAAAAAGAGGTGTTCACATTGAAATACCTGTGGAGTGGAGATTTTGCCGACAAAGTATCCATGCTTTCCCACAGTTCTTTACTCAAAGTCACAAAAGTATTTTGTCAGGACTTTTCAGCTGTCCTCTGAATCCTTGACTAAATTCTGACTGCTATCTTAACGTTAACCTTGACTGGAAATTGCAGGCTTTCTTTAAGCTTGCTTGCGAGATTTTTGCGGCCCAATGCCTGTGGTTGAAATCACAGTAAACGAGCAAGCCCCGATAAGCATGATGTATTTCACGCCTTAGATTCCAAAAAGGCTCTTGGAGGCTCTTGGACGTCGCTCAAAACGCACTTGAAACGCGTTATTCCTAATTTCTACCCGCTTTCTCCAATGTCATACGTCATCACATCAAGGCTTAGGCTAAGTGGCACCAATACTCCCTGTTTCCTGTTGTTATCTTTTTATCCATGGTCAACAGAGGCGTTGCTCTCGTTACAGGTGCTGCAAAAGGTGCTGGTAGAGCTATCGCCCTCAGACTAGCTTCCGAAGGCTTCAAAATCGCAGTCCATGATCTTCCCCGCAACGGAGAACAGCTACTCGATGTACATAGAAATATTCAGAGGCTTGGACAACATTCTGTTGTTCTAACTGCAGACTTCACCGACGAAGATCAGGTAAAGAACTTGGTAGAAGGCACCACGAAATGTCTCGGTGGACTCGACGTTGTGAGTTCTTTGTTCTCCAACAAACTAGAATTAATATCAATGACACCCAGATGGTAGCTAATGCCGCGGTGCGAGAAGCTGCCCCCCTCACTTCGAGTTAGTCTCTGCTCCACGTCCACTAGCCTCTTTCTCATTCATCAACAGCTACCGCCGAATCCTGGAATCGGATATTCGACGTAAACGCTCGCGGCCTTTTCTTCTGCTACAAGTACGCCGCCCAGCAGATGATCTTACAACGGAAAGGAGGACGTATAATAGGAGGTTCCTCTACTTGGGTGGAAAAGGGTATGGATGACTCCCAATCCTAGTTCCCCCCGAATCATTGCTAAATTTAAACAACTCAGGTGGTTCTTTCATGAGCGCCTACTCCGCTTCTCAGTTTGCCGTCCGTGGTTTAACAGAAAGTGCTGGTACGTCTTTCAACATCTCCTAATGATACACCTATAATTCATGCGCATTGCGCCACCACATAAAGCATTAGAGTTGCATGAACACGGCATTACTGTAAATTCCTACGCCCCACGTTCGTTTCCTTTCCTTTCCCACCTCCTTATCTACCCAACCAACCTCTTTCAATATGCAGGCCAGATCTTCCACGAGGCCAATCCCGAAGTAACACTCCCGATGTTGAACAGTAATAATTCATATATCCAATCGTCAGCAAGGGTGAGCCCTCCAGCCTGAATCTGTACCCCTCCATTAGTGTAATGATGGCCTTCAAAGCCTGAGGAAGGAACTCTGGCCCATCGCAATGCACCACAAGCGATCGCTCATCTCGTTTCTTACCTCGTTTCCGAAGAGGCGCACTACATTACTGGTACGGACTTTTTATTCACACTATTAATATATCACTATCTGCTTACGCATCCAAACAAACAGGTCAATGTGTACGTTTTTGAACAGTACACAATCATTTTATCCTCCTGATCTATTTCCACTGCTCCAGATCGGCATAGATAGGCATAGAGCAATATCTTCTCCTATAAATGAATCACGAAATGGAACTGGCGAGGACATGGATGGGACAAACTAATCTAAACTGTAATGTAAGCCGCCGTCTAATTGCGACATGCTACTACCGTCATTTGTCTTTCTCGTCGTTCTCAATTGCGCACTTCTTCCACGGAACATGCACATATGTAAATCTTTACTATAATTGACGGAAATATTCTATTATCTCGCATTTTTTTCGTACATACAAACACTCATGCGCATGCCATTCCATCCAAAGTCAGTACTTCGATAAGACAACGCGAGAAATTGTCGGCTGGTATACATAAGGATTTCACGACTTGGTCTCTAATGCGTACCATTGACCTCCCCTTTTACTTGGCTAAGAGCCTCGTCAGCCTGCTGAAGATCGCGCTCAGTAAGGCTATTGAACACTCCCCCGCCTGGAGTACTAGCTCCGCTTATTACAGAATCAGCCCTGGAACGAACTTTCATCACAAGGGGGCTATACACATCGGAGCGATGAGCGAACAGAACTTTCCACTCCAAAAAGAAAGTGACTGGGAAACTCACAAAGGATAAGAGTCTTCTTCGTCCTCCGCCGATGAAGGCCAACCATAACCTCGATAATCGCTGGTCTTCAAAGACTGCATCTAAACATTTCACAGATCAGGACCGTGACTCTGAATGCAATTGGTTTGGAAACACACCTCTTCTGTCAACGTGCCAATATCACCTGGAGTTGCCATACCCCTCAATCTCGGACTGGCAGGAACACTCATTGGAGGCATTCTTCCAACACCACCACCGAAATAATCTTCTTCTCCCTCCGCATCAACGATAGGTTCACCGTCCGGCCCGTAGAATTGATCTGGGTATGCTCTCCGCAACGCCAACTGCCGGGCTTTACTATACTCAATTCCAAGGTTCTTCCAATCCAAGAGAGGACTCAATCGCTCGACACGGTTGCGCTGGTTGATTCGTTGACGACGCGTCTTGTTGCAGAAAGAGAACATGTAGTCAGTGAGCTGGTTGACGGAATCTTCAACAGATTTCATCCGACGGTCGACGATATAACAACCCTCATCTTGGGGACGTTCAATAAGATCTTGCAAGAAACAGCCGAAACCAGACAAGTTCGTGGTAATGCTTGGAATTCCCATCTAGAGTCACTTTAACTGAGTTTTGTTCAAAATAAAAAGGGAAGACCGAAGAACCCACTACTGTGCATTCTGCCGGGGTATATCCCCATGGCTCATAGTAACTTGGGAAAACCCCAAGATGGCAGCCGCGCACAAATTCCTCATAATCTAGGCCCAAGATTGGATTGTTTGAGTTCAGAAAATCAGGATGGAAGACGATCTTGACACGATCATGGTCGTGATTGAAGAGCTTGACCCTTCTTATCTGGTTCAATATGGGATCGTTGGCATCATCGACCATGTTGTGAGTTGTGATTGGAGGAAGTGAGTTTCGTTTGAGTGCGAAGATTCGGCGCTTCAGAAGTACAAGGTCTTCTGAAGAAAGCAATTCTTCCGGAGTGGGAGCGACAGTCTGATCACTATGATTTTCTTCAGCATAGGCGTCGGAGCGATTGGTATGCTGTGACTCACCCATGAACACGGGCAGCATGCTCGAATAGACGGGCTCCAACGCGATTTTGGATCTCTGTCACAGTGTCGCGGAGTTGTTTTGTTACTGCTTGGCCCTTCAAGGCTTCGATGGTGTACGAGTTCGTTGCGGCTGGCATGATGATAAAGGCGACAATAGTCACAGTTGATCCAGCTTTTTGAAGGCGGTAGTTGAGGCCTTGAAAGCCGGTCAGTACGATACAAAAGAGTGAGCATAAAAGCACATACGGGCTAAAGACTCGATGAACATATCAACACCCTTGTTACGGTATTCGTAACGACCTGCAGTAAACATCTGAAAGACTTTGAGTTCCAAAAGATGATTAAAAGATGGATACTCACATAAAGTGTGTTCTCTAGATCAAAGTCATAATGACCGTAAAAATGGCCTCGTACAAATTCATTGATCTTCGCCTTGCTCGTGGAATGGAGATTCTGGAATTCGTGCATCGCCTGAAATTTAACTACGTTGAGACCGTTCGGAACTACGCCATCGGGTTTTCGTTTGAGGAGATGTTCCGATTCATATGCAGTGATGTGGGAGACCGTTGTAAAGACATCAGCACAATGCGTGGCACTACGCTCGATGCAATACCGATGATAGATACCCCGCTTCCCGGCTTCGTGGTCTACATCAAAATATTGCAGATTGTTATAAAAATCAACCGAGCCTGCACATAAGTAGCGTCCGAGAAGCGTAGCATGAGTGGTGAAAACAGTCGTCACGTCAATATGCCTCTTCCTGCACAGGGGAATAGCAAGGCCAGCTTGCCATTCATGAAAGTGCGCCACTACGGCTTTATCCAACTGACGAGACACGTACTAAACAGAATGAAGAATCAGGAGGTGACGCGTCATGATAGGCAACATATATCAGGGCTAATACGTACGTCTCCGAGAAACCAAGCAACTAGATAACCAAAAACAATGGTCTCATTCGTCTCATGATCATTGGGAGGACTGGGTATTCCGGCGAGGTTCCACAAGTCACCCTTCCACTCGTCTAATTTATGGTACATGCTGCCGGTGTCGAAGAGCAAAACATGGGGTGCGCCCTCGATGAGCCATCGTCCGTATAAAGCTTTGACACCCTGGGATCTCATGGAGTCTAGTGCAGCAGCGAGATGAGGGTCTGTAGGTTCTTCGGATTCTACCTCCATTGGCGCGGTTTTGTAACTGAGGGGTCCAATAAGGCAATAACGGTCGCCATACTCTGAGACGGTGACGGGAACTTTGGTTTTTATGACAGTATAGATACCGCCGACCTTATTGGCGACTTCCCAGGCACATTCAAAGAGCAAAGAGTTGCGAACGTCGCGTTTGTCCGACATTGGAGAGTGGTGGTTGAAGACAAGATGCGAAATTATTATCAACGTCCAACCCAGGAACGGAGAAGCGTCGACGTCATGAATTGCTTACCTCAGCGATATATCTGCAACGTTCGTAAGTTGGAGCTTTCGATCAGATGTAGATAGAAATTAGAATCTCAATACACGGCGCTAGTATGTACTATGTTCGCTGCAAGGTATTCTCGTTTTCAATGAAGCTCATGTGTTTTATCGGATCATTACTAGTTTAGAGAGGTAGTGATCACAACTTTTCATACGGTAACAAGTTCATCGATAACGTGGTATCGACCAATACAGGTTTGCCAAGCTGTCAAACGGCCTCAGCTTTTTTGCTCTTCAGATGACTTTGGCTTTGGTTTGCTAGAGTCGGCGGAGATATCCCACCTCCCAAAAAATAAACTTCAACATGAATCAGAATCGCGCAAATTTAGATACATGGTTGTGCCACTTACTCAAATACTGCCATGGTAGTCCACTTTCGATTGTCTGCCTCAGGAAATACGAGCGAACGGGGACCATAAAAGACCTGCAAATCAGGTCAGAGAAAACTCGGGAAATGGGAAAGGATTGATTACCTCATCGTCAACCTCATCTTGCTTTCTCGGCAAACAATGCAAGAATCTCCAGTCGGGATTAGCTCCTCCTTCTTGACACAAAGCTTCTGTAACTTGGTATCCTTGAAAATCTTGAAGCCGCTGTGCCTTTTCCGCTTCTTGTCCCATAGAGATCCTAGGAGGGGCGCAAGAATCAGTGCACAAAGAAAGATACAACGACTGAAACCAATTACCAAGTATCAGTCACCACGACGTCAGCTCCTTTCACGGCCTCTTTAGGATCTTCTCCCCACCAGATACCTTTGTCACATCCGAGCTCTTCTACTCGCTTCCAAACTTCAGGGGGAGCCCGATACTTGGATGGAGTAGCCACCCTAAGCGAGTGACCGAGTCGTGGATAAGTCACAAGCATGTCATGCAAAACATTTGCACTGTCCCCAATATATGAAATAGTGAGGGGACGAAGCTCTGGTAGAGACATAACTTTCTCGCGTTTACGCGATTTGACAGCGGTTTGCATGTTTTTATATTCTAAAGTACTATCAGCCTGAGAGTCGGGTTTTGCAAAGAGATGCGAATGTTCATGTAGAGTGAGAAGGTCCGCGAGTATCTGAGTGGGGTGCCACAGAGAAGACAATGCATTAACGACCGGGACGGGGGAGTATCTTGCGAGCTCCTGGACACTGATTATTTCAGCCTTTCCACTAGCAAAAAACAGAACGTTCCCACCTCAATCTCTTCGTGTGCACCAACGCGAGCAAAGATTCCTTCAGTCATCCCGCCAATTACACGCGCTGTATCCCTAGGTGTTTCATTAACACCCAGTTGAATGTCCTCTTTTCCGAGAAACAGCGCGTTGCCACCTAACAAAGATACACTTGTCTCTGCAGCCAGTCGCGTTCGCGTGCTTCTTTTCGAAAAGAGCAGCGCGATGGTCTTACTAAAGAGAGATTGCGAAGGCATCCTGAGCTGCGTTTTTTTCGTAGGCTTGTGGGATTGGGGCTCTAGCCATGGCTTCGAAATTTGCTTGCAATAAAGCGAATGTGCAAGTAGGCGGTTAATTTGAGGGACTGAAAGGTCCGCCAAAGTCATTAGATGTTGTTTCGCGGCCATGAGACGAGGAAGGAAAGAATAGTTAGTCGACTCGTGCTCCGAGGTTCTGAGTCACAGTATTTCTGAAGAAAAACGCGTCTCAATCACGTGGTAAGCATTAACGACCATTGTAATTAATTACATCGACGATGTGGATAGCACAAGGTTTCTTTGATCAAGACCCAGTTCAAGCTACAGAAACTAGTGAGCATCTGTGTGTAGAATCTATCACCTTATTAATCTTGCTATACAGAATCGAGGGTTCTGAAGCCAGGATGCAATGTTGCCATAGGCAGAAAGAATCAACCACTCATCATCAACAGCAAAAAGATTTCGGCTGAGCATTGCGTGCTCAGCGTAGGAGACTTTTCACTGGAAGATGTTGTGAGTACCCTCATTTGCACTTGCGTACAAACACTTTCAAACCCACCGTATATCCAGCGGGATCCCGAAAAGAGACCTACACTACAGGTTTTCAACCCAAGAGACAAGATAATGTCGGTCCGCCGAAATGGAGAATTGGTTGCTCTCAATAGCAAAGCAACTATGGACCTACAGTCCGGTGACGAACTTGGCCTTGCTAATGGCATCATGGTGCTGTATGTCTGAATTCTTCCTTATTCATGATAACTTTTTTGAATGTTCTTCCGTCTCAGTGTCACTTGGCAGCTCACATGCTATATATCACATCCAACCCCTTCCATTATCTCATCCTGCGCTTCTTTGGGCATCAGCGCCCTCACAAACCCACATCCTTCAGTAGACTATCATATTATAGGCGCGTACTCCTTCAGCCCTGAAATCGGGACGTCGCTTCTATCTCGATGTAATTTTGTCAAGCTCGAATGGCTGGAAAAGGTCATTGAGCTCTGTAACAAATCTAACACTCAAGACTACATTCCACCTCCACTTTCAAAGTATCGACCGGCATTCTCCCCTTCCTTGGCTCATCAATATAAAAACTTCAGTATTTGGGAACCAGATCAGAGGAGGAATGAGCTTTTTCATGGTCATCGCTTCCTCTGCGTCGCCGAAAAGGACAATGACATTGATAGTACTCTTCGAGAGTTCGTTGCGAGAGGTTCAGGGGCCATACAGACTTTTTGCGTCTTTAATGGAACCTTGAAGTGGCGGGAAGCGTTGAAACGAGGAACAGCCAAAGATGCAGTTTTGGTTTTAGTAGCTGATCAAGCAACCGTCACCGCTGCCTTTGGGGAGACCGGTTGGCAAGATTTGTACGAGGAAGCTTCTAGGTACATTCTTTTATTTGTCAATTACGGTCGTTCATCCTCCTCTAGGTACCATAAACGTTTTTTCTCGACTCTGGATCTCATACAAGCTGTCTTAAATGCGGATACGGCCATATTTCGGGTTCCAGTTGACGATAACTCTCAAAATCGAAAAGGTAGAGCGCCCTGATTTTCAACGTTCCTTTTTTTGCTTATCAGCATCATAACTAGATGACTGTGGTTCCTCCCCTCTCCCAGATTGTGTTCCAAATTCCATACCGGATGAGATGACCGTACCTCCACCCCAGCCTGAGGCAGAACGACCTGCTTCCCGGAGACGCGCCCCGTCTCGTCAGCCATCTGAGGAGTCTACTTCTCAACCTCATAAAGTCAGAAGCTCATTAAATACAACTTTAAAGGAACAAACTCACAGTATTTTACCCAGCCTCTTACTCGGCGGCGTGCACCCTCCCAAGAATCCAACTCACAAACCACTCAGTTGGAGGATGATCCACCTCCACCGCCTCGCAAAGTAAAAGGAACTTTATGTGCAGTGACCTCTAGACTAAATCACTTTTCCTCAGCCTCTTACGCGCAGGAATGCCCCATCGGAAGCGCGCAGTTCACAACCTGCAGAAACTCAGGTGAAAGATGATCAACCCCCGCCACCCCGCAAAGTCAGCACGTTGAATCAAGTATCTTCATTGAAGTCGCTCATCTCTCTCACAGCCTCTCACACGCAGGGTGAAAGCAGGAGTCCCTGTCTTGTCAGGTTTGGGTGATTCATCAGTCATCATAAATGCAGCTGTAGCAGCTTCCGATCTATCCAAACCCGATTCTCCAGCTCCCATTGTACCCATGATTCTGGACTTGACAGTACGTTGCTCAAAAGGATAATATCAACCTTCACTAACTCACTCTACCAAAAGGCGCCCGTACCCCCACGTCCATCGAATTTGAAGAGACGCCACGGAGGAGATAGTGCTCAATCCAGCTCTTTAGCTGCCAGCGAGCCCTCCGAAGAGCCTGTGCTCAAAAAGTTCAAAGCTCTTTTTGAAGCTACCAATGATCCAGAGCAAGCCGACGTCCTCATGAGTCAGCTTCCGGTCGCTGACGAACCCCCATCACAAACACAAACTCAATCGGAAACCCGTGTCAATTCTCGGAAGACTACTGTCACTGCTCATCAGACATTAGATACGATATCGGAAGATACTCAGGAATCTCAGACCACGAATTCAAGCTCTACGAACCCCAAGGGCAAAAAGCGGAAAATAGCCGCCGACAATGATGACATAATCAGCGTTGAGGAGGCGCTTTCACCGACAGCTTCCAAATCTCGATCTAGCTCTGCCGCTCCTCCTTCCAAGAAACGGGCCATCGAAAAAGTCAATGCCGTTGAACCCAGCTCACAGAAGCCGTCTTCTACTGCGAAAATTGTGAAGGCTTCGGGTGCACTTCCTGGCAAACCCGATACCGACCCTGTCTTCTTGAAGGCCGTGACTTCCACTAAGCGAGGAAAAAAGGCTGAAGACGATTTCGACCGGGAGTTCAACAAATTGAAAATCTCCAAGCCAGAATTGGATCGCAGCAAAGAAAACCCCGAGGATCAATGGGCCATTTTGGATGATTTTGGTAATGATCGAAACATTCGAGGAAATTTCATGGTCATTGTCGAGATGGATGTCTACAAAGATCGCTTTCCGGATAAACGAGCTGCTGCAAATAATCCAGAGTGGAGGGGCCAGCCCAACTTCAAGAAATTCAACCGCGTGGGCAGTTATAATATGTCTTTGATTCATTTTGATAATCATCTCACAGGAGCATATTCGGCCAAAGTCGAGGAAAATAGAGCTTGTGGTTAGCGAGAATGCTGATCATTTAGAAGGGGGTGAGATGTACTTCATAATAAGGCTTGATGGGATGCTCAAATATCAATAGATTGGAAAGAAGATCTCTCTAATCTGACTCAAAACCCTCATCTAGGTGGTTTGAATCAAGATTTTACCCAGGGAGCTAGACCGTTCCGTTCCCAAAGTCGACCCCTCTCGGCCGACGATTCAGACGATGAAATCACTCTCAAAGCTCGCAAGAAATCTTCGGAAGCTAGGAGCAAGAAAGCTGCGACGGGACGCGGAACTAAATCATCAGTAAAATCACAGCCGCTGTTTCTGGATGACGATGACGACGACGACGACCCGTTCAACGCGAAGCACCACGATTTCTCAGATATTGAAGAAATTCAAGAAGTGGACCAGACTTTGCCCTCCTCATTGGACCTGACAAAACGGCAATCCCGGAGAGCTGCGAGGTCAAAGAAGCCCATCATTTTAGATGATGATTCAGATGAGGATGCGTTCAAGGGATTCAAAGGACGAAAACGCAGATGAAATTCCATTTTTTCGAGGTTCCTTCTTTCGTAGCCTCGTATCGCCTATTTCGAATTATTTCAAGTAATCCAATGTTAACCAGTCTACGCGACCATGCTCCTCCATGCTCCTATATCTATTTAGGAATATTTCGCTATTGAAATGCTATTCCCGCTACCTCTTTAGAGGTTGAAGGGTCTTCTAGAGCGAGCTTTTTGATTTTGCGATCAAATGGCTCACCACGTGTATTTTAGTAAACACTTTTTAGTCATTTTGTAAACTTACTTCTACATGCCTCTACGATTTATTCTCTCTTCTATGAGATTGACAAACGGTCTTTTGTTTTATTTATTCTATGTACTGTAGTGTTTACAATGTATGCTAATTTTGTTTATTTTACTGTAGATGCTTTTGTCAATGGCACTCTTAGGGGCACTGGAACCCAATACGGCCATATTGTTAATGTTAGTTCAGACGCATTCGCTCGCTCTACAACTGAAATGTAATAACAATAAAACCAGACCATTGACTGGGTAGCGGTCCCTGCCGCTCGCCGGTGCTTCTTGGTTATCTTTCGTAAGAATGTGATCGAGAAACGGAGGGGACGGATGGCCCTCGGAAGTTATCCCGATCCCAGAATATATAGAAGTTCTGCAATCCCGTACTTGCACCCAAACATGAACATCCGCCAAATTCCTCGCATTTCTTTGCGTGATTTCGACACGCGCAGGTATCAAATTGGCAAAGATCTCATCGAAGCCGCTGAAAATGTTGGTTTTTTTATTCTCGTCGACCAGCAGCGGCCCAGTAAGCAAGAGATCGAGGAGATGTTCGCCCTGTCGTACGTTCATCCATAGGCGGGAAGTCATAACAGATCTAATCTTACCAGTACCAAATATTTTGCACTCCCCGACCAAATCAAAGCTCGCTATCCTTTCATTCGCGAACAAAATTCCGGCTGGGAGAAGAACGCCCAGATTCGCCCCTCCACAGGTGTAGCGGATCCCAAAGAATCACTGCAGCTGCAGTATTTTCGGCGTAACAAGTATTGGCCAAATGATTCGTCTGACATTCCGCAATTTCATGAAACGTGCCTGAAGTTCATGGAGAGCAGTCAAGACCTATCAATGAAAATCCTATCATTCTTCGCTGTCGCCCTTGGTTTTCCGCCGTCCTTCTTCTCTGAAGCTCATGATTTGAGCTTGGAGGACTGTCTTTCCACGATGCGGTTACTGCGATACCACGATGTAACTGGCAAAGTATCTGAAATGCCTGAATGGAGAGCAGGTGCGCACACCGATTTTGACGTCCTCACGTTGCTCTTCCAAGAAACTGGGGGAGATGGTCTAGAAGTGTGCCCCGGGCGAGAGGCGCATACCAGTTTTGCCCTAGGAGATGAATGGACCGCTGTCCCTGCTCGAACGGGCGAGATCACGGTCAACATTGGTAGGTTCAATTCTAGGATTTTCGAACTCGCTGCGAAGTCTAAATAAACTATACCTAGGTGATATGTTGATGGCATGGAGCGACGACCGTTTCAAGAGCCTATATCATCGTGTCAAGGCACCTGGACCCAACGGGAATTTGAAAGCAAGAAATAGCATAGCGTAAGGATCCCTTACTAACGTTGTTGAACATTGTTAAGCACCGGGTTCTTGGACAGCTACTTCAACCAGCCACGTCCCCATGTCCGAATTGAAGGGCCCACGGGAAAATACGGGGCATTGACTGCTTCCCAGTATATATCAAATGGTAAGTGCAACAATTTCTGAAAAGCAATCCGTTCTTGAGTCTTTCCTTTTGTAGCCATGGAACGTTATTACCGACCTACGAAAGGACCAGAGTAAAATTTCAGTCTCAATAGCCGTTTAGCGTCGATGACACTATAGCCAATGTAGGGCATTATGAATTTTGAACGTTGTGACTGTAGTTTCCCAAAAGTGAATGGACGTTGGCGAGAGAGAGAGCATGAAAAACTTGAATAACAGTCTTCAGAGAACATATCAGGACCATATCAAAACCATATCACATATTCAAATGCTTCATTAGATTCTCAACATACGCCAGTCTCTCAAACCGTAAAATTGTCAATTGAGATTGATATCTCGAATCGATGGGAAACAGGTTTTACATCCCAAATCTGTCGAGCAGGCATTGAAACTGGAACGACTGGCACGTCAGGCTCACAACCTAAGCGTCCGCTACTATTGTCCCTCATCTTACTTCTTCTTCTTCGCCTTCTTCTTCTTTACACCTCCAGATGTGGGTCCAGATGCAGCGGTCGTAACAGACGATGTTGGACCAGGACTATTTCGGGCAGGAGGGTCAACCAGTTCAGAAGGCGGAGGATCTGGTTGCACAACTCGTCTGTTCTGCATTTTTTCCATCAACGAAATATTCAGAGCTTCAAATCGATTGAGATATATCGATGAATAAGTCTTGAACTTGATACACTACGGCAGAAGCTTGAGGATAAGAGTGATCAGTCGAAGAGTGGTACGCACCGATACATTATCAGTTATTTTCAGCACCAGCTTTCCTTCGGATGACTTCCATTTCACGCAATAACGAGTCTGCAAGCGATCAATGATTTATGAGATGATCCCGGGAGGGAAGTAACAAACCTTGAAGGGAGATTTCTTGTACAAGGCCTCTGCCGCATCCTGGTACTCTTGCCAGGAATTTATATATACCATAGCAGCATTGAGCCAGTGACCGAAAGTGACCGAGCTCGTCGTCAGTTTTCAAGTCTAAAACGTTGCTTACCGGTCAACACGTGGACCTGTATCGGGATCCTGATCCGAATGGAGGCGATCTGCTTTTCCCTACATCGCTATTCCCTCTACCCTCTTCCTCTACCTCGTTCTTCCTCCCAGCAAGGCTTCGGTAAAATTTTCTCGATTCTCGATGTCCGAACAGCCCAAGAAGCGTTAGTCTCAGTGCTTATATCATTCCGATTCATCATTCCGAACGAATTGTTCTCAGCTCTTCCTTTCGTCGCAAACTTTGCTGCTGGTGCCATCGCTGGTGTTTCCGAAATCTTGACCTTTTATCCCCTCGGTAAGTTTTGCCAAAAAATAATATTTTTTAAATTGCCCCTTATATCTGTGTAGATGTCGTACGTGTAACCAACGCGTCTCAACGACTGTTTCTAAGAAGTTTACTAAGGTCAAAACGCGTATGCAACTTTCAACCGAAAAGTCGCAAGGCTTTGTAGGCACTTTCAGAAACATTGTAAAAGAAGAAGGGTACGTCGTATTCCTCGATCACGCGAGCAACATCTCATTAGTCCTGGTCCACTTCACTATGGCATTGTCAGTGCTGGAAGGCTTTACAGAGGTGCACAATTTTATATCGCGATTTACAAGATCACTAATACCTGCGGCCGACACAGGTCTAGTTCCCCCCCTTCTGCTAGAAGCTCCTAAGCGTGCCGTCAAATTGTATATCGCACAACCGACTCTTCCCGAAAGCAGAATTCTAACGACTCAACAGTGCTGCCAATGACTTTTGGGGAAAAACCTATCTTGACCTTTCTGGAGAAAAAAAGATGACACAACAATTGTCCATATTGACTGGATGTAGCGCGGGCGCCACAGTGAGCTACTCTTCCGATGGCGAATCTGCCCAATTTTCATCAATAACTCGTAGGAAAGTTTCGTCGTAGTTCCGTTCGAGTTGGTCAAGATTAGGTTCCGTCGTTTGCCTTCGCCATGTGTAAGAGTATGCCGAAACCCCGCTATTTAGGTTGCAGGATAAGAACAGTACTTATGCTGGTCCAATTGATGTCGTCAAACAAATCATCAAAAAGGAGGGCATTCTCGGAATGTATAATGGCATGGAGTCGACATTTTGGAGGTCAATTCCCAATTTTCGTGTGCTGCTTTTTGACTCATACCATATGCAGACACATATGGTGGAATGGTGGTTACTTTGGATGTATCTTCCAAGTCCGCGCCATGCTTCCTGAGGCAAAGGTGAAATGATTTACGTCTATAACCAGCCATTGTGTCTCATAGTTTGCTTCACTAGACGCAACAAGGAACGCTCTTCAACAATTTCATTTCTGGTGCTGTGGGTGGCTTTGTAGGTACAATGATAAATACACCGTTAGTCAACATTTCGCTTCTGCGTTGACTTTTCTCTACTAAATCTTTCCCCAGGTTTGACGTGAGTCATGTTAGCTACTAATTTTATGCAAGTTTACTCATGGCCCACCAAGGTGGTTAAATCGCGCATTCAAAGTGCGCCAAGGATTCCTGGTGTTGCTCCCAAATACGACTGGACTTATCCTTCCCTGGCTATTATCGCAAGAGAAGAAGGTGTCGGGGCATTGTACAAAGGTTTTGTTCCCAAGGTTTTGCGACTTGCACCCGGAGGAGGTGTGTTATTACTAGTAGTAGAGTTTACACTGGGGATATTTAGACAAAGTATGTGCTGATTCGAGATCTTTCAGGGTTGTGGGTAACACTTACTCTTTCCTAGCCCTAGGCCCGCCGTACATATAGAGACGTTTACAATATGCAGAAATGTTGTACGACAAGGAACTTTTCAGAAAACGGTTTGGGAACACCTTGCATTTATATCTTATTTAGCTCATGTTCAATTATTCTACTGAATTGAGTTATTGTCTGCTAGGAAATAGAAGCAGGCATGCTTGGCACTGTCTGATGTGAGCGAAACTCATTTGTATAGTAGTAACACCGCTGGCGCGCCACATTCGACGGCCATGAATGTTCACTGTTCAGTGGTCAAAAATCGAGATTAACATATCACGAGGTCCTCTGACGCGTGGCGCATACATATCTCTGCCATTTTTCCCACTATGCTGTGGCTCTCTATAACACTCACGTCGAATGGTCCCTGTTCCGTTGATTCACAGACCCTCTTCTCGGCTACTGTGCACCTCTCTTCCACTTGTGTCGCATCATGTCCTCAATCTGCTTCACGAATTATGGCCACACGATCAGACCTTTAATGGTGGCATGAGCATTGTGAAACGAGAACCTGAAGATATCCATCAGAGAATTGCTTTCGCCATCCTCATTCCGTTACTGGTAGGGTTTTCTGGTCTATTCGCTGGTTTGACCTTAGGGTAGGCCATGAAGTTACTCAAGTTCATGCTTGGACTCATTTGGTTTGGGCCAGTTACTTTTCATTGGACTTGATTCAATTGAACGTATTGGCAATGAGTGGTTCACCGTATGTCTTACACGTTTTTTGACATTGTTTATTTACTCTCAGCTCATATCCTGGCCATAGTAAACAGCGAGAATACGCAAGTAAAATTAAACCCATACGCGAAAACGGACATCTACTTCTTGTCACCCTACTTCTGGCCAACATGATCGTGAATGAATCCCTTCCTATAATTTCGACTCCTGTCCTAGGAGGTGGTGTTCAGTCAGTTGTCGTCTCGACTATCCTGATTGTTATGTGAGTTTTTTTTTTGATTTTGGTGTAATGATGCCTATGTCATACCACGCTGGAAAGCTGAGTCTGAGTACTACGAGAGTTTGCACGATATAAGCGGCGACGCGTTTATATATGATGCTCAGTTTCAAAGTGCTCTGTCGGCTGTGACGTCACGCGCGTAGAATCCGGCGGCAGAGCAGCGTGGTTTTTCAAGTACCATTGGAATATAACGGTGAACTTTTTTCTCTCAGATTTTCAGAGATCATACCCCAATCTCTCTTCACGCGTCATGGTTTGTACCTGGGAGCCAAGATGGCCGGCTTTACGAAGGCTCTCATCTACGTATTGGTGAGTACTAAATATTCTCTCAGTGTGGCTCAGTGCACCCAAGCTGACATCATCTCAGGGTATCGTATCATGGCCTGTGGCCAAGCTTCTCGAATTTGTCTTGGGTCCGCACCATGGGATTATTTACCGAAGAGCTGGTATGAATGAGTTTTGCGCATTACATTCACTGATTTCATGTTCACTATAACAGAACTCAAAGAACTTATTGCCATGCACTCCTCTATGGCGACGCATGGTGGTGATCTAAAGACTGACACGGTTACAATTATCGGGGCAACATTGGACTTGCAAGAAAAGGTTGTAAGGCAGGTCCGTAAACGATTCGATATCATATTTTGAACGACCGGTACTCAGTATCCTTTTCACAGGCGATGACACCTATCAACGACGTATTCATGCTTTCCATCGACTCGGAACTCGACTATGATCTTCTCAAGAAAATATGTATGACTGGTCATAGTCGTGTTCCTGTTTATGAAAAATTCGAAATTCCTTTGCACGGGGAAGGTGGTTCAAAGGGAAGAGGCAGAGCGCAAACTCAGGTAGTGAGGAGAATCATAGGCATTCTATTAGTAAAGCAATGTGTTCTGCTTGACCCCCGAAGTTCGTCTATTTTTCCCCCGCTTTTGACAATTTGTTTTTTTACTCAAGCCTTTTCATAGAATCCGTGCCTCTCCGGGAAATTCCCTTGAATAAAGTGTTTTTTGTACCCCAGAATGAATCCTTGCTGGGTATCCTTGATAAGTTTCAAGAGGGCCGCTCACACAGTATGCTAATGCCGTTAACTCTCATCTGCTTGCTTATTTTACTTCCAGTGGCAATCGTGAGTAGGTTCAGTCGCGAAAAGGTTTGCCGTGCTATAATCTTTTGGCTGAGCGCCTCTCACAGAATCTTCGGTACGTAGGCTGCGAGTGTTAAGAAAGCAGTCAAGCATAGTTTGACTCAGCGTCTCCGAGAGCGAGTCATGGGTGACTCGTCCGATTCGAGTGATGATGAAAAGGAGAAAGATCCTAGGTTTGAGAAGAAGTTTCGTCGAAGGCGCAAGATAAAGAACATCGAAGAACGTTCCGAAGACGGCGAGGATACCCTTAAAGGCGAACACACCGACGACTCTACTAGTCGTAGTGTCAGTAGATCGAATACAGCGACAGATCCTAATACTGCAAGTCTCACCGTTGCTGACCTTCATCAGCATATCAAATGTCCAATCGATGATAACGAAGATCGACCAAAAAGCCGAAGGTCAAGTTTTCAGCTATCCAGAGCTGCAGCTGGACTGGCCTCTATCTCAAATCTTGAACAAAGTACGTGGCGATAGTTCATATGGATTCCACTTGTATCTTATGACTCCACCCAAGGTATGCCGGCTGATGCAGTACTAGCCAAAGAGGGGGCGGAGGCGGTAAATTTTCCTCAGTAACATGTATAACAAGACAGTTCCATTGAACTACGGTTTAACAGTTCCTTCAAGGATTTGATCCTGCAATCAGCCCGCTCGGCATCATCACTTTAGAAGACGTTCTCGAAGGTATGGGAAGCGGCATGGATATGGACCGTTCCTGCCCTGACTTTTTTGTTTCTTATCGCAGAGCTCATAGGAGAAGAAATTTACGACGAATTCGACCCTGAGGGTGCGCATGGTGATCCATACCTCCCCCCCGCACAGGCTAATAGTTCTGTTCATGCTGTTGACAACCGAGATGATGCTGCTGCCATGAATAAACCTCTTCCACCGACCCTCAAACCACTGTCGCTGAAGGGGCTGAGTTTCCTGAGGTCGAGAAGTGCACCTCCTAGTCCGCGCGATACCGTTTCGTACAACGATTTGTCAATTCCTAATGCGACTATCGATCATGGATCTCCCCCTTCCATGCCTCGTACAAATTCTCATTCAAACGTGGAGAATTCACGTACACCCACTTCAATATACGCCGGAGAAGAGCGTATTGTTCGAGGGCCCCCTTCAATCATTGTTGAACAGTATGATGTGGGACCACCCCCGACAAGCATTTCTTCCGATGAGAGGCCGGCTTACAATCCTGCTGAGGAGGCTACTAGTGAGAAATTAGCGAAAGTTCCCCCTTACCAGCCGACGATCTTGTCCCCCGTGGCCAAAGTAGCGAATGCAGCTCAGTTTATCCCACCCGGGTCCCGCAGTGCTTCTCCTGCACCCTCTCTCGAAGCCTTCTTGTTGGATCGGAAGCGCAGAATTGGGGTTTCAGCTTCGGGATCTCCTGGATTACTCGCAGCCTCCACCGGCGCTAGTCTAGTTGCTGTACCTGTTGCCGGATCCGTCAGTTTGAGAGCCACTCCCTCAAAGGGGGCGCGCTTCAAGAGTACACCATTAGGAGGGATTGATAAGCCTGGAAATCTCTTAGCAGACAGAGCCGGCCGCTCGCAAGATACCACAACTGCAGACGAAAACAGTGGGACGAACTAATTGTGAGAATTGCATCCAGAACGGAGGTAGACAAAAGAACCACCTGAGACGTGAATGTTATGATTTAATTGCTATATTTTGTATCTTTACCTATACATGTTCCTCTGATGTGTATTTATGTATGGACTGCCTGCTCCTGTGTATATATAGTAAATGTTCCATTGTATCTTCCAATGTGGTCTCCATCCTAAATTAGGGGTTTCGAGTTACGACAAGACCATCGACACAGAGAGGGAGGTCAAACCGAGGACTGCCCCGGCAGAGATGAAACAGAACGTGTCGTACGAATAGGTATATCCACCGGCAGTCCAGCATCTCTCCAAGCACGATAACCTCCGATGATATCCGTCGCGTTCAGCAATCCGAGCTGTTGAAGTGAGTATGCTGCCAAACTCGAAGAGTCTCCGTCTGAGCAGAACACGATGATCCTCAGATCATAACGATCTGCGATATTCAATCTCGAATGCGATCGAGGATCAAATTTCCACTCCAGAACATTTCGTTCTATAACCAGGGCACCGTTGATGCCACCTTCCTCGTCCCTCTGATCTGCAGGCCGAATATCAACGAGGAAGGTAGGTGCGCCGACCTCGGGTTCACACAACTCTTCGTATGCCTCCGTTGATTTCAGACGTTGGAGCTTAGCGCGTGCATCTGAGAGAATCTTCTCGATGCCTCTCGATCCAGGAGGAGGGATTAAAGGATCAATTGGAGGTTGAGCAGATTTCCGTACAACGTCCCATAAAGCACTCTCGTCGTAAGATGTATATCCAACATCCTTGACAGATATGAAGGACGTATAAGCGGGCTCGTTTCGAACCCCCAGAACTCGCCCAATAAACTTTGAGGTGGTCAAAAGAACAGCTCTCTGAACATAATCCTCTGCGGAGCCACATAAGAAAACAAAGTTGGCGCTCGAATCAATGGGAGGACCCGTGGTGTAAACAGCGAACAAAAAATCCTGGAGACAGCATTCCTTGATAGTTTGGGCGATTTGTTTCAAGAATCCTGCATCGTCACTTTTGGAAAAAGTCATCATAACACCAATCTTGACATCTTCACTGCTGAAGTTGAATAAAAATTCATTGGCACTATGACTGGTATAAGGAATTACCGTCGAGAAGTTCCGCCTTATTCACCATTTGCACAGCAATTTCTTGTGCAACTTGGTCTCGAACTTCCGCCAAAGTTCGTGGAGGGAGGGGCTTCAAATCAGAGGAGATGGGTGCGGCATTCATCCTAGCAGTCGAAGTTGAGCCAGGCATGAATGAGATGTTGATGGATAAGCGGTTACGCTGACCGTGACCTACATATGTAAGTTGATAAGCGCTAGATACATACAGCTACATACAGACTCTTTGATTGAAAAAACTCGAGAAAATAAGTACGCCTTCAGACACTATTCAGTTCTTAGTGGGCCGGATACGTCTTTGCAACATATAATCATAATCCACCATTGCCTTCTTCACGCTTTCAACTAGATCATCTGCAACCTCCTTTCCCCAGATATCCGCCCACTTATTTCCCTCTTCGTCAAGATTGAGAGGTTTACTGTATTTCTGTTGGTACCATGAGAACCTTGAAAGAGCGGTTAAGACCAAACGTACCTCAGCATCTCTAATTACACCAGTAGATCGAGCAACGTTACCACCGAAAGCATCAATGACTTTTTTGACGGCAGGAGTCTTCAAATCATCAGGAGCAGCAGCAGCAGGCCAGGAGCTATACGGGTCACCGCTCTCCCACGTATACTTGACCGCGCTGGAATCTAAATGGATGTGATCACACAACTGTGTCATGATGTCCTCAGTGTGAAGCACCAAATCGTCCCCATCAACAACTAAAGGAAGAATCGGGTATCCTGGCCGTGGATGAGCTTTGAAGTAATTGTCGTAGTAATCGTAAAGAATGCGACACCAATGAAAAGTTGCAGTGAACGGCCATTCGCTTTCCTTTGTCGTCGCACCAAAGTTCTCGGAGGTGTTTTTGTACCAAGAAGGGATCATACGAATTGGATTGCGGATGATAAATATGGGAGTGAGGGTGTTCATGAAACGATCAGGGACAAATGTGGGGTTCGTGAGGATGGCCGTATCTGCATTCTCAAGGGCCGAAGGAGAATCAGTGTCGTATTTATGATCAACCAGGGGCTTAAGAGGATACTCTGGGTATGAATATTCCGCCAGATCCTTGGCAATAACCTTGGGATGGATCATGAAGCATACATGTTCCTTGGTCAAAGGGATCTTTCCCTAACATGGTAAGACAGGTTCAGTGAACAATCTAAACTTTTGATGTTAAGTATCATCACCTGGGCCTCCGTTTCTCCAAATGCTCGTTGCAAGTCATCCAGACTTTGCTGGGTGGTAAGGGTGTCATAGTTGCTCTTCAAAGTTGCATACATGTCTTCTACCTCCTTCGATTTATAACCTAGTCGTCGGTCTGGCCCCCACATGTAGCCAGGCATGAAGGGATATGTATGTTGCACAATATCCGGCTGGCTCGCGAAGAGCTTTGTAAACATATTGGAGTTGGTGCGAGGGTGGGAGAATAGAGCAATACGACGAGGCTGCTCGGTTTCACCGTCCATGATGTTACACTGGGCCAATGGAATGAAAAGATGCGATTTTCTCCTCCATATATACTGTACGATATGCATGCGAAAACTGATCCAATTATGAGAATAATCCTGATTAACTGAGTATAGAAATGAGAACACGTTGAGCCTCCATTGGTTCGGACAATGAGTTCGGCCCTTCTGTGTGGGCAGACTCGGCCCTTCTGTGTGGGCAGACTCAAGCCAAAGACGAATCAAAGCAGCGGTATATAACGGAGAGGATAAGCGCTGGGATAATCGCGCGTCTTTCTTGAGCCACCATCATCATGTTTTCTGCGTTTCGAAAAGCAGCGGTAAGTGTCGTTTCGTATCAGCAGATGAGCTTTGCTGAGATTATTCTTATTCAGACCGAAGTTACAATATTGTGAGCAGTTGATTCATCTCAGAAGTTACTCAAACCCAAAACTCCCCAAGTCATCATCCTTCCTCGCCTTCGTCCCAGAAGGCTTTGAACATGCTGAGATCAGCCGTCTCTGGACCATACCCTCCCACGAAATCTACATCCCCCCCTCTGGATTTTAAGCTTGAGGTCGTAGAGGCTCCTCCGACACCGGATCAGCTCAAAACCATAATGTCTTATGTTTCCCCAAATTCTACTCTTTCTGTTTTCCTTTCTGCTCATCCTTCTACACCCTCTGGATCAGAAGCACCTCAGTCAGCATCTGCAATACATAACATTGCAGCTCATAACCCAAACGTCATGAAATGGCCTATTGTAGTGGACTGGACAAAAGGAAGAGTCAGTATCGGCGACGTGGAAGGTGTTCAAAGTATTTTGGAGACCCTACGGAAGCAGAGAGATGGCGAACTGCCCCAGGAAGAGGAAGTTGATCGGCCCAAAGGTTGGTTCTCCTAGTTCCCTCCTACCTTTCGTCCCTGAGGCGTTTCGGGGAATAGTGTATTATTTTTATATACATAGCGCAAACCAAAACGGTTATTATAAATACAAAACAGAAGATTAAGTATGAATGAAGGAAGCAAAGACAGGAAAACTTAAGTGAAAACAATAGGTATAAGTACTAATGTATATCGCACAACATAGTAGTCGATGCCTTTGGAATTTACAGCAGGATCGAAGAATATACATCATTATTTGGTGGATAGAATACTTGGGTAGAGCATCTGAGCGATAGGCTAAGATTTAGAAGTTAAATAAACCACAGAAGAAATGCACGGTGGGCAGAAATATCGGACAAGAGTTGTGTTGGAAACGATTAGAATCAACCTGGTGTGCACGCGATTGACTTTCTGATGCGACGTTCTTGAAACTTGAAACGCAAAAAATTTAGTTTGAAACATGGGTGGGCGAAGCGATATCAGTGATATATTTAAGGAGAGCTCAAAAAAGATTGACTGACCCTTCCTTCTCTTTCCTCTTCCATTTATATGGTACTAACATGTTGCGGATAGAAACCCCCATTACCGGCGCTGGAATTCACGCCTTGCATGCTGAATTGCTCATCTAGTACTGACATCCCAAACTGGGCTGGAACTGTGGCAGAGTGTATATGGGAAGGGTGTTGATACGAAGAGCCAGGCCGAGGTAAGTCCACAACGAATGTGCCCGGACTGTCAGTAACCTGACCAGGTCCTATCGGCAGGTGATTGACAAACGGAGCAGGCGACTCTGTTCGATATACTTCCCCTGGATAACTGTTCGAGGATGAAGCACTCGGGTCCACTGAACCAGGTCTAGATAGCATCTGTCGAGCTTGGTGAAGATGATCCGACCCTGACACTTCTACGCTCAAACTAGAGGCTCGACTCTCACTTCTTTGCATTCCTATTCCGGGAAGGGGCATTGAATGACCAGCCGGGCTTGAATGCACACTTCCCCCGCCTCTGCTCAAACTACTGGCTCGGCTGCTACTGGCATAAGGATGATAAATGCTCGAAGTCATGTTATCGCCAGAGCCCCCACCACTTGTGGGCCTCCTCACAAAACCACCATCTGCGCCTCTCATCAAGCTAGGTGTCATGCTCCGATGTCTCCTGACTGGACCCCCGGCTGTAGACGAATCCACGCTTAAACCACCCATGGATGCCGCAAATAAAGCACTTGACGGCTCTGGCATACCTTGAGGATACAAGTTGCTATGATCAAAGGCAAGCTTATGTGAGGGAGCTGAAACTGAAAGATTCATGCCTGGGACTGGCAAGCTAGCAGAACCTCTGTGATGGGAGACAGACGGATCCTCCATACTGTATTCAACTTCATTAGTTCCATTCAGGTGCTGTCTCGAGTACGGCGGATGAGGTCTTGGCACAGAGCCCGCACCCCAGGATGTTCTGTTAGGACTGAGCGAAGGAACAGAAATAGTGCTAAAAGCGGGGGAAGGTGTTCCACGTAAAGCCCATTGAGATTGTGCATCAAGATGTGAATCGAGCGATTGACGAGGGGAGGGTGCACGGAGGTCACGGGTATTGGATTGGAGAAAATGAGAGTCAAGTGAGGAATGATGCTGAGGTCGATGTGCGACGTAACCCGCAGTGTCATAAAATTGTTGGGATGGCCGTTGATTATAAGGATCTGAATTTGGCTAGAGATGTAAAGTCAATGGTTTGTACATTGGAATCTACAAGTGTACTCACTACTGTGTTGTAATTTGAATCGCCGGTGAAATAACCTTCATCGCCAGATTCTCCGCGCACATGGACACGGACCAAACCCTCCTCATCGCCATGTACATCTCTTACATCTCCGGTAAGCTCGACTTCGCAAAGTTCCATGGGAACGTCCAGGGAAGCCACAGAGCTCGGGATGGAAGAGGGATAAGAATTGTAATCATTATTACCATTGACACTTGTGCTCATACCCATGCCCATCCCTAGTCCGCCTGAGCCACCGAACATGTTCAATCCAACTCCGATATCAGCAGTCGAAGGTTGCTCTGACAGTGTGTCGTCCATATCCGCATCCACATGAGTTGCACGACCTCTGTTCGCAGAAAACACGCTCGGTTGAGCTTCTTCGTCCATTTCAGAATTGATCCACTCCCCGACGTTGACGCCCCATTCCATGCCGCTAAGCCCAAGACTGTCCCCTTCAATATTTGCATTATCGCTAGTCTCAGTATCATTGTGAGATTTACCTCCTTTGCAAACTCGCAGGTGCTGGCTGAGATTGTCACTTCGTGAGAACCTTTTGCCACAGCCATCTTTGGTGCAAATGAATGGCCGCTCCAGTGTGTGTGTACGGAGATGCCTTTTCAGATGCTCCATACGCTTGAAGAGCCGACCGCAGGAAAGCAAAGGGCATGCATATGCTTTCGTCGTCGTTGCCGCTCCGGATGAAGAAGTACCGGGTATAGTGATAGGGTTAGGGAGTGTAGCGGGGACTTCGGGGGCGGGGGGTACCGAAGAAGGCGAGCCAGATGTAGATATAGGGGAACCTCTGCTGTCACGGGGACTTGAGACCGTAGAACTACGAGGAGGGGATTCAGACATCGAGACATTGCTCATGTAAGGACTAGCAGCAGAAGATGTCTGTTGTGCTTGTATATAGGGCGATGAGACGGTCATGGAATGATCCATGCTTTTGCCTCGGTTTGCGAAAGGTGGAAGAGGTGTGGACGTTGAGGCAGCCATGTCTACCCCTGTATATTTTCCTTCCAGCCAAACAGGGATAGTGCCGGTTTCCATACCTGTTTGATAAGGTGTCAGTTTCTGTATGGAGGTAGCGAAGAAAACACCGACTTGATCCAGCGTAGCTATGCCTCTTCGTAGCCCGGGACTCTACAAATGGCACGTTGGGCAATCCCCCCCGAGCTTGCATTAAGAACATATCGGCGGCGCTAATGGACTCCTGCTTCACTCTCACGCCGGCGGATACATTCGACGAATATTCTCCCTGTCCGTAGCCAACGTCCATTCCATAGGAATTGTGAAGAATGGGATATTGAGTTGTGTTTGGGGGACTTGAACTAGGATGATATCCAATGTTGGCTCGCGGATCATGACTGTAAGTGCTTCCAGTAGGATATAAAGCATATTGCTCGCCAGAAGGCGGATAAGAATATCGATTGACAGAGGATACGGATGAATTGGGTGTTCCATTAATAGTTCGCATGTCATACCTTCCTCGTACAATGTCGCCATTCGATGCGATTCCCTCTGTTACTATACCATGCTGGGCAGAGGTAGTCGAGGCCATAGCAGCGGAGGACAGGGCAGAGGGCCTACTAGGCTTTTTTCTGCGTTGTTTGTAGGTAGGACTGCCTTCGAACAGCGAAAACATGTTGAAGAATGGTGAATTCGGGTTGTCGGCTGCAGGAGCGCCTACTCCCCTTTGATTCCGATGATTTAACCCTTCAACATCGGAAGAGCTAGCACTCTCGTCACCGCTCGGGTCATTATCAGCATCACTACTCATTCCAGCCTCAGCATGTGCATTTCCCTCCTTGTTGCCGTTAAATCCGATGGCATCACCCTCTTCCAGTCCCCTAACAACTCGCTCGAGTTCTCCTTCGCCTTCTTTGCCACCTGCAGCTTTGACAAACTGTTCGTAAAGAGAACGTTTGAATGCGCCATCGTAGACAAAGCTAAGAGCGGGCTCTCCCACGACTTGTGTCGTCGATTCAAGACCCATTCTGTGACAGGAAAAATGTTCAGAAAAAGGAAGTGGATTAAAATTAAATGCCAATACTTTTCTCTCTTGAGGTCCCTTTCGAGAGCATCCAGGAAAAGTCGATCGTGAGGAACGCTGAACCAGTAGAATACTTTTTGTTTCTTTTGCGTTCGGATGCACTGATATTTAAATAGCAAGTCTAGGAAAGGTGACTACATGTCTCTTGAGTAAGTTCCTGCATTCGAGAGACATTGCCATTATTCACCTTGGGCTCTTCCAAGCTCGCATCCTGCCCGGGTTTCAAATTCCGCAAGTCACTGAAGACACCTTCCTCAAATTTCTTCATATTGCGTACCGGCCGGCCAAAAGCGTCGAACCTAGAGCACTGAAATTTAACCAAAAGGACGATGATCGACAAAACAGTACATGCCTAAACACCAGAGCCCTGACGATATCTGTCCCAGTGATATGGTAGAGTCCGTTCCAAAGCACACATGTTACGTACTCCTGGGTTGGGAGGAGAAAACGGTTGAGTGCTGGATGTGTAGGAGCATGATGTGGAATGTTGAGACCGCTATTCATTCCCATTCCCATGTTGAGATATGGATCTGAAGATGAACTCGAAGCATTCGAACCATTAGAGTCCCATCGACTCGGAGCGGTAGCAAGAAAAAACTTTAGCCTGTCCAACTGGGCCAGCTTTTCTTGTTCAATTTGGTTCAACGGTCTAGAAAGGCCAAGGGGGAGACCAGGAGTGGGATCGATTGCGGAAGAGGAAGATTCTTCGCCAGACATGGAAGATCTCGACGAAGACGTGTTATTCGGAGCGGTATTCCATGACGGAGCACTACGATTTCCTCCCGGCCGTGCAGTATATTCGTCGTGTTCATGGGCTTTAGGAAGAGAATTAAGTTGCAGAGGCTGTAGTTGGGTTCTGGACATGATTAATGATGATAGTGTACGAGATTAAAGCGAGGTAACAGTAATTGACGGAATTTCGTCGTCCGTTGTCGTTGTTCGCGAAAAGTATAGAAACGATCGTCGTCGTCTTCGTCAACGAGACAATTCAATATGTCGATTGGGGACGGAAATATAGGGTAATGGTCGAATAGAGAGAAGACGCAGCGAGTGTTAGGGAGAGGGTAAAAAAATCCTTCCAAGCCGAAGAGACGATGGTTTGGAAAAGAGTTATCAGTGATCCTAACTTCAGCCAGGTCTACAAAGAATACAGAGGCGATGCTTCAATTACCGAAAGGGGTTGAGGCCCAGGTCCGGCCATCAGCCCATCGCGCATGACTAATCAATATTTCTCCATTTTCTTACTCCGAATATCAAGGTGCGCATCGCCTTCTAGCCTCTTGAATTACTTCCGTTGCAGTGCAATCCCTTGCAATTCATGAATCACATCGCGACCAACAAAAATGTTAACCATTTCAAGGTCCTTTTTCCGTTTCTGCTCTTTCTGGTCGCTACAATCGTAAGTATCCTGACTGAATCCAAAATCTTGGTCCCTCTTACTCGTCGCCCGCACTTGTTTGCTGGTTTTCCGAGATGAGAGGAAGAACGTGGGTTCCGGTGGTCAGCCTATAATCTATCCCCACGCGCGCGCCGCCTCGAATGCATGAAAGAAGGTACAAGACCCGGAAGACCGAGACCGGCACGACTTCAAAATATCTCTTTTTTTTGTTACAGGCCGGGTTCTCTAGCCTACTCTCTTGTTTTGATTCTGTATCTGACTACAGTATAGGTTACCGATGTCGTGCTGAAATGGCGATGTATGGCCATTTAAGCAGGGATTTCACCCTATCAACTAGGCTTAAAGTACTACCGCTAGGACAATTCAGTGTGTTACTGTGTACTCTATGGCCAGATTCAACTAGAATCTTTTTATCTTGCTTTGTATTTCTTCAACAATCCAGCTTCCCATTTCATCTAGTACCTCTTCAAAACATGCAAAACCCGAAGTATGCGGATATGTCGGAACTCGGTATCACGAATCCACAACGCTATGGGGCCACGAAGAATACTCTGGGAAACTGCTGGGATCTGAAAACAATAGTATCACAATTCGGCGTGCTGAATGTCTTTCCCCCTGGGGAGGATGGGAGGATATCCGTTTCTCAATGACCGGACACAAGCCCCCTGGATATCTTGCGTTGAGCCGTATATTCTGTTTTTGCTTGCGAGCTTTACTACTGCCAATTTCATGGCTCCAAGTAGTTCAGTCACCAGAAAGCTTAGCTTCTTCATATCGCAATCAATATCTCTCAATGAAATGGCCTTCTATACGGACTAAATCATCATATCCTTGACGTCGGAGAAAACGTTGTCGAATATCACAGCGTTGGTGGCAATGCTGACGGTATTCATATGTATTCGATGGCGCTCAGGCCTTAAGGCTTAGTACCTTTCGTTATACATACTCGAAAACGGTGCCAAACTGGTTCCCTCCTTCCTTGGTCACCCGGGTCATAGTGCCATTATGACCTTCAAGCTGCATACCTCTGATTTCAAATCCCGCCATAACTATGTGCGACTAAGTAGCCTACGGTATTAACAAGTACTTCCAAACGTTTGGACCTGCTCCTACCTGTTCAGTCTTTCGGCGTGGCGCCTCAACTCTGTAATAACATTCAGTGTTCTATATGATCTAGTTTTCCTGCGTTTGTGGGGAACCTTCGACGAATCCATGTACTCTGGGGTCCGATCTGGTGTGATATTCGTTATACCTTCAAATTTTTAGGAGCCCCAGTCGAGGAATTTTCCGCATTGGTGGTGTAGAGACTCACGGAAGCTTACAGAGTCTCTGGTGTCTCCGCTAGGCTGGTTGTCAACTGCCAAAAGCAATCTTAAGGCTTGTCGGAAAATTTCAGTCACCACTATGATTTTACTCAGGTTGTTGGCTTTAGACTTGAGAGCTCATATCTCATATTGTTCCTGATAGATGTAGTTATATGAAGCGATAGATTTCAGTCCACAGTACGGAAAGTGGCGTAAGATAGATTTGCTCCACATGATGAAAAGGCAAAACTCGCTAAATATTTCAACACCGCCTTTGAATATTTTTGTGTGTAATTCTGACCACCCAAACTGCAGAGCTCATATTCTCACCCCGGGGCAATCAAAGTGGGTACGCCGGGGTCTTCCGTGACTGTGTCAACGCCAGGTTCTTGATGGGAAGCGGTAGTTGACGCGGTCCTATCGTGAGCGTTCGTGGGAGTGGGTACCTCTACTTCAAGAGGTGATGTAATTTCTGTGACATCCGCAGTGGAAGCCGAGTTGCCTATCGTTTCCCCGAAAGGCGGAGGCGGAGAAGGAGGAAGCGCGATCCAATGAGCTTCCACTTCATCCAACAGCGGGGGAGGCGGTATTGATGGGGGGATGTCTGCATAAGATAGCGGAATAGATGAAGCAACCGGCTGAGGGTAAAGCGGCGGAAGATTGGGAGAGGGAGGCGAAGAGGTGTGAAAGAAGGATGTGTCCCGGACATTGTGTGTGGGGCCAATATAAGGGGGAGGGGCAGCAGGCCCTATTCTTGGGAAATATCTGGGAATGAAAGGAGCAGGTCCTATTATTGGAGGTGTATTTCTGGCGGATGCAAGTTCACGCTCTCTGGCTTGCTCGAGCCTCTCTCGTTTGGCAGATCTGCGTCGTCGGGTCCAAATGCTGAGAAATATACACAACGCCAAAGTGCCTAAGACTCCGACGCTTCCTCCCACAGCACCAGCGAACGTTCCGATGTTACGGTGGTTCGCATCCCTAAGCCATTGAAGTGTTACCAAGTCTACTATGATGTATGAGGTAACTTACTTGGTGTTAGCTCTTGCAGTGGGCATCATTGTATTTGAAGTAGAAGAAGGCGATGATAGTTGCTCATTGACTGTGTATACCAAATAGTCGAACACGAACACTGAATTAGGCAACACGTTTACTAAAAGAACGTGCGGCCCGTCATCCAAATCTTCTACCGAGAACACAGATACATTCGAGGCAAATCCAGAAGTAGACGAGGAGCCGACATGGACGAAAGAGCCGGACAAAGTGGTGTCCAGAACGAACGTAAGATTCATGGTACTTGGAGTTATTGGAGGGGAGGTCGTGGCCAAAGGCTCAACGCAGAAAAGATAAACCGCATTCCCTATGGCACGGAATGTGAGAGCATTTTCTGGGACAGAGATCATGTGAGATTACCGTTAAAGTTGAACTGAGCGGTGACGGTGGAGTCCACAAACCCAGGATCATCAGAATCTAGCCTCCGCATTCGCGTCTCTCGTCTCTTTTCCTGGTTCTTGACGTGATCATAATAGTCGTTTTCGCCTTTCCTAGATTCTGCATGGTGCCCACTGAGTGTATTGTCCTGGGCGAAGTCGTCTGTATCTAGACTAATATTATGAATGCCAAGGTGATAGGAATTGTTAAATGCATGAGTTGCATCTGGTTGAAAGCATGTTGCACAATATTCAGTGTTCGTGAACCAATGCTCCTGGGGTTGATAAAGTATAGAAGGATCGGAATCGTCCACAGTAATATTAACGTTGGTACCGATGGCAGCATACGACGATAGCAGTGACAGCCATATAGTCACAGTGGAGGAGAAGTTAGCATATCTATATTGAAGAACTGAGTTGAAAGCAGCGCACAAGAGGAGACAATCACAATGCACAAACCTCATTACAGCTATGTTGACACAAGGGAAGAGCAAGTATGTTGTGGTACCAGATTTAAGGAGCGCTGTGGACCGAGGATAGAATCATACGTGGTGGAGAATGCTTGGGACCAATCATTTGCCTGGCAAGGCTTCGGTAAATACATCGCAGAAGTCTCGGTACATATCATTCAAAACCAACCGGTCAATTGAGCAGGAATTTACAGATGCCGGTTTCTTCTCACTCAGATATTCGTTCCTTTCATCGACCCAGTTCAAAGGGAGGCCATTCAACCGAGCTTGAGTCTAATCTACACCAAGAATTCAAATGAGGGCAGGTACAGGAAAAGCCTCGTACCTCAACTTTTCTTAAGGATCCCTTGAAAGGAGTATCAGGTCTTGGCAGGAGTATTCAAGGATCTTATGGAGCCACTCAAGGAATGATAAAGCGGATGGGATTAAATGTATAGAGGCAGTTGATATTCTATTTCAGATCTGCAAACATCGCTTTTGAAGATTCTAAGGTTGAGATCTCAGCTTCTAATGTTCTCCGCTAAGATGGGCTTATTCAGGAAGAGAATTAATGAGACAGAATAATGAAAGGCCCACCTTCTCATCATTCGCCGTACGAACATTTTCAGGAACCGTCGCCGCATAGTCTGACTGTGATTCTAGCTTGGTTATTTTCTGCAAGCTCATCTGTGCAATGGCCAATTTCTTCTCGCATTTAGCGATTTCCACATCGAGATCGACGTTACCCTGTATAACGTGCAACTTGGGCTTATATTGGAAAAACAGTGAACGTACCCTTACAAGTGTGTGCACAACAATCGTCGACGTGACTAAAGCGCTCCCACAGCCTGCAGGTATGCTCTCTGCGTCACGAACAACTTTGGCACTTGTACACCCTTTCGTCAGCGTAACGATAGTGGGAACTTGAGACTCGAGCAATGTGGCCTCCTCCTCAGACTTTGCGTGTATAAAGACTGTAGATCGTACAGCGAAGGAACGAAGATGACAGAAGTCACACTTACATTGAATGTTGCCTTGGAGGCTGTAAGAAGCAGCTAAAGATCGCCCAGTACGAAGAACAGTGAAAACTAAATCGAATCGTTTATCTGCGTCCTTGAAGACAAAATCGGGGTCCTATGGTCACGTTAGAGGAAGCCAAAGAATTATCATAATAAGGAAGGAAGCATACATGCACAGGGTATGAGGACACCATGATAGACGGTGTTGTATCATTTGGCCTGCGGGGTAGCCGTTGCCAGAGTTCTTCGGTCACATAAGGCATGAATGGATGTAAGAGACGTAGACCATGGTCTAGACATGTGTAAAGGGTTTGTTGAGCTGAGTGACGAGTGGTTGCCGAAGCATACTCGTCTGTCATAGGCTTCATAGCTTCCTGCAAATGAGAATGAGCCTCAAAACAATATGAAGATGTTTCCCATGTTGACACATACGATGTAGACATCGCAAAGTTCATACAGCCAAAAATTGTATACAACGTTAGTAGCGGACATGAAATTACGTTCCGCAAGTTGCGCGTTAACCTCGGTAGAAGCTATGTCGAGTTTGTGCAAGATCCACTGTTCCACAAGGCTCTCGTTACCAGTTGGCTAAATGGTGTTTAGCTGAGTATCTCAATAGGTTGCTCTGATAAACCACACCTTTGGCTGAGGCACAGGAACGAAAGAGTCCTCTAGTTTGAGCATTGCAAATTTGGTTGCGTTAAACACCTTGTTACAGAACTTGCGATAACCTTCTACACGAAGAATTTCAAGATTGATATCTCGACCTAACAAGGGAGGCATTAGTTGAAGTATAATGTCTAACGTCTGAGGATATTCGTACCTCCTCCAGAATACGCACAGAGTGCAAACCTCAGCGCGTCAGTACCGCACTGTGGTATACCCTTCGGAAAGTCCTTCTTCTGCCCGGCTTTGGCTTTCGCAATCTCCTTCTCATCCAGATTACCCTCATGCAGCTTCTCATGCAAAGCTTCAAGTGGTAGTCCTTGAATCACGTCAATTGGATCGATGACATTCCCAAGAGACTTGCTCATTTTCCTTCCGTGGGCATCTCGAATCATGGCATGACAGTAGACCTCCTTAAAGGGCATCTGTCCTGTGAGCTTGATTCCAAGCATAACCATGCGAGCAACCCAGAAAAATAGGATATCCCATCCTGTTTCGAGCAACGAGGTAGGGTAGAATGTTTTGAAATCGGGGGTCTACCATACCATGACATCAGAACAAGATGTGGATCAATATGTCAAACCCACATTATCAGGCCAGCCTAAAATCGAGAATGGCCAGAGGCCAGACGAGAACCACGTGTCGAGCACATCTTCATCTTGGTGTAGAGTGAATTTCGCACCGCCAGCGAGAGCCACCGCACGTTCTGTTGCCTGTTCAAGGTCCCGTCCCACAACCCAATAATCCCCATCACTCCGCTGTGCAGCAGTGAGTGATGGACGGATGAATAGAGATAACAAATGTTCATACGTTCTGTTCTCGACCTTCGATGTCAACGAAATACGCCGGACACCGATGACCCCACCAAAGTTGTCGTGATACACACCAGTCTTGTATACCCTCTAGCCAACGATACCATTCGTTTTCGGATTGTTTGGGGTTAATCTCAAGCTCCCCTGCCTTCGTACGCTGTAATGTATGTGCAATGATCAGAAAAAAGGAAGAGGTTGCGGAGAGAATTTACGCACCTTGATAGCTTCCTCAGCTAAAGGTTTACAATTGACCCACCATTGAGGCTTAAGAATGGGCTCAATGATATCGCCAGATTTACTAGTTGCAGTGTGTGACAATCAGGATAAGTCCGATGAGTGAAAGATCAGAAGTTTACCTGCAAACAGGGATTTGCATGGGGTTGTCTTTTGCTTCGATGTACAATCCTTTCTCCTGAAGTGCTTTTACAATAGCCACACGAGCATGGAACCTTTTCATACCCTTGAAGCTTTCACCTGCATTGGAGTTGAACGTCCCATCATCATTTAGAATGTTGATGAATTGGAGCTGGTGGCGTTGACCAACTTCATAATCATTAGGATCGTGGGCAGGGGTGATTTTTACAGCACCAGTACCGAATTCCATGTCCACCATGGAGTCGGCAATAATAGGTATACGGCGGTCAACAAAAGGATGCACTGCGAATTTTCCGTGAAGACTCTTGTAACGCATATCATCGGGGTGGACTGCAATAGCAGTATCACCAAGCATGGTTTCTGGACGAGTGGTGGCAACAATGAGCATTTCATCGGAGCCTTCTATGGGGTAGGCAAAGCTAGTGATCACCCCGAATTCGAATTTTTCTTTTGCATCGTAACCTGGAACGTTGAGTAATGTGCGGCCGGAAAGCTGTTTTTGGTCGACTTCGAGATTAGACAGTGTGGTATTGAGGCGCACACACCAGTTGACAAGGCGATTTGCTCGATAAAGAATACCATCTTCATGTAGTCGACAGAAGTTTTCTATCACAGCTTTAGAAAGAGACTGGAGGGAACTTATGAGCGGGAATACGCTGAATTTTGGGGCAACGTACAGGATTCATTGTGAAAGCGACACGATCCCAATCATAACTACCACCCAGCCGTGTGAGCTGATCTGTGATACGAGTCTGATATCTGAAAGAATTTCGAGCGATTATTATGGCAGTGTCTACATATCACAGGTACTCACTCATTCTTCCAATCCATGACAGTCTCCAGAAACTTTTCACGGCCGAGATCATGTCGAGTTTTGCCTGACGACTTGAAGAGTCGCTTTTCAACCACAGATTGAGTGGATATACCCGCGTGATCGAATCCGGGGACGAACAGGGTTGTCTTCCCCAACATACGGTTCCATCGCACTAATCCGTCTTGGATGGCGGTTGTCAAAGCGTGTCCTATGTGTAGACTTCCGGTAACATTTGGGGGAGGTGCTGGAATCACGAAAAGCCCCTCCGGACGAACGTTTCCTTCTGTAGTGAATCTGGGAGAGAAGAAACCTTGGGCATTCCACCAGTCGTACCATGCAGATTCAACAGCGATTGGATTATAGCTATTGGCCATGGGTTGTGAGAGATCTGTCCAGGATGAGACATTGGCAGACAATTTAGGTACTACATTACTCACCTTTCTTTTTGCCTTTTGGCGTGGTGTTCACGAACGGAGACTCTTCCTCCTTCTTCTCCTTTTCCACCTTGGCCTTCTTCACCCCTCCTGTAGCGACAGCGGTAGGATTCTTCACAGCTTTAGCAGCTAGCTTAGCTTCCTTTTCTAATCTCTTCGCCTCTTTCTTCGCTGAAAAGAATGTTACAAGTTAAGACCAGCAAGCCTCGACAAAGCCCACCTGCGCTCTTGGAATTGGGATCGGGAACATTGTTAGATCCTGAAATAGCAGAAGGTGATGTTGTCGTAGACATCTTCACGACTAGCAATGAGAATCTATATGCTCGAGTCAGAAATCGATGTCGACTTAACATCGACAAGAATTCGGCTGAGTCACATGTTATTAGATCACGACTTCGAGTCGACTCGCTGGTCCTGGCCGGAATACTATACATAGTACGTACATCTACTACTCAAACAATGATATAGTATATTCAAATAATAGTCTCCAAAACGATATCACAATTTACACAGTCATTGATACGGGTATCTTCTAGGCCCGTCTTCCAGTCGCGTCAAGAGTGACTTTACCTCCCTGTCAGGGAAGAAGGTGTCCATAGGTGATCCCAGAGAGCGTTGAGCTGGTAACCGCGAACGCGAAGGGGGCATTTGATAACCACCCTCGTACGCATTCCGTGGCGGGGAACGAGATCTCGACCTTGAAAGTCGAGCCAATGGTCTGCTTCGCTCGTGATAATCATATTCCGGTCGCATCCTTGGCCCATACCGCCGCTCTCTAGCCTCGCTCTCTTCTCGTTTTCGCTTTCTTGCACCTTCATCGTGGTGTTGGATGAGCATGGTGGACAAACTCGTGTTAAAATTGACACATTGTAACCCGATACAGTCCAACTTGATCACCCCTTTTTCTATCCATTCTCTGATTTTTTGTTCTCGAGGGAATCCCTGTAAGTGATTTTTCGGCATGCACGCGTTTGTGAGAGCCGTCAGTGTCTAAAAAATTATAGCACGGTTTTCTTCTTAGAAGGGGGAACCTTACAATATCGTGAAAGTCAGAGAATTTAAATGCCGCCGACGGTGCTTTGCCAATTTTGAAGAGCTTGTATGAGCCAGCGTAGAAGATCCACTCATTATCCGTGACGAATAAGTCGCGAGTTTGACCGATATAATCTCCAATGCGTGAATGGATGCGGTGCCCCGTGTTCGGAATTAATTGACTGGCGGGTTCTACAACGACGTAGTGTTGCGACCCTGCTTCGAGCAGCCGTCCCGGTAAGAAGAATATGGTACCTGGTCCCCTGGTGAAACCAGACTATGTTATTGATGAATTCGGACACACAAGCTTTGCTTGACTCGCCAGTGATACGTAGGAGCCTGGATCGATATTTGAAAGTGCACCATGATTTCGGTAGCAAGCTACTCACTGCATCCCGTAAACAATCCAACAGCTTACTAGACCTCGGCGCAACCGGCAGTCTTTCTTTCCCATCCCTTAGTTGCGTACATTGAGGTAGATCGGAGACGGTGCTTATGACGGTTTGTAAGAGGTTTCCCTTCATTATTGATCAAACGAAATCCACAAATGATGAAATGGTGAACCAACCTGGGATATACACTCAGGACTCTGACTCATGTCCCTCATTCCGTTTACACAATCCGGATCCGTCATCGGTTCTGCAATGCGAGGGGGAGGAGATACTGATGCATGTATTGGACTAGAGGCTTGACCTACTGCATCCGTATGAGAGATGTGCGAATGCGCAGAGGCAGGGGAGGTGCTATAGGGTTGAGTGAGGGTGATTCCAGCAGCCGCAAGGGATTCTGAAACTGGAGGAGGCAGAGGAGATGCAACAAGCGGCGTGGGGTCATTAGCGTCATGACATTCGATGGCTACGGACGTGGGAGTGGGAGAATGACTTCGAGGTCGTGAATTATCGTTGATGGGCGGTGCGTCAGCAGGGCATATAGGGGTATATCCAGTGGGCTCAGGAATGGGTGTAGGTGCCTGCAGGTGTAAATCATTGCAGTTCCCCAGTGCTTTCTTCTCCATCACCATGTGTTTGTATTTCTATGGTCAACAATCAAGACAAGGTCGGAGATATAGTCGATTGAATGGCGAGTTTACCTCCTGATACAACTTCGCTCGAATATCCGCTTCGTTGAGTTTTTCTGTTACGAGCTGCAGCTCCTCCTCTAACCCTTGTATCTTAGATTGTTGCAGTGTCGTGTCATTCGGGCCTTGAATTCGATCATGTATTTGCTCCTGCTTGATCTGAGTTGACTTTCCTTTCATCTGCATGATATTCTCCTAAAATTGCACATTTCATCACGCATGAGAGTAATATCGCATACCACACCAACCTTAGCTTTGCATGTGGTGCAAAACATTTCCACTTGTAGTGCAGCCTGATCCTTCTGTTTGGTTCTTTCAGCTAATAGCTCCTGATTTTTTGCCTGTTCGACTGCTAAAGCAGCCTCCATTGTTTTGTACTTTGATGCTATTTGCACCTCTAATCTTTCCTTCTCCACTATCAGTGTTGTGTTTTCTGCCGCAGTTTGCTGTAATGCTTTATGAGCTGAATTGAGGTCCGACTTCTGCATACCCGAAAAAGGTCGCGTGAGTAGTGTGGTATACTGTAGTAGCGATTGAGACCCACCTTCTTTTCCAGTTCCTGTTTCTGCTCTTCAAAACTATCCTTCAACAGGTCATATTTCTCCTTCAAATTATAGTGCGTGCTTTGTTCGGATTTTAGCTGAATCAAAATGAAGATTTGTGTCACTTCTCGCAAACAGATTGACATACTCACCTTCTCTGCAATTACCTCCTTAGAGGCTTCCGCTTCAGCTAAGCAGTGACCTATCTGTTTCAATTCTAACTCTTTATTTTTCAACTTTTCCCTCAATGAGTCATTGACTTCGTTTAGGATTATATTCTGGTCTCTGACTTCAGAATAGGCAGCTTGAGACGTTGAGGCTGGCGATACTCTGTAAGCTCTGGGAGCCTTAGGAGGATACTTTGCATTTATCGATCCGTTCGCATGTATATTCGGACCACTTGGCTCCTATATCATAAAATAAAATGAAGAGCACTAGGTAAGCAGAGAGATTTAGGGTGCTCACAGCTTTGACTATTACTCTGTGCTGGCTGTCGCCTAATTTCCGTTCCAGCTGATCTTTCTCCTTTAGTAAGGCATCTCTTTCTTTTGCCAAAGTGTCGTTTTCCAAGATTATCTCCTTTTTCTTCTGCTCAATCCTGGTAACCTCCTTCTTAAGATTGGTATTGGTTGCTTTCATCTCACGAAGCTCTGCGGAGATAGACTGAATAGACGTCTCTTGTGCTGCTTGAAGTTTTCCAAGGTTCTTCCAAGGGCATTGTTAGAAGTATTTCGAGATCACATCGAATGATACACACTACAAGTTCTTCACATTTCGCCTCGAGTTCCCTCACACGCTTCCTCTTCTCTTGGACGGTCTCAAACAACATGTTGGCGATTCGAGGGCCAAGTTCAGGGTCTGAGTGCATGTTGTTCACCATATTTGAGCTAGAACTCGATGCTTCAGCCATATCGTGTGAATGGTTGTTCAGATTGATGGTAGACAATGTATAACGGGATTGAGGATATTAGGCGCTCATCGACGTCGAGCTCATTACCCATTTTCAAAATGCAGTAGTTAGCGCCTGTTCTCACGACTCCAAATTTGAGCTTGCTCGAAAACATGACACCAGCTCTCCACTCGAAAATTAGTGCAGAGCGATTGAAGGGTTCTTAATGCGCCCCATAGTCATTTTTGCAACTCAGACCATCATTTTGGACAAATGCGCGCCCGAGACCAGCCCGTCTCGAAATGGACAACAAATGTACAAGCAAACGTACATTGAAAACTTCTACTGTAATTTAAGTTGCTCAAGCTTTCATTTAGTTTTCCTTATAGCAACACTTACAGAACAGAATACGAGCTTCAACTAACATCAACATTTTTCAACTCTGATGACCGGGGAAACTAAACCCATTTCCATTATCCACTGAACGCAGTAGCACCTACTTCTACCCCTACACTACTTTTCATCATACCCCGCATCGCCTTCTCTAGCTCATCTTCAAAACTACCCGACTTCAATCCAAACATAGCAAAGATACGCTGCCTCAAACGTGTGGTCCAGAATGCAAGATCCAGAGAGAGAAGGACACTGCGAAAAACGATATCGTTGACATACTCGCGTAGGCGCTCACCGATGGTGAGGTTAGGAAGACGAGTGAGAGAATTTGATGCCCATAATCCAATTATCTTGACTCGGTTCACGGGGGCCCCAAAGGATTGATTGTTTCCTTGGACGATCCTACATAGCGAGTGGAATAAATGACAGTCGTCGAGCCAAGAGTGTACGACCTACCGCATGTTTCTAAGTAGGAAGATCAAGGCTTTTGGCATTCGGTCGGTATCAGTAAGGAATTGTTTGAGTTTTGCCTTCATTCTGAGTATTTCAACGTATTGATTCGATAAATTCCTGAAGATCAACGAAACTACATACCTGACACTTTGCTCATATTGACTGAGACTCATATACTCTTCTAATTCCCGAGTGACTCTCTCCGCCTCCGCTTTTCTGTCCTTCCTAGTTAGCCGCACCGGCCTTGCCAGTGCGACACTCGCGAACATGTCAGGAAGTCCCATTCCCCACTTCCTCGTCGTTCGCTCCACGCTTTTGAACTCGCCGGTAAGAAGTCCTTTCCACATTGATGCCCAATCCCGTCGGAATTCCTCATCAGCGCGAACGTAGAGTCCATGATCCAGAAGTACAAGCTGTGGAAGGGTCGGATCGTGTGGATTGGGACGAATAATGATGTTGCCAGGATGGGGATCCGCGTGGCACCAACCCCAGCTAAACATTTGTGCACTGAACAATTCGACCATGATTTGCATCACAGATCGGACGCCACCTTTGAGAGGTGTAGGAGGAAAAGAAAATGATGGAGGAGCATTGTCTTCCGACGTGTCCACGAATGAAGGTACAGTCGCCTGAACGACTACGGGATTATTGTTTTCCGCCATCAAAAGTCTGATTCCACTACGATCGCTGAGGCGAACACCAGATATCCACTCCGCAGTCATTACGCGTTTGGTGGTGAGTTCGTCATAGACCTGAAAGTACATAGTGCATCCAGGGTCAGATACTAGGCGTAGAATGGTAGCAATGTGTGTACTTTGGGTATGTAAACATTCTTGGCGAGCCGTGGTTCTGAAGCAATGAATATCGCAGTTTGCTTCGCATTTTCGGCCTCCAATCTAAAATCTAGTTCACGACGAAGATGGTCCGAGACGAAATCTACGGGAAAAGAGGAATATGATGAGCGATTCCTAGGAGATAAACCCGCTGAGAATACTCACCAACTACGAAGTACACCGGGAGATCAAATGCCCACTTCTCGAACATATACATAACAAATCTATATGCACCCAAATCCCATTTCATTTGTTTTGCAACGTCCGGTTTTTGAATCTTGACCGCAACCCACTTTCCCTCTGTATCACCTGGGAGAGGCCGTAATTTGGCTCTATGTACTTGGGCAATACTGGCGCTTGCGATAGCCTGCTCCTCGAATATCTCAAATACACCGTCAGGCCCGCACGGTGGACGACCAAATTCGGATTTGAAAACGTGCAAAACATCGGAATAGGGAATTTGGGGTGCATCGTCAAATAGTCGGGCAAACTTTTCCTGCATAGGTTTAGGTAGTAATGCAGCATTAGCACCAATGGCTTGACCTATAGGAATAATCGATTTTTTTTGGTTAACAGGTAACAGAAGACGACGCACCTATCTTGATATAAAGACCTCCATTAGAAGTGAATAAATTGTACATTCTATCAGCGACTCGAGTATGCAATTCTGTAATCTGGTCGCTCTTTTCCTCTGTAAAATTTAATTTATAATCTATTGTTATCATAGCACACTACATGAAGATCAGTGGAAGAAATTCTCAAAAGTTCGATGGGCATACTGTGTAGAGAGTCCTAAGATTCCGTGTTATTGAAGACGCATTGAATAGCCTGTCTGCGGTATAGAAAGATCCTACACTGAAGGCTACCAGGCTCGCTCTCCGTAGATGCTTCTGCCACCGAGTTGGCGATATTTGTGTGGTGTATGTTCTCCGTAAAGAGGCCCGGCTCAGCAGCGAAGCATGTTGGAACATTGGGATAAAAACGAACAACGTTTAAGGCATTGGCGTTCCGCGTGAAGAGCTTGGACTCAAAGAATCGGCGACGGAGAACCTCGGAGAACCAAAGTGAGTGAATGCCGAAAATGACGCGTCTTACTCCCATCATCGGGTATGACGTGATAATTGATTGGATAAGAATCACGCACGTCGTCGCACTGGACTCAGAGGAAAGGATATTTATTTGACCACTGGAATAATTTTGTCAATGTCTACGAAGAGTTGTGGGATAAGTTAAGTACAGTAAGAAGACAGCACCGGATTGCCATCGTATAGCTGCCATAACTATCATATCCCGATAACTCGGTAAGTTCATCAGTACATCAAGTTACCAACAGAAGAGGGACCACCGGCATTAGTATACAGGCAAGACCCAGTTCCGACCGTAGTCACAGCACCAGGATCATTCGCTTGCAAAAGGGCAGGAGATGTAGCGACGAAAGGGAAGTACAAAAGCACATATGACAAGCCATCAAGGAACGGGAACGCAGACTCAAAGAATGCAACTCTGGGTTTCGAGGAGGTCAGCGCCATTATAAGATGTATTTGTGGAAAACGTACTGGTTACCACCGTTAGTTAGAGCAAACTCAGAAATGACAATAGTGTACGACTGGAGCGTAAGTGTTAATCTTAGTGCTTCACAAAAATATGTGGGTGTTTTCTTACCGGAAATTGGTTGTGGGCTTGTTCAATGTATGCTTGAAATTCAGCAAAAGACGTTCTAATGCAGGATATCACAATTCAAACTAGAGATAAGCCAGACCACGAAATACTCACCCATACCAGTGCTATGTAGAAGTATCGATTTGAGCAAAGAAAAACATAGAAACGAGTGTAGCTTACCAAGTTGATGTAGTCAAAGTAGCAAGCCCCGGCACAAGCACTGATCATTTCAGACAACCAAGAAAGACCCTGGCCCGACGTTGTACTGGAAGTGACGGCCGGGAGTGCTTTTTTGATAGCCTATGGCGAATGATGTGTCAATGACGCAGTACGAGTTTGGTTGATCACATACCAGAGGATTAATCCATTCGATATACCAGGAAGCTGCTTCGGCAGGAGTGATACCGTTAATGTCGGGCTCATTCAAGCTGAAGACGGCTACAGACTAGGATAAGCATGCCGAAGTGATTTAGGATATATAGAGCTACGTACTAGCCCATCCTTGCTGGGCTTGACGGGTAGCTAGTTGGGCAACAGGGCTAGAGTCGGAATCCATGGTGCCTTGCATCCCAATGAATCCGAGTCCACCCGTGCCTCCTGTAGAGGTAGGGGGCGCATAAGTCTCCCAGTCATAACTATATAGGACTTGTAAGAGTTCAAACAAGACGAAAGCGAGGAAACACACATCGCCACAACCTCGCCGTCGCCATTGTTCAAAACACCTGGGTCACTGTAGATGGCAACAACGGTAAGTCGGTATCATTTGTTAGTGAAGCATGAAATCATACAGGGGACTGTTGTCTGTAGCAGAAGCGAGTCAGTAAGGAACTGCCGACGTAGAACGATTGACAAAAAGTACAGACACCAAGGCCAAGCCAATCCTCGTTTTCCAGCATGGACAGAGCTGGCCAAGCAAAGAGCAAAAAGAAGGAGTGCAGACTGAGAGTGCATGACGATGAAATCCTCGAAGAACTTCAATGAGTGTAATTTCCTCACTCACTCTCCTTTATACTCGAGATGAGTAGGTTAGATAATGGCGAATAATATCGTATCCATAGTATGCAAAGAATGTCGCTGTGCCGAAATAAGAAGCAGATCGAATACAACAACATGAAATGATATTTACTTGCCAGTTGTGAGAAAGATCCAGCGGGAGTGGCGATTGAAACCTCATGGCCCAGTACGCATATGTTATTGTTTGTTGAACTGAGCGGTTAATATTTCTAAGTAAAATCAATTCCCCAAGTGCCGCTTCAAGCTTAACGGTGTGCAGCAAATGTATTGATTTTTACTGGCAGGAGTTCGTGTTCCTAGAATAGGAAACGAATCATACTTATTCAAATTTGACAAAACCTGACCGCAACCGGAGCACGAGCTAGCACAAGCTAGCCAGAGGCTAGTACTTGATTCATCGGAATTCGGGAGTAGTGGCACGAACCTATCACACCGGCTTGATGCTCGATTGATCAAAGATTTCTGAAATGACGAGAAAATAAAAATCTAACCTTCTCTCTGGCATTTTTGTGGTACGGGAAACAGAATATACGCCATGAGACCCATATACTCTCTTCAATTCGCCGATGGCGAATGGTGATCTCGTAGCCTCTTTGTCATTTGCGGATTCTGCTGCTTGCAGATGCCGCCGTTATTTCGAGTACGACTTACTCCGTCATGTTCAAGAATTTCCAACTCTGTCGCGGTGAGAGCGCACCGAAACCTTGGGTAGATTTTGAATGTTAAAACAGATGATCAGGAGGTCTTCTAAACAAGTCCCGACGGATGAAAGCAAGCAAAAGGCTACCGAGAAATCATCAAAAAACAATGTCAGCCATGAGATACACCGAGTTTGTGTCATTCTAGAGCTTCAGATGTACAGGTGGTACTCACAGATATTGTCGTCTATATTGGGCATGGTAGCTCGACTCTTTACATGATGATAAATAAATATTCATCACTGAAGGAACTTAGGAAGTTGGCCACTCGACCTCACTCGACGCACGTGCTGAACGAATGTCACGCGAGAAACTGGTCCGAACAGAGAAACTCCAGCCCTCCAGCCTCCAGGTTGTCCCCTCTATCAATAACTGTACAGGTCTCTCTTCTATCCCCACAATTGCTAGCTTCAAATAAATCTTAAGAATGCCTACTATGACTACTGCTATCTCTCCCTCTGAACACACTAGCGTGGCATCTGGCTCTATTATCTCCAAAGGAACGGAAATTCTGTGCTTCGCGTCCATCATCCCAGCGCTCGCCATTATCTTCTACGTCAGCTCTCGGATCATGCATGGTGGCTCAACAAAGAAGAAGATTGAACAAATGGATAACTCAATCAATCGCGCTGCCGAATACCGAAAGGTAAGAAGATGATCTTGGAGCAATTCCTCAGAAATGTATTAATCTATGTTCTTGTTAAGATTCAATCTCCTGCTGTTCCGGACATCGAGGATGCGATTTTGAAACACCCTGAAGCATCTCACCAAGCCAAGAAAGAAAGCCGAATTCAAGACTTGCGCAGGTATTTTGGTAGCCCGCCTTCAGACCCTTCCCAACCAGCATACAAGCCATTTGCGAATCATCGTTGTTCAATTTCTATCAAAGACCCCGCTAGCTCCAAGGCTCGTCTTAGCCTACGTCCTCTGAGTTTTCTTTCCGTGATCAAGAAGAGGCATGCTAAGACCAAGCCCCCCACCCGTGATCAACCTGACCCGTATGTTACTCATTCGTCGCACGGCTTTTCGGATACGAACAGAAGGGCCTCAATCCGTCTGTGGCGGATCGCAGACGCTGTCGTGGGTGCGCATCCCCGAGCCGAGCCTCTCCATGCTCGTTTGTCCGTGCATGGGGGTGTTCTTTACGTTGGGGACAGCCGGTTGGTCTCAGACAACGGTCTGGGAATTCCTTGGTATCAACCTGCAAATAAAGAATCAGTCATCATAATTCCCGCCATTGCTAGAGGTGCTTCAATGAAGTCCGTAGGCTCAACCTCTATCACATCTACCGGATCCGAGCGAGCCCCAAACGCTGATCCCGATTCCATGGCCAATACAAACTTGGCTCCGAGAAATATTTCTATCGCAAAACCTTCTACGTGTAATCAAACTAGTGCTGAACCCGATGTGACTGTCGTCTCCAACTCGCAAGTCGTGCAGCCGGTCCTAGCCACGCCAAATTCATCTGAACCAATGACTTACTTTGCTCAAGTAAATTCCGAATCTCCCTCGTCTCCCACCAGCTGTCACCCTGCGGAATCGATTATCAGCATACCAGTCTCCGAAGTAAATAGTTCAAATTCCAACAAAGATTCAGATATCGTTTCAACCCAATCAGTGGAAATAGCACTTAATGCAAAGTCGCATCACAATCGGAGGATGAAGACGAAGGCTATCCCTTCAAATTGGGAAGAACGTGTGCCGGGATTGGTCACTATTGCTCCGCTTCCTGCCTACTCGGCAATTTCGAAGAAGGAATCGAAATCATCGGTAACAACCACAAAGAAAAGCAGCAATTTTGGGACTTATAAAGGGCCGAGATCCGAATTGAAGGTGGTCACTAACCGCCCAATTGAATTACATGAGTGTCACAAGTCGGACGTGAAGAATTCCTCGCGTGGATTGAGTGCCCGACTTCGCGCGAGCAGGAGCAGGAAGCTCACGCCGGATGGGAAAGAGAACGTCCCAGTGAGTATGGGGTCAACCAACGCTGCGTTCTGACATGCTACGATCAACAATGAATTGTTTCACATTTTATCCTGTATCTTTCATCTTTAACTAAACCAAACTCTCGTCAAACCACATCTACATCGTTTTACAACCAAAGGGAGGACATTGTTTAGTTCGTGGTCGCAGTCTGTCAGTGAAATTAACAAATCATTCGGTAATGAGCAAGTTCTTTGTGAACTCACCGTGAAGGAGGTGGTAGCAAATCCTACTCTACTGTTCGTCGTGTCGAAAACACTGTAAAATCTCTCAAGGAAAACATAGCCATCGATAAAGTCAAAGCCGGCTTCATCAGCACCTGTATAAAAAAATGAGTAAGAGTCGTATGAGATTTGAGGAAACGAATTACCAAGGTCAGCAACAACAAGGTAAATACTGCTTGCGCTTCCCCCAATAGCAGTGTTCAAGGATCTTGGCCAGATTTGAGCATTAGGGGTCAAGGAAAATTCGGTCTGGAAGACGTTATCAATCATCATTCACAGGACAAGTTGGATCCAGACTTACACCGCCAATCGTGAAAACAAGATTCTCAAGAGCATTGTACTGGGCTGTGGTGATCTTGTAAAGACCTGTCGCGTTATCTAAAGTTGCCTGTTTTACAAAGCCTGGTCAGTCAAGAATAAAAGAGTGAACGATCTGGTCAAGTGACCCACTCCGGTAGCCTTGATGTACTTGTTGAAACCAGTCTCCTCAAGGTAAAGGAGGGTAGTGCCTCTGCAAGGAAGTCATGTTAACGCACTGAGGAAAGAAATGAGTGACTAAGACTCACGTATCGACGATTCCAGACAACGACGACTGAATGGTTGTCGAACCATAAGTCACAGTCTGGGTGATACCCCAGTAATCACCAGACTTGGTTCTGCGCATTGAAACTTCAATGCTCATCCTCTTCGAGCTGTATATATGAGACACTCACGTATAGGTAATGGCCCCAGTAAATTTGGAGCTGTCAGTACCACCTGAAAACCACAGTCTTAACAAAGTGATTGGGATTTTTTGAAAGAACTCACCAAAGAACAGTTCACCATTTGTTACTTCATCCGTAGTGGTAGGTTCAAAGGAGATAGCGACAACCTTTTCAGCAATAGTGCCTTGGCTGAAAAGATTATCAGTGACAGTGGGCACGGTGGAGACACCGCTGACGGTGTCCTCAGTCAAAGTGTCGGGGCCGATCCTGGATATATTTTCATGAATGATTACCGTTCGATGAAAGCAGATTGCCTACCCTATAATACCGTCTGTACCCTCGAAGCCCTCAGATGAGGATGCTACCCCAATGGATTGAGATGTGATCACGAGGGCAGAGCTTAGGGTAACTTTGTCGATGTACTCCGTTCCTACAGTCTCTGTATGAGGAAGGGAGCTCCTGATTGCAACAAGAATGGCCACCGACCAGAGAACTCTCCGGACCCATAGCTGACAGAGACCCGATCACCGGTGTCGGTGGAGGTTGAACTGGCGACGTATTTCGTACCTGCGCCCACCCAAGTGTTGCTACTTCCCGTGTCAACAATCAATTGGTCTTAAATCGTTCGTGATTTAGTAAAAATGATTTTGGAGGACTCAAAAGCTTGCTTACACTGCGTGTCACTCGCGCCAACTCCCACGGAGGCAATGTAAGAAACAACCTCGTTGATAACGGGCTCTGCTTGCCTCTTCTTGACCGCTGCAAGATCATGAGCCTTAGCACGGTCCTTGAAGTTCTGTGCTCTTGCGAGGCCAGACGCGACTAAATTGTGTCCACTAGTGATATTGTGAATCTTCGTGAGAGGGATGGAGAGGATCGGGGAGCGGTCGATGACAACCGGGTTGGCAACGACGTTCAAAGCGAGGGTGACAAAAGCCAACAAGGAGACGGCAGAGAACATCTTGATGAAGAGGTGAAGTGGTCTAAAGCCCAAAGTCCTAAGTGATAAAGTCTAATAACGCATCCTTTTAAATGTCAAGAAGAAGCAATGAAGCAGGATCACCGTAAGTAAGCATATGGATCATGCAAGCTTGGTGGAATTTCACAACAAGAAGCTTTATTGATGTGTGAGCACTATCTTAGAGTAGAAGATACTTTAATCATGCGCACCAGGGAATCCATACGGTACCGTCGAGTGATTCCATACGGTAGCAGGCAATAGTCCATGATATTGAGCCTTTCCGGAATTGATTGGACATTCAGTTACCTTGCTGCTGGAAGCCCCGCGGCACCGATATCGTTTTATGCATTGAATTCAAAGATCAACACCGGCGTGAAGAGATAGTGATTTTATTAGCACGGGTTTTGCATGCATACAAGTAACGACGGGTTGCACCATAAGCCGTAAATCTAGTGTGACCTTCCGGAGAAAACCCATCGCGCGAGTCAAAGAGATGTGGGTTTGATGTAACTGGACAGTGGAGAAGCATGTAGGAACATTTCTCAACGTGAAATCCAAATGGCGTCCTATGGCGTTTTGACTTGTGAACTTGAAAGAGCGCAAGGAGTCCCATAGATCACATTGGCAATGTGATAAAACCAGGACCCGCATTGCAGTTCGTGAAATTTCCTCAACTTGCACCATGTAATGCAAAGTTAACGAAGGTAGAGAAGTCACCAGAGTAAGTAATTCTTATCATGAATGCAGCCCACTAGGTCCGATTAGCATTTAAGCGAGAGGCGCAAGTTCTGTGGGGAAAGGCCAAAGATAAAATTCTGGTACAATGATTGCGGACAGTAAATCGCAAAATGTTAAGACTCGGAAGCACTCGCTGCTTTGAGCGCTTGAGCGATCACATGCATTCCTGAATCCTAAATCCCAAATTGGCAATCAACACTGCTGCCTGCTTCCACCTTGTCCAACTCGACGTTCGTCACATATCGCTATGGATAATTCTTATCAATCCCAGTCATCGTCGCCTCGTCGGCCAGATATGAAAAGGAAACTTGTCGTAGTAGGAGATGGTGCGTCATAATGCTGGAGTTCGTTCCACAATCTCAGCTAATCAGCTTTATCCTTAAAATCTCCAAGGTGGATGTGGAAAGACTTGCTTACTGATCGTGTACGCGGAAAATCGGTTTCCAGAGGTGATTCTCAAAATCATATTAGCCTCCAGTATTCTATCCTAATCTCATCTCGTGTATACTCTGAGATTCGCAGGCTTATATCCCAACAGTATTCGAAAACTATGTGACACAGGTGCAATTTGAAGGGAAGGAGATAGAGTTGGCGCTATGGGACACTGCAGGGCAAGAAGAATATGACCGATTAAGACCGCTCAGCTACCCAGAAAGCGATGTTATTCTCATTGTGTTTTCCATTGATTTTCCAACCTCTCTTGCCAATGTCCAAGACAAAGTACGTTATTCAATCATTATACGAAGAACAAATGTTCACTGTGCTCTTCAGTGGTATCCTGAAGTGGCACATTTCTGCGAAGGCACACCCCTCATCCTGGTCGGAACCAAGACGGATTTGCGAAGCGACGACCAGACGAAACGTATGCTCGGAGCTCAGGGTCAAACACCAATATCACCTCAGCAGGGTGCTGCTATCGCGAAGGAGATTGGCGCGAAATACATCGAATGTTCAGCAAAGACCGGGAGGGGTGTACACGACGTTTTCAATCTTGCTCTCAAGGAGAGCATGAAAGGGCGATGGGGGAAAATTGTCAAGAAACGGCGCTGTATCATCGTATAACCTTTCACTTTCAACGTTTCCTCCTCCTTGCTCGCGCTGATGACGAACGGATACGCGCATGGACACGACTTTGATATCTATCTGCTGCTTTGCATCTTATTTATAATATTCTACTTGCATATGCTTCATATTTCACCACAATACCTGCCTCCAATTCAAGCAAAATTAGACGCAACGTCAGGCAATGTCGCGCCAATTTGTTACCAGAGCGATTCCAGTAATGGCATTGGTTGTGGCATCATCCATTGATTGTACATTTGCAGATATTGCAGTTGTACACTCGAGGAGAAAAATATATAATCATGCGACGGGCATTTGCAAAACGAATAATTTACTCATATACTTGGAGAAGCGAAAGAATAGATAAAGGTTCAAAAGTTCAAAATAAACTCGTCGTGATAGTAGATGATCGGGAAACAGGTCTTGAAGGGAATGGCGATACACGACCCCTGGATCCGGCACTTACTGGGCTATCAGAACTGTAGTCCTCAGCGGGTGTAATCGGTATCGGAGGGAGAGGATGATTCCTCGAGGAGGCAGCCACTGATACAGACCTCCGACTACTAATGGTCTCTCTCGAGGGCGGAAGAACCGACGCGGAGCGACCCTGAGGTGGAACAACTTTCGTATTCGACGATTGACGACCACGATGGCTTTCCGAACGGTCAAGAGACTTTTCAAGTTCAGCTTTGACTATCGGAACAGCTACAGCAGGAAAGGGATGCTTGTTGATAGATTGAAACCGCACATGCATGGTTGAGGGAGCAGGGGAAGCAACCTTGCTTCTGATGAGGATACTGGGTCCTGGCGATGGGGTCCGTGATACCGAATCACTATTTGGAACCGGGTGAAGGGGAGAGCTGCGTACCACATGAGGAGGCAGTGGCGGCAAAGGGGCTTTCGGGGTTCTGGCTCCGGACACAGAACGGGAACGTCTCGATACAGCCTTCGAAGCTTCCTTGTTTGATTCAGTTAATAAATCATTTTTCGGAACACTATTGGCTTGTATCGGAGGAGAGATAGACTCTGTCAATCGTTCACTTGGTAGAAAGACCCACGGTGTAGTAGCCACGACCGGTTCTGGTGCTGCTAGTAGAATCTGATCTTCTGTACTACTGTCCTGATTGAATCGCGTCTGGGGAAGGGCTGAGTCCACATCCGCTGATATCGTGGAAGGAGTGAAAGCATCAGAAACTTCGCCATATGGGCGACTACTGGTGGCGGATGGCGCTTTCATTCGCTGAGCAAGCATGCGGGCATCTGGAAGGGGTACATCAAGGATGATAGGACGTCGCATGGATGATGAACCGTTCCTGAAACGACCAGCCATATCTGGAGCCAGAGCGAGGGTATCAGGACTTCGCAGTGAAGAATGGGACGACACTTTCTTTATCGATCGATTACCGGCGTCAGTTTTCTGATGAAGTGCAGAAGTCGAAGCGTTCTTCTTGTGCGATGGGCGAGGAACTGCAGAAGGGGGTACTTGGTTCCGGTCAGTATGCTTCAAAGGTACATTCGAGCCTTCTTTCTGGTGTTGTCTGGGAATCACACTATCCGAAGCCGATGAAGAGACATGGGGGCGATAATTCGAAAGATTTTTGTCAGAGGTCTTTCCTTTGAACGATGGCAGGGATCCAGTGGGGTTCTTTCTTGCCGCCAACCTTTTCGCTAAGGTGGCTACATCGGGAAAGGGGTGCTCGACAACAGGTATTCTGAAGGAACCTACTGATGATGACTTGTTATGAACCTTGACAGCCGGTCTCGCGTCGCCTGAGCTCATAGAAACTCCCTTTCTGTGCGTAGGAAGAAGCGCTTCCCGAGGCATAGACATCTTAGGTGCGGGTGATTGTTGTCGGGGATTTGTGACTCGGAAAGGCGAAGGGATCCGGTCTACGGACGGGAAATCCACTTTTCCACCTACACTTTGAGAATATAGTGGGAAGCCTGAGAAAACATGCTTATGAATTATCTGATGTAAGAGAATTTAAAGCACTTACCACTAGAGGAGACTTGAGCAATGTCTATTTTCATATGGTCCTTATGAAGAACGAGGGGCGTCGACACGGACACGGGAAACGAATCAGTGAAACGAGCGGAAGTCAACGAGGCTTCGACCTCTCTAGTACCTGAGGCGTTTGACTCTACCGATGGAGCTTGCCCTACGTTCTCTTGTACTTCAGGACCAGTAATGATGATGTGCAAATCAGATTCCAGAGGGGGTCGAATTCGAGTAGCAGAGTCCTCTCGCAAGCGTTTGGCTAAGGTAGATGCATCGGGAAAATATACAGTTGGAGTGAGCCGTGGCATGGAAGATCTAGAAGATGACTTTTGTAAGCCTCTCTTAGGTCCAGGTGAAGGCGAATTAAGATGGGTTGATCCTGGTAACGGCTCCGATGCACTGGGCTTATGTCTTGAGATAGCAGGTGGGGACAAAAGTTCCTTCATTCCTGGTAATGATTCCAACGCATGCAGCCTTTCAAGAAGAGGGGAAGGAAGAGGAGAGATTACATTTGTGCGACTGGGCCGTGCAGGAGCCCCAGCTGTTTGCTCTTCCTCATTTGATTGAGTAGGGGCAGGTAAAATTGATACTTTCTCCTCCAGCTTCGCTCCATTAGCTGGAAAGATGAACTGAACTTCTATCATGAGGTACCAAAATGGAGCAGGACGAACCTTTCCCTGTCTCTTTCACTTCATCAGCCTTATTCTCAGGAGCTTTCGATTGCTGCATTATGGGGATCGCTAGAGGTTCTATTATCTTCAAACCCTCTATAGGACCCTGCAATTCTTGGATTGCATTGGCGGGCAAAGCAGGTAAAGGACTATCCAAGGGTAACGGTGGCGGTGGCGGCATTCTAGTACGCAGCGCTGATTTCTTCGTTCGAAGTGATGCTTCCGAAGAAGCGACATCAGAGTGTGCTTTGTGGGAGCGCGGGAAGGGCGAAGCAGATGGATGTCCCAATGTCGACCGGCTTTCCGAATCAGATGGGAGGGAGCCGAATGACGGATTTGATGCACCGACGGCTGCCGATACTATCATTGTCGTAGGAGGGGAAGTAACTTTGAAAGGAATCATGGGCACTGGTGGAGGTGGTGAATGATCTCGAGGAACTTGGGGCAATGGTCGAACTTTCCCATTTTTCCGACTGCCCGAAAGGGCTGCGTCTTTCTTCACCACGTCTGACTTCATTTGTGAGGATGCACCTTTCAGCTTCGGTTTCAGGTCTGGATTTACGAAATTGGCCGGAAGTTCAACTATCCTTGAAGTGAGCTCTGATTGCAACTGCCCTGAAGGGAAATTCGAAGCAAAAGCCGACTTGGGAGGTAGACGAGGCCGCGAAGGAAACTGCAGGTCCGATGGCTTGAATGAACGATCGAGGTGTCCAGACGTTTTCGGGAGTTTCGGACTAGGCTTCGGGGAATCTCCGTATAATTCCAAAATGCTCCATGTAGCCGAGGCGCTGACGACGGTGATACTGGCAGGGGACGACTTTGCAGGAGACTGTATTGTCACGACTTGAGTTATAGTCGTGGTTGTTGTCCGAGTAGTAGTCGAGATTGTTAATGGAGGAACATTACGCCTGGGCTTCATGACACCCGGTTGAGACGAATCCCCCTGTGTTTCCAAGAGGGGAAATGCACGGGTGACGGCATGCATAGTACTGCCAATGCTTTCAGCTGAAGGCTGACTACTACTGGGACTCTCTTCTCGAAAACTGTATTCGACCCCTTTCGGTGTGGGCAAGGCACGGAAAATATTCTGGTGTGACCATAGAATCGACATCCTCTCCCCAGCTTCAGGCGATATGTTGTTCGAAGATTCCATGAGAGCGACGAGAGACAGCGAACTGTGCGGACCTTCGTCTATATCTTGCATTCCTCGCCATTTGACAGGAGCTTTGACGGATTTCAAATTCGAGCGCAGACTATCCTCGTCGGAAATGGTAGGAAGGGATGAGTTCAATGACGGCGTCGACGATGCGATTGACGAAGAATCCGACATCGATGAAGCAGATGAAAGGTACGGCATAATGCGATGTCTGCTCTCAAATGGTCTGAGCGTGAAAGCTTCCAACTGAAGCTTTGATCTTCGTTTAAGATGATAACCTTCTGGAACTCGTGCACTGTTCGGTCTTCTCTTCTTGGTTGAAGATCCGGAGATATGAACCACATTACGACTCTCCCCACCCTCATTTTGAGCTGAGCCTGATATCTTTCATAAATGACAGAATGAGAGTTTGACACAGAAACTGACCTTTCAGTATACTGGACATACTACTCCCTGAATTGAGGCCTAGAAATTTGATTTAGAATGTATCCTAAGATGAAGATAAAACCCTCACCGGAATCAACAGCACCCGCAGAGTCCGCATTTCTTTCCTCGTCAAACTGTATACTCCAAACGTCCGGGTTGTTGAAAATTTCATCTACCATGGCGCTTTCAGGCGATTTCCCAAAACCTACGCTTGACATATTGCTCAGTCCCGAAACGAGCCCATCTTCCAGAAGTAACGGATCCAAAGGTCGTGAATGAATGGGAATAGACATGGGGCCTGCCATTAATGAAGTAGTAGAAAGAAAGAATCGAATAAGAGCTGCCCAGCAGTCTCAGGAAAGAAAAGGATACGCCAGCGGATCTGATAGGGTCTTATACTTGACAAAGATGGCAGCCCTGGACGGAAACCGGGTGGAAACCTGTGGAAACACAAGAAGGCGTAAGAATTCCTGTGGCCCCTGGTACTTAACTCCCCATTAGTGCTGGGTAACCTGGTTGAAACTGTACAGATGGCGAGGAGTTCTCTATCGGATCAATATCATGAAACCGTCAAACATTCGTCACGGTAGATGGCACTGCCTTTTCTTGAATGACTGGCTGTGAAGCCCAGCGTATCAGAGCATATCGTGATTATATTCAGCTGGTTATAGATGGCACTGAGTGCTGAGTAGATAGATAATTAGTTTTTAAGGATTCAGTTGAGACAAGTTGAGGGAGGAAAACTTAGGATTGGTATGATAATACAGTGCTGGAAGTATTGCCGCCGGCGACAAACGAGCGCTAACAGGCGGTAACGAGCGGCGGAAGCGAGGCCAACTTTCTTTCACCGTTGAGTGATGTCATTGAAAAGACAGCTTGAAATCCGTGAAGAGTCCAACAAAGACATCTTCGTTGTTCGAACACGGGACCTTCAGAAAGGAAAAATCAACAATTGAGACTGGCTTTAGTTTGTTACTACTTACTGTGATACCTCTGGGAATTCCCGGCATAAGTTAATTTCTATTTCGTAATTGGACGCCGAATTCTAGATCTTCCAAGCCCAACTGCCCCCAAACGGTATGCCCGCATCTCTATATCGACCCTCCACAACCGTTTTTTGGCCTCTCGATTGCAGAGAATCTGGCTATGTATTCGGCTGGTGCAACAACAACCAACGCGTACAGTCTATCGTCGTAACAGGTGTTGTACAAATTCTTACATTAGCGGTGGACTTGGAAGTTCGAGCGGTGCTACAACGCCTTAATGACAAACGACAACAATACGCATGCTTAGCCGATCTTGGGGAGCTAAAAATACTCGGGAGATGTGGTTTTGACTATTGGGGAAGAAGCGACCTTGTAGTTCCAGAACTCAAGTTGGTTGATATCAGGTGTGTTTATATCCTCAGCCATCAGCACCATCTAGTTTATGTATGCATGATGCACAGAGCAACCGGATATAAAATAGTGTACTATCATCGACATCCGGCTAGTTCGCTCAGGTTTTACTCTATAGACGCGTTCAACGATATTGTCACACCAATGTCAAGACAGCGCAGTGGTATCAACCAGGATGTGGTTAAACAAGTGCGCTGTTGTGTTTGTACCCATCGTATATCTGATCATAAGTTCATATTAGCTCAACGTAGCAAGCATAATCAATACTGCAGTACTTGAGCCTTCATCAACATCGTCCGTGCTGAATGTGACGCATTCAAGCTCGACCATGAACCGTACCACAAAAACGATCACAACCCAAATGTCAGATCTGCTATTCAACGCCCTCCTCATGTCGCAATCAACTTTTTCTCGGCCGGCTCAATCCATCTGTAATGCACACGTCTTGTCGAAATTCCCTTTGAAAAACATGTCATTGAGCGGTGAGTACCGGGTATTCGTTTGTACGATTTTACTTCTCATTTCGCAGTGCAGCAAATGGACGTTCGCATCGAGCAACTAGCCATTCTTTTGCGCCAAATGGCTGCTCTCCGATTGAGAAAAGAAGGTGGCCGGGTTGAGATTTATTCAAAGGAGTACACCAGGTCTGTCTGAAGTTAGTTTTTGACTCTGCATTCATCATAGGTCGACACAAAGCTTTTTCAACACTGTCTGGTTAATCCTCAATGATATAACGATTGGCTATGCTTTTGGAAGATTTCTTTGTGAAAATCACGAAGTGTTGGCTACAATGTTGAAAGAATTTGTAGAGGTAACTTCGATTCATTGTTACAAAAGCCTCTTATGAATTTCTTTGCAGGACATTCTCATATTGTGGCCTCAGCGTGCTCTCTGCTGGCTTGATTCATGGCCTGCTGGCCTAAAACTCAACACAGAACTCAGTAGCTTCTACTCAGGCACATTCGTTGATTTAGTCAATGTTTGGGGAGGTCAGTGTCAAATGGCGAAGTTCTTTGTGCCTCATTTATTTTCTATATCTTCATCCTGTCTGCTATCTTTTCCATTTTGATTTCGATTCACAATTTTTTTCGCCATTGTTGAAATTAAAGAGTCTTATCACTCGCTCCTTGCTCTGCACACCTGTAGGCGTCCTCCGGCACATCATATTCCCTTATCCTTATCTCTCGAATACGATCTATATCTTTGGACTTGTCTCCTCTTTTGGTGCCCTCATCGGTTCGTTCGTTTTCAACGTTTTTTTCTCTCAATAACCTGAGCCTGACCTTTTAGGAGGTATGGGCGGAATGACCATGTCCATTGCACTTTTCTACGACATGTTCGTGTTTTTTACTCTGCATATATATGTGTGCTACGTCATAGCAGTGGTAGCTTTTGAGAAGGCGCTATGGGGCTTGGGGAGTTTGTGGCGTTTGTTCCGAGGTGAGGATTTTGATAATTCTTCTGTTTTCATTTTCTGATCACCTCCACTTCATACGCTGAATGCACTCATCTCAGGAAAACGCTTCAACGTACTAAGGAATCGTACTGATTCCTGGGAATATGACATTGATCAACTTTTGTTTGGCACAATCCTGTTCACCCTATTGGCATTCTTATTCCCCACAGTGTTGGCTTATTACGCTCTATTTGCCCTAGTAAGTGTTAACTATGCCGACAACGTGTGGCACACTCAATTTCCTCATTTACTCCATAACTCTTACACTAATTCAGTACTGACCAATCATCTTTCCTCAAATATACGTAGTCACGACTAGCGATGATCCTCACCCAAGCAAGTTTAGAAATACAACTTGCGTTCATGAACCACTTTCCGCTATTCACGCTAGTGTTAAGGTTAAAGGACCCTTGGCGTATACCTGGAGGGATGTATTTTGACTTTGTCGAAGTGATTGTGCATGCAGACGCAAACGAGGTTGCGAGTGCTGGTGAAGATGAATCTAATTCCAATGAGGCGAGTTGGAGATCAAGACGTCAATTTGAAAACACAAAGGACCCGGTCACAACCCTGATTCCCGTCATGAAAGTGAGTTCCCTTCTGCCCCGCCTTTTCCCCTTCGACCCTCTTCACGTTCGCCGCCCAAATGGCAGCGGATGTGAAAGATACACGGATGACGGAGCTCAGAGTTTTCCTTCCTTGGAAAAAGCAATTGTTGTTTGGTCACTGACAGCACCTTCAACGTGTGTAGAATCAACCGGTGACATTCCAAAGAATCTTCTTCCAATATGGTAAGTCATTCCTTCGTTTTTTCCGAGGACAAGCTTGGGTTTTTTCTCCCCGTTTTATGATCAACGTTTAAGATTTATTACATCGACTCTGGACTGACATCTAACTGGTAGCACGTTTATGGTCGCAACTTGCCTCACACTATCACCCTTTTCGGTTAATCAAATCTCTGCTATTGGGAAGATTGCTGGTACCTATACCTGTGTATGAAATTAGGTACGACAAGATAGGTAATCATAGCAAGGAGTTATAGCAATGGGATGAACCTCAAATCACACAAAGTAGTCCTTGTAAGATCGTGTATCGTGTGTACAGAGAAAAGTAACTAATGAACATATATCAGTAATCAATCATACATCATATAAACAGCAAGGTGGGGGCAATGTCGATCACGCTTCTTTCGCAGTGTATATTTTGCGCAAGCCCTAAGTTGGACCTCGTTAGGTTGAATTTTGAGTATGAGGTTTCGAATATCGGATCGAGAGAGCGACTACATACCACCCTGCACACTCCGAGCTTCCAAATTCCGCTCAGAGTTTTACCCAAAATGTAAGGTTCGGCGGCTGGCATACATGCGTCACAACCCCTCTTAGACACCGGGAAGTGAGGAGGGAATTGACCTTTATGTGCTCATTCCCTTGATCTGTGGGAGAGTAAGTACTGTGGAGTCACGGAATAGAAGCCCTTACGGTCGACGATACATCTGAACGAGGAGAGGGAATAACCACATCGGCTTTTAGGATCGACAAGCCAAATGCAGCAGTCCTCGCCTGTCGTGAAAAAAGCGGGACGCCATTCTTTAGTGGTCGGTTCGTTGGTAGGCATCTGTTTAAAGCTTTGTGTCTGAGAGATATATAGAGAATAACAAGGAAGGAACTATGTGACGATACTGGCGCTTTATATTGGGTTAGAAGCGGAGAAAGAAGGGTGCGATTGATCCTGGATTGATCTATCGAGTCTGCAGCAACATCTTGAGGTGCGGCGGCGGGTCCGAAAATTTGAGGTATGAAGCATCACGTTCAACATGTAAAAGCGAGTTAAACCCAGTATTTCCGCTTTTCAAGAACCTTTCGTCTTCTCTATGGCGGCAGAATTCATCAAAAAATATTGCTCCAACCGATCAAACATTGCCGTGGGACTTTCGACTTGGGCATCTTGACTTTGACTTTTTGCCGTCCTTTGCACATTGCGTGCAAGAGCATGAAAGTCGATATGTTAAGGATAGAGCAATTTTGCATAATTTATAACGTATTACTTTCAACAAGTTTAGTGACTATTTGAGCTTCACACTGGTATACTATTGCATCTAGATGCTCTGAATTAAATTTGTTACATCAATTAGAAAAGAATTGGCGTTGAGTATCAGCACAAATTTCAACCACTGTCATCAATTAGCGTCTCAAGTGGTGACAATTTGTGATTTTTGATACAATATTTGTTGTTCCAGGATCTCAAGCAACTCGGTTGAGATGGCTCTTAAAATCGTCGTTAGACGTATGGTTTGCCCTTCCAGAAGAAGTGTTTTTCCTCCCATCTGGTCGTTCTTTCTGCTTCCTCTTCGCATTTGTTTTGTTTTTGTATCATTTTCCATCATATTGCCACATCCTCATCCTCTTGCCATCGGTGAGTTTCTGTTGGAATCCAACCCATATCTTCATCCGAATTTGACCACTTTTGTAGAAACATGTCCGGACTTGATCCAGGTCAAGTTGAGGCCTTCCTCCGAAGTCACCCCGGCCTCCTTGCACAGCTTTTTCAGCAATCACAAGTTTCTGCGCATTCTACTCAGCCTCCGTCACCTGGTGTCATCACCTTGGATCCAACTGCAGCCGTTACTCATCATGGCGGAGCAAGCAGCATCTCCCCAAGTCAGCCTAGCGGTAGCACTACTGTGCCGGGAGCTGTTACATCTGCTTCATCGACCATGTCGGGGGTCATGGCTCCTGCTTCTTTTGCTGGGATTTCTTCCAATCGGGCAGTGCCATCGTTGTATTCTTTTAATCAACCCGATCCTTCTTCACCCATGAACCCCTCAATATCTCAGCCAAATTCCTTTATCCCTACTCCTCTAATCATTCCGCACTCTGGCGTCCAGCCCAGTCCTCCTATTGCTTCTGCACCTCCAATAACTCCGTACTCTAGCATCCAGCCTGGTCCTTCTACAGCTCCTGCACCTCCAATAACTCCATACTCTGGTGTTCATACAATGCTGGGACGGGTTGTTGCATCATCGGAAGGGCAAGGGCATCCTCGGACGGTCACAGCCTTCCCTAGCATTACCACAATCAATCGTGCCAACAATGATAGACGTGCTCATGCTGCTGCTAGCCGCTCTGCAGGCTCCACAAGAACTCGCAGCAAGGCTAAGAAGCCCCCATTGCTGAAGGGACCTGGACCTCGGAAAATCGAAGATTGTATCCTCATAGATCAGAGTGGTGTTCCAGTGGTTCGACTAGATATTCTGATTTACCCTGGGTTTCCTTCGGTGGATGATCGTAAGGTGTGTATGCTGAGGCTTGCCAGTTCTGTAAACTCAAACTTCCCTTCTATAGAATTCTGCAATTGGACTGCCAGACAGTATTTATCGTTATCTCCAACACAATGATGCTTTCAGAACAATTCTTCAATCACTTGACCTCGTCTACCAATTTGATGCCCTTCCTACTAGTACATCCTTGCTCCAGTTATTACAAAACCTCAAAGAACGACTTCTCAGCTGCGGGTTTGTTTTTCCACCAATGGCTTCAGACTCAATTTTCCAAGACCACGAGCGCCTTGCTATTCAGCCCCTTGCTTATGTTGGTAGGGGTAATCCAAACAACAACGCTCGCACCCCTCGTCTTACCCCTGGAATTGTCACACCTACTATGACGCTTCAGGATTTACTCGATGATGTCAGAAAGTATGCAATTCCAAAATATGCGGTTACTGAAGATAATCGTTTCTTGCTTTGTACCAGTGCGTCCTTCACAGGAGCTAGATATATTTTAGTCTGATTTTCAATTTATAGTCCTCCGGTCCAATCAAGTTGCTCGTACAGTGAATCTCCATCGTCTTCATTTAGGTTCTGAAGATGCTGAAAGAGTGCACTTCTGCCTGCCTCATCGAATATATGGGTTGTTGAAAAGGGACTTCGATGCTAACGTAGATGTGGGTTATCAAGCGCTCGATGAGGAAGAACTGGAGCTAGCTTGCTCTGAACATCATGAAGACGATGCGGTTAGTTTCCCAAATGGTTATTGGAATTCATGTTTACAATTTACAGGATACTCGAGTTATTGCTCAAATGTTAACGCTTCCAAGGGAAAACGATTCCGATGGTTAGTTGTTTGACTCATTGCATTTATACCGAAGTGGAACTTCCATTGTTATAGGTCGCAGTACAAGTTCGACTGCAGTAGTCCTTCGTCGAAGTCCTCGTTTCAATGCCAGCCTAACAGTCAGTTGTAATTTTCACTGTAGATGTTGTTACCGGTCTCAATTCTGGTAGGTATCGTCAACTCAGCTATTGTGGTCTACAGCCTGGAGCCCTCTTCCACGGCTCGAAGCTCTTCCTGAGTTTACTGAGCCATCGCGGAAGTCGTATATCATCAATGCCATTAATACCGCCTATCAAGCTACTCACGGAAATGATATACCAGGGGTCTTTGTGAAAGGGGTGGATTTCGAAGCTCAAGTATCGGAGTTGGAGAAAATAATGGAAAAGGCTTTGGAAGATGATGATTGGACCTTGTTGTTTTCAAACTCACGACATTTTGTCAAGTGCGTATATTGTTCTTTGTATCTTTCAAAGATCATCCTTATCCTTTACTTAGGACTGACATCGATGCTTCTGGAGAAGAGGTATGGGTGACTTCAGGTGGTGGCTTTGAACGAAGCGTATTGCTTCTCCTCTTCCAGAAATACTTTGAAAAACGGTTTGAAGAACTATGCACACCACTTATCGACTGTTATTATACCCTCTCAACCGTCCCCATGTCCTCTACAACACCCATATCTGAGACCAAACGTCGGGATTTGGGACTATTTGGTGCAACCGTGGCCCTAGCCCTGGTTAACGGTTACCTTCCAGAGAAGCTCAATCCGCTTCTGCTAGTGTATTTTCTCTCAGACTGCCAGTTTGAGTGTCTAAATAGGACTGCAGTCATGGATCTTTTCCCGGAACTCGGTGCAACTATAGACGACTGGCTTTCAACGCCATACGACAACGACTCTAATTTGAATAGATTTCAAGCACATTTTGCCACGTATCATAACATGGAGGTGCAGCTTGATATTTGACATTCCGTCTTGATCTCATTCAGGAAATGCCATACAGACTTCCGCTCTGACCAATCGTACAAAAGAAATGCACAACTCTATTGCCCATCATATGCTTCACAATGCCATTATTGGCCCGGCTGAAATAAATCATCCATACTTCCAGGCTTTTATAAAGGGATTCAGACTTTCCTGCAAAAACCACTATACCTTACCACAGGCAAGTCTTATCGTTGTGGGAGAACACACACTTAATTATTGCGTCATAGATTTCCCGCAGCTTTGCAGGAGGTTCCTATGAATTTGTTATGCATCTATCAAAGACGATGATTAAGGATTTGAATTCGCTTCCAATACGTTATTTCAATCAGACTACGGCTTCAACAAATACGGTTCTTCAAAATGCATATCGGGTAGTCTTTGGGGGAGAGTTTGTGTTTGATGCATGGTTTGAAGACTTCTTACTGGGATTAGGAACGCCTTGCCCAACCTTACTCAACTCCGCCAAGGATCGTTTCAGCTCGGTTGTAAAGCTAGAGGATATCTCAGAAAGCACATTCCGGCTGCGTTCATTTGCTTGGGCAATATCGGGTGTTCCTCGGCGTATTCTGGATTATCTCAAGCTGGAGGTATGTACTTCGTACCTTTTGTGCAAATGGGCAAATAATAATTTTATTCATAGGTTTATCTAGTTGAAGACGACGATGCTCAATATGGGCCTGGAGAGGAGCACTCCGCGTCTTTACGACAAGAGTATCTGCGGCATGGAACTTGCTCCTTCCGTACTTGCCTGCGCGAAATGCGCATTCCTGCTTCTTATCTTATTCGACTTCTGAATGCCAATTATTCTCCACAATCCGAGCCCGCTACTGCTTATCAAGCCATTCATAACTGGCTGCTCCTGCAGATTCTTGAAGCAATTGGGGATTATACCATAATTTAATCTATATACAACCCCGTTTTGACAATGCTATAATATGTGTATACTGCTCGCAATATCTGTATAAAGAATACGACCTAATATCGTTCAAGCCACTGGTCCCGACTTAATTTGCACAAGGAATGTTCCAACATAAAAAAATCGAACCCAATCTGCTTCTTAATTGGTGACAGCTTCCGATCACAATCTAGACGATGAAAAAGCATAATGAAGGCGGGGACAACCTCTACTTCAGAGCTGCTGGAAGCAAAGCCAAGATTGAGAAGCCCATGTAAAGCGCCTTTGTCGAGTTTCGGGATTATGGCGGCAATCTCTTGCAAGGAAGGATGTGGAATACGTCCAGCATAGACCAAATCTACGGCAAAGAGATATGCAGAGAGAACGCCAAAGGTTACAAATAGAGATTTTGAGTCGTCGCCTTTGGTATTAGCAATATAGTCAATGATTTGGGTGAACGTTATGCCGGGCTCTTGCAGTTTTGCGTGTAGTTTAGCACTGGCAATCCAAAACCGATGAGCGTTGTGATGTGAGCGTCCATTGGTCCGACCAAATGCGGACTTGTTGCAGAAATAATCATCTCCTTTCTGCTCATGACGAAGGACAAACTGCTTCCATGCCTCCCATGAATCAAAAAAGCCTCCGTTGTCTAACTCCCAAAGAGCAGGGGTATTGAATAGGATGCCCCGAAAGATGAGACCACTAAATATACCCTCACGGGTGCTGATTCGATGGTGATCAAAAAGGCCGTCGGCCTGTTGGACTTTGAGTCGAGAAGTGGCCAGCTCACGAAAGGGACAATTGCGATCTAGATTATTGAGAACATGAATCTGAAGCGCGTTCAAAGGCTCAGCGGCGTGATTAGTAGGCACCACCTGAGCGATCTCGATAAGACAATCGCGGAACTTGTTATAGCGTTCATCTTGCGTCATACCCGTAGCAGCCGGATACGGTCCAATTGAAGAACTAGTGGATGGGATGGTGGTCTCTAGTGCTTCACGACTCGATGGCGAAAGGTTGATGAAGCGGAAATGTGTGGTTCGTAAACGCTCCAAAAGTTGCTGAGTCTCTTCAGAGCGAGTATTTCCCAGAATTGGGTGGCAGCTAATATCAGAGATAAATCGCTTCTTATCTCTTCCTGAAGGGAGGGAGTTTCTTGAAGGTGAGGGAAAATGGCGTAATTGGGAAGGGAAGTTGTATGCATGCCAAACGGCGTCTAGTAAAAGAATACTGGGATTCTTTGTTAAAGCCAGTAGCGTATTTAGAAAGAATGAACGGATAGAATGACGACCATCAGCAGGGAAATTGAGCCAATGGAACACAACTGCTGAACAGACGTCTGTTTTCAACAAACGTTGGCTTCCACGTATCCGTTGTGGACGTTCAACCGTCCACTGGAAAGTCCGAGGGGGGTTTATTTGAGGAAGGAAGTGGGAAGAATCGAAGTTGTATTTGGTTCCAGGTACCCCTTCTTGCACCGCAGTTTCAATAAGGCAAAGAAGTCCGTTCCACCATGACGTCGATGGATAATCCAGGCTAACATCAATAGACCTGCAAACCCATTCATGAAGACGATAATGAGTGAGCATGATGGTATGATGAAGCAGAAGTGCACTAGCATCGTGGACTCTGGAGTTAGTTTCCAATTGTGCGATTAGAGGCCAAGCGCCAGCTGCTAATCGCATAGTGCTAGTCTCCAGAGGAGCTTTTTCAATAGCTAAATGAAGTTTCTCAACTTGGAGAAATAGTTCATGCATACTGGGGCTGCGATCCAGAAGTAGACCTGCAATACCACCATCCAGGATGTCAATGACGTATAGAAGCGAGTCTATGGAAACTTGATTCAAGAACGGAATTTGAAAAGCTACGACAAGATTAGCTTTATTTTAGCCATTGTGCAATAACATACTGGGGTGATTGGAGTTTTTGTTTAGCAATTGCAATCCAGAGTTGCCTTGAGATAATGGTTCAGTGGTTAGGCAAATCTCAGTAAAGTTAACGTTACCGGCTGGATGATTTTCTGCAGAGGTACTGGCATTAATAGAATTATTATCCGCAGGAGAATCAAGATCTAGGGGACATATCAGGCTACAGATCCTAAATAAATGTAGTATGCTTGGTTTGGCCCACCTATTGCTACTGGTGAGGGTACTGGACTTGTTTATTAGAAAGGCATGACGAACGATACAATGGCGACTTACCATCAACAGAAACGGCGAAAGCTCTTTTACAGTACTTGTCAAACATAGGTCCTTTGCTAATAATAGATCAAGATTGCAGCATGAGAAGCATTAAGTTGAAGGAAACATACTCGATTTGTGACTCATGAATCCACTCCTCTTTGAGATAATTCTTCCATTTTACAAGATACTCATAACCGGCCTGCTATGGTCTTCGTTAACAAAATAAAATGATATACAAATGCATATTACCTTGGGTTTGGTACTCAAACGATGAGAAACAAAGCGTTCGACCTCAAAACATTCATCCTCCACCTCTGAGGAAGGGTCCTCTAAAATGAAGAAATTGTTTTATTATTGAAATGTGAGATCAAAAATACTTACCGTTTTCACTGAGGCTTTGTCGTTTTCGTTTCTTCATATTGTTCATCTGCTTGACAGGATCGAAGTTGAGTACTTGTGGAGCCTGGTGGGCCGCACCGATGATTTCAACTGATTTGGAATCGATGATGAGCCGCGATAAATAAATGAGATCAATACCACGTACAAGCACTGGTCCGGTGCACATTCTTACTTTTCCTTCCTTTTCTTGACTTTGCGAGAGCCTTCTTATGAGATGCCTTTTGTGCAGCAAGAATGACCTTTCTGGTTTTTGGTGGCAGCGCAATATGTCGTGGTAAAGGTATTGCTACAAAGCAATAAGACGTTTGAGTAGTATATGTTCAGAATATGTGCTTACCAATCGGAGAAAGTTTATAGCTGCGAGAAGCAGACGGAATGATTTGTTTTCGTTTATTGCAGTGCTCTATCCATTGAAGATGTGCTTTCTGACGGTGGTTAAGGAGCTGTGGATCTAGAAACGGCAAACCATGAAGATATACTTAAATGCATATGGCGCTTGACCTACCAACGTCTACCGATGGCTCGCTCCAAGGTGAACTATCTGGAGCAAGCAGCCATGGGCGGGCCCAATATTTGATCATGTTTTCCGGGTCTTGGATATACCAGTCTTGACGATATCGTTCAAAGTTGCCACACATTCCGGGGCATATACGTTTCTGGTGATACAAAGTGTGTAAAAAGAAAGACCGGGCCAAAAAGTCAATTCTGGCTTGAGGAGGCACAATAAGAGCACCATCATCAATGAAGTTTATTTCATTTGCAGAGGTTAAGGTGCCATCAACCAGAGCGCTACGGCGCATGTAAGCTCAAGAGATAGACCATATATTTGAAAGATTATACTCAGGGGGTTCATAGTCCAATTTTGAGTCTGAGTCCGAGTCAAAACTGTGACGAATCGTCAATACTATATGATATGGATAACCCAAACATACCTTTTGCTGGCCCTAGCAGTCACATCGCGCATCTCTGGGGTTAGTTGCATCGGGATACCATTTGAGTCAACGGATATATTCATGCTGACCCGACCATCCAGAAGGGCAGCCTGAGGATATAACACAACCACCCAGCGATATGCCCAGGGTGGGATCTCTACACCAGTCGGTGCCAACGGAGGTGTACCGCCATGCAGTCGGAGACCAGTAAATGTCACCATGGTTGGTCCATTCAGCTCAACAAATACCCCAAACTCAACAAGATGGAAACGTCCTCCCTCCCAACCATCATCGGTGGGAATGTCCGGGTTAGAGATAATCTGTGTATAACTGCCCTCGGAGTCCCACTGGTCAAAATGAATGCCACCAAAGAATAACATTTCTTCAATGCAGCCTACGTCTATAGCCATATCATTGGAGGCAGCGAATTTGGAGCGATCCATCAACTTACCAGTTTCTTCTGATTTAGGCCGCGCAATATTTGTTTGTACGCCCGTGAAACAGACGTTGTCATCAGTTCCAACACGTGGAACATTGTGAAGTTCACAAGTCTGTTCGAGAATCTTGTATTCTTGGGGAAGTATTTGCTTGAAGATATCCACACCAGCACGAACACATCTCTGGATGCAAAATTATATCAGTTGGAAATGTAAAACAAAGATCACGAACAGTGACTATATTCTGACGGATTTGCAAGTGCTCCTTTTCCTTCTGGGATATCTCTCCACGCACTTTGCCTCCTACAGATGGTCCAGCTAGATTTCGAGGTTTTTGATGACCAAAGCCAACACTGAAGCAGCTCCCCTCTCCTCCCACCGGAACGGCTCGGTTTCCACACTCTTCAAATTTTGTACTTCCAGTACGAGTCCTTTCATCGCGGCTACCTAATGTTTCGTCCCGTAGTTGATCAAGTATTTTAGATAGATCGGAGTGCTTTCCACTAGAATAAACCAATAAGCGGCGCACAACGATGGACAAAATTTGCGCACGGTTGGTAAGCATACGCTTCGAAAGAATCGTCTTTATCGTCTCCCGCCCCATGAATATCGCGGAAAAATAGGATATCTCCCGATACAAGTTTTCCCCACCCTAGCATAATAATCAGTTCCGGACTATTAGATACCACAAACGACGCACCTAACGCCGGAATCGTAGCACTCCGACCTCCTGGAATTTTGACATTCTCTTTCACATAGTGGAAATAGAACTTGTTGTAAGCCCGGTCGTTGATTGGCCATGGGATCACTAGGATACGGTTGATCTCTGGTCGAAGCTCTTCTGGAATGCGTGAGTGAAAGGGGACCTCGAAGATGGCTGGAAGATATCGGTCCCTGGTCTCTGAGAATGCCAGTTTTTTTCCATCCTTCACAAAGTCAGTCGGAACGGTGAAAGGCTCCGGCTGCGTTGGAAGGATACTGGGAGTGCGAGGAGAGGAAGCTGATTTTGGTGATTTTTTGGTTGATTTTTGAGATACAAATACGCCTGTTTTGTCCTTGAGCCAAGCAACGGCCGCCCGAGCAGCCTTTCCCGTAGGTTTTGACCTTCCCATGATAACGAGTGGAGGACTGGTGGTAGCGTTACGGTACCAAAGATGGTTGTTGAGAGGAGGGAGGCCGCGGCAATTCCGGCAATATTTCCGTTCAACTTCGGAATTTTCCGCTCCATTGGCTAAAGAGCGCTAGCCTATCGAGCGGAAAATTCCGAGATTAGACGCGTGCTACCCAAAAGACGTCATCATCGCCTTCTCCTCCCTCATCTTCCTCCCCTCTTCCTTTGAAACCACCTCGAGCTCCAACGCGCGACCACGATTTTAGGTCTTCGCATATTCCTCCAGCTCCTTTTGATACAGGAACCCTTGAATGTTTTACCCACACTTGACTTGGACGCGACGATAACAATTTTCCACCGCTATAGAAGACGCGATTTACCGCGTAGGATTATGGAGGAGGATCTAGGATTGTCGATGAAGGCGACGAGGAAAGAAAGGCTGATGCTGATGCTTTGGACGGCAACGAAGAAAGCAACGGATGTGTTTATTCCGATGCAGAAGATATTCGCGCCAACGACCTTTCCTAGGGTACAAAGAAATCAAAACGCGATGATATGGATCTGGATCCCGACTCGAACGTCGTCAGGTCGACTTCGAAGTTATCCCTACATCCACCAAATAGTCCTATCAAAAACCCTGTGAACGCTCTTACTCCCAATCCAAATACGAAACATACCCTTATTCCAGTTTCCAACCGCAACTCTTTTGCTTCCGGTTCAGCTTCTGCTAGTGGATTTTTCGGCAGTCTGCGCGGGCTGTTCACACGAAATGCGAAGGGTGGCAAGGACGGCAAGAAAGCGATAGGTGGTATCTTCCACGATGAAGGGTATAAAGAGGAAGACCGGAGCGTCGTATCTTCCCCTCCATTCTTTCCCTCTTCTTCTTCTACTCCCGCGATGCCAACGGCGTAAAGCATACGAGGATGAATGATGAGTGAGGCTCATACGCCTAGTACTCGTTCCACAAATTCTACCTCGACAATTATACGTACGCCTACATCTCCTTCAAGAACTTCATGTGTTGGGACGACGACGGACGCTGGGAATGGGAAGAAACTCAAGAAATCGCCGGGCGTTGGACCAGGTTCTGGTCCTCGAGGACGTACTCCCTCCAACAATGTACCTCCTGCTGAACTTGCACAACGTAGAAGAAGCGCGAGTGGGGATTATGGGGAACTTAGTGTACGGAGTCGAAATGTGCCGAGACCGAGGTCGAGAGCAGAGGAGTGGGTCGAAGGGCAGGGACCACACGAGCAGCACCAACGTGAAGCGTCAGCAATGGAGACGAAGGAGGAGGAAAACTCTGCGCTCACAAAAAAGACCAGTGCGAAGCGGCGAAAATCGGATAAGCGGAGATCGTTGCCGGTTTCTTCAGCAACATCATCATCGCCTTCTCCTCCCTCATCTTCCTCACCTCTTCCTTCGAAACCACCTCGAGCTCCACCAGCAGGTGACGCGCCAAAAAAATCGATGTCGGTTTCTGTATTGAGAACCTCGTCTATCCGAAACGCCACTAGTGCACCTACTAGTTCGTCGATGTCAACGTCGACGACAACTACAAAACAGACAAAAAATCAGTCCTCGAATACGAAATCCGATCGGAGATCTAGTGCGCCGCCTGTAGGCGGTAGTACCAATGGCCATGGAAGACCTGCAGAACCGAGCGGTGGTACTAGCTTGATGTCCATCGTGGAAGACGTGGCGAAGGTGAACAGAGAGGGATGGGGCAAAGTAGAGAAAGAGAAAGAAAATATAGGAGCGGGTTCTGGTCTGGGTATTGGGCTGCGAGTTCGAGAAGAGGAAGAAGAAGGCGCGAATATGTCATTCTCGAAGAGGAAACAGCCGACAAGTATCGCGTTGGAGGATGTCAGAGCGCCCAGAGGTATTGATCTCGAGGATTTGAAGGAACAGATGGAGAGGGAGAGGGCAGAGAAGCTAGAAAAACGGGGTCATGTTCTATCTCAATGTAAGAAGAGATATCTTTCGCTCTTTTCTGCGTTGATTTTGACTAATTCCACAGATACGGAGAAAGCTCCATCTACAGGTAGACCTCATTCTGGTAGTGCTTTAGCTGCGATATCTAGACGACCCACACGCAGTGTACGTGATACGTCTCATTTGGATCTTGGACCGACGACGCCTGCGTTAGCACCTCTGGCTGACATCCCGGTCGTCAATAACACCCAAACCCGAATACCAGGAAACGCCCAGAATGAACACATGCGGTATAACCCTGGACAGGTGGTGCTACCTCTACAAAGTGCGTTGAAGAATTCCAGTCAAACACCGTCACCGATGTTACCGCAGTCGCACTTGCAGCCGCCTCCTCAATCTCAACAAACTTCACCCAAAGGATCTCAGATGGGCTCCAGCATGTCTACGGCAAGTTCCTAAGGAGCTAGCATTGAACTTCCTCGTCAACACAACCCGCAGCATCAATCTCCAAGAACAGCATCTTCGCTTGCAGTACCTACAATTACATCTAAGAGAGATGTGAAGGGAAAAGGCCAAGAAATGATTGATGGGTTTACTGATTCCGGCGCTATCGCCATTATTGGATCTACTGGAGCTGATTCTATCCCTTCCCCACCTCCTTCGAATCTTTCTACTGGAACTTCATCGCCTCCTCGTCCTATCTCGTATTCTCTCCCTACCTGAGTCTTGCTCCCCCTGCTCTCGACCCTCCTTGGTCCATTCCACCTATTCCTCCCAACTCTCCACCACGACTTGTCTATCCAGATCAACAGCCGTTACGTTCAAAGAGGTGTTCGAGTGGTTCAGGTTCTAGCTCGGATTCTTCGGGCTCAGACTCGTCGTATGCGGTGTCGATATCGTCGTATGAGACTGGGAGGGAGGTGTTTGATGATCTCGAGGATGGGGATGGGTAGGTTTCGGAGTCTTTGGAGAATACAAGGCTGTATGTGGTCGAAGATGGTAGCAATGAAATGGAGACGGAGATAGGTCATGCAATAAATTGTGTCCATTGGCTGAAATCTCTCCATGATCAGGCGCGCTAAATTGTTCCAATTTGACGCTGCTTCGTCCGAGTGGAAAGAAAGAGGTACTGGAGATGTTCGTCTTCTAGTACACAAAGAGACGAAGAAGGTTTGACTTGTAATGAGACGTGTAATGAGATGCGACAAAACTTAGAAGGTCTGCACAAATTACTCCGGTGCGTGACTTTTTTTCGTGTATCGAAGAGGGTTGTCATTTCCATTGATTAACCTAGTTTCTGCCGACATGCGTCTGCAACCCAACATTGGATCCGATCCATCATGGGTTTGGAAGGTTGCTGCTGAGTACTCTGAAACCCCACCGACGTCGGAGACGCTTGCTATCTGATTTGCTAACTCAGAAAGTTGGTAGGCGGGGTTCTGGATCTTATCTCGACGTCTTACAGAATTTAAAATGCTCCTGAATTTAAGAAAGAGTTCGAAGCTACTCAGAAGACAAATGCTGCTCTAAGAGGTGGTGCCCCTGCAGAAGCATCTTTGATTGAAGAGAAGGAGGATAAAGATGTAAAGAAGGAAGAAAAGAAGTAGACCATTCGAATTCTGGATCCCGTATTTCCCGTTATTGAACTTGTCTCCATGATGGAAATCCACCTCTCGCATATTCTCTAATATAACAGTCCAGTATTTCAGGTACGCCTTCTACAGTAATCCTGGAATGCACTACATTCATAGGCTGTTTGCGTACCTTACAACTAGCACTTTTCATATGCAGTTTCTTCTGAAGCCCACGCTTCCCAGAACGTTACAGGGGACTTGTAACAGGTAAAACTGCTGTACTTGCCAACCATAACGTAGAATCAAATTCAGAATGCCAATCTTGAAATGGACTTGTGGCGGGCATGGCCCAATCGCTCGCGCTTAGTTTGATATCAGCACCAACAGCAGGACATGGAAGGATAGACGACCAAGGCGAAGTATGACACATTTCATTAACGTTGTATATACATAAGGAGCGTTCAATGATTACTGGTTGAGTACCAGGAAAGTCAAATCGGTAAGGCATAGGGAGTATTTGTTTGTAGAGATCATCGTTGTATGGGTATAAATTACTTCTGAGGTTAACGAGTCTTTAGAAAAGAATGTGGATTGCAGGAGTATGAACTGCTGGGGGAGACAATTGCTGGTAAATGTGTGAATACGAACTACTGGAGGAGACGATTGCTAGTAAATGAGGGTAAATGGGTAAATACGGACTGCTGGAGGAGATGATCGCTGGTAAACAAGGGTAAGCACATGAATACAAGAGGGTAAGCGCGTGAATACGAACTGCTGGAGGAGACGATTGCTGGTAAACGAGGGTAAATGTGTGGATACGAACTGCTGGAGGAGACGATTGCTGGTAAATGAGGGTAAATGCGTGGATACGAACTGCTGGTAAACGAGGGTAAGCGCATGAATATGAACTGCTGGAGGAGACGATTGCTGGTAAATGAGGGTAAATGCGTGGATACGAACTGCTGGAGGAGACGATTGCTGGTAAACGAGGGTAAATGCGTGGATACGAACTGCTGGAGGAGACGATTGCTGGTAAATGAGGGTAAATGCGTGGATACGAACTGCTGGTAAACGAGGGTAAGTGCACGAATACGAACTGCTGGAGGAGACGATTGCTGGTAAATGAGGGTAAACGTGTGGATACGAACTGCTGGAGGAGACGATTGCTGGTAAATGAGGGTAAATGCGTGGATACGAACTGCTGGAGGAGAAGATTGCTGGTAAATGAGGGTAAATGCGTGGATAAGAACTGCTGGAGGAGACAATTGCTGGTAAATGAGGGTAAATGTGTGGATATGAACTACTTCTGGATGAGATTACGATTGATTTCATGGCGGTGAGTGGATAAGTGATCCTGTCGCAGCAAAGCCGCCTCACGTTCCTTTTCGTCGTCTGCATTGGAATCGAGTCTGCTGTGAGTTCTAACGAAACCAGGATCATGCCAAATGTAGCACATCCGCATCCATGTCCTAAAAGCTTCAGTGTCTACTTGACAAAACTAAGCAACTAAAACCGACATAGCCGATAGAACACTCACTCTGAGACTTCGTCAAGCTCCATTTCTTTCTTAAAGTCGCCTCCTCCGCCCATTGGAATAAGGTCCTTTTCTTCTGGTACCCACGAATTTCCCATCCCAATTTGTTTACCAGTAGGTCTGCAAACGATTGTGGGCCGTCTTTGAATGTAACCTTCTGGCTCTCTAGGCCTCCATTTCTATCATAACCTAAGGCAACTATGAAATTTGATGTTGCAGTCCAATTGTTGAGCATATTCAGGAAGGAAACCCCTCTTCCTTGACGGCGCTGATATTTGACAGACTCTAAAATGAAACCTAACTGATGGCAAGCAGCGGCAACATCAGCAAAGGCGCCGTCTGGAACAAGATCCCCATCGTTCGCTGAGTGGTCATCTGTCACAGGCGAAGCGCCATCAGAAAGATGATCGATACCAATATTGTCTGGACCGGCATGTAGCATTGAGGGTGCACCGAGCACCGGTGAAGGAAAGCGGGGTGGAGAAGTTTGCGAACATGGCAATGAAGACTCGGAAGTAGCATCTGGACTAGGGCGAGGTGGGATTGAATATGGATTTACTCGTTTCCGATGTCTGGGGCTGCAATATCTCAGACTCGGAGTTATGTAGCTTGGTAAAAGAGGGTGGATTGGAAGACCATGGATAGAATTGACCAGAATGAGAACGAAGTGATGATTAGGATGGTCCATTGGTTGAAAGGCTGCACGGGTATCGGATGTAAGGAAGTCGTTCACAGAACGATCACTTGGTTTTAAGGCAAATAGCTCTGTCTCCACTGTAGATGGGGTATTAAATGAAGCGTTTATCATTGATTCGAATAGTGGTCCAAGCATGCGAAAGCCTTTGGTACAATTCAGAGGGATACTTCGAAGTTCAGGCGACATTGTGGTAGCAAGGTAGGTTTCAAACTCGCTGTCTTGAAATGCAGAGCGATAATGAGCAGGAATATATGTAGTAGAACCGAGTATAAGCCAATTCTGTAGGACTTGAATGACGCTGGATCTTGCTAAGGTAATCACTCCATTCCGATGGAAAAGAGAGGACGGCAACACGCTAATGTTGTAGATGGAATACAGCTCTTCTACAGAGCTGAAGATATTTCTCACCATCCCCAGATGCAAAGAAATTTCTGAAATTCTCGAAGTGAGTTGCAGAGCAATGGAGGCGGTTTGAAATCACTAACTAGGGACTTGCATGGAAGAAGATTGGTCAAGAAAGTAGGACGGTTCTGAAGTCAATCCAGACGTCTCCCAAGAAAAATAGGCAGACAAGTCCTGCCCCTCCATTAGGACTGAGTACAGAGAGAAGGAAGGAGAATCCGATTCAAAACCAACGCCAATGCTCACATGATTGTATCGGCCAATTCGGATTGTAAATTTCCAAAATCTTAGACCGATGAAATAGCTAGAGTATGGAAAATCAACATTCTTAGAGCCACACCGGGTCTGCTGCTTCTCGTTTATGAATTTTCTCTCAAGCTAAGAAAATACAGAACGTCCGGTTCAATTCTGTACTAAGCTACTTATGTCGTAAATTTACGCTTTGACCAGTTAGGTAACAAATATCTTACAGCATCCAACCAATCTCAGTGCAAACTCCGTGCAATGCGCCAGTGTAAACTTCTTTTGCTTTTCTTGCTTAGCATTTCAGTACTTCTCAGTATATCCAAGGATGCCTTATGTGATGCAACAAATACTACGACTCCTGTGAATGAAGTTGTCAATGAACTTCGTACAAATTATCGCCAGTTTGAGTCAGCAGTGACAACCGCCTACACACAGGATGCCGATACCTTTCTTCTCCAACGTCTAGGAGATGATATTGAAACATTTGCTTCCATAGTCGATACTGTAAGTCCTTTTGTTCATTTCATAAACAATGCATCAACCCCAATTTTCGATAGCAAGAGAGTATTTTCAATGAAAATTCAGAGTGGCAGATGCTTCGGACGAACCTTCAAGCCATGCTTGCTGATGTACGGACCATGTATAGCCGTCAGCTTGACAACTCGCATCTAGGTCGAGTCGCACTGATACACCATGATCATAGTGGTGGACAAGGGCGTCCTCGCATCATAATCAACAGAGAATTTCTGGAGTGGGCATATACTCAACGCACTACAAGCGGGATAGCCGAATATCTTGGAGTTGCTCGTCAAACTGTACGACAAGCTTTGTTGGATTATGGGATTGCGCAGCCTGGCATTAATCCATTTCCACCAAGTGAAGTTCATTCAGAGCACACCGACTCAGAGAATGATCCAGTCCTCGACCAGGATGGAATGCTACCACAAGAGTTGCCTGACGATGTGCGGGATGCAGCTGCCTTGATTGCTTCCTCCTCCTCTTCCTCTAGTTACCTTTCAAACTTGTCAGACGAAGATTTAGATAGGGTGGTGAAAGCATTGCGTTCACATTATGCGAGGGCTGGAATCCGTATGCTTCAAGGAATGTTGCGCCGTCTCGGTCACATTGTACCTTATGAGCGTGTTCGACTATCTCTTATCCGAATCGATCCTATACATCGAGTATTTGACCGTATCCGTATACGGCGGCGTCAATATGAAGTGCCAGGCCCCAACTCGTTGTGGCACCATGATGGGCACCATCGTAAGTGTTTATATAGCTCTTTTTGTAGTTGACCAATGGCTCTTGTTCACAGGACTTATACGATGGGGTATAGTTATTCATGGCTTCATTGATGGATATTCACGTTTGATAACTGGCATGAGAGCTCATGATAATAACCGATCACCTACGGTCCTTTCTCTTTTTCTATCTGCTGCTGAAAGATATGGAATCCCTTCGCGTGTTCGAGGCGATCATGGTGTTGAGAATATATGGGTAGCTGCTTTTATGGAGCATGTTCGAGGCACTGGACGGGGTTCCTACATTTGGGGACGGTGAGACAAAATTTTTCTTTTTGTTCTCTAGGCTTACTTTCTTTTCAGTTCAGTTCATAACGTCAGAATTGAGCGTTTATGGGTTGATGTATCACATTATGTCTCCCAGCATTGGCATGATGCCTTTACAGCCCTTGAAGTTCACCACGACCTTGACGTTCAAAATATTAACCATATTTGGCTCATTCACCACCTTTTTCTTCGCCAAATCAATGATTCTCTTGCGTTCTGGGCCGAGTCCTGGAATAGCCATCGGGTCCGCGAGAATAATGGTCCAAGTCGCTCTCCAGAAGATAGATTTGGCTTTGATATGTTTGTTCAAGGCTTCCGAGGTGAGGCATTGGATCAGTTTGCAATGTCGGATGAAGAGCTAGAGGTTTTTGGGATTGATTGGGAGGGTTTGGAGGATGAAGTCTTGTTGCGTTCACTTCGCAAGAATTATGCTCATGAAGATGGTACGAGCACATGGCTGGGACGACATGGACCACCTCCTAATTTGAACGAGGTCGTTGTTGACCCTCCTTCCGACTTGTTGACGTCTGAGCAGCTAGATGCGCTTAACATGGCTCTAAGACATATCCCTCGAGGTTCAGAACTTGGACAAATTGTAGATCTATGGACTAATGCTTTGGCATATGTACGGACCATATATCCAGGTTATTTCTAGATAAATCAAACTACATTTTCATGCATGTCACATCTTGGATCAAACGTACGGGGCTCAAAATAATGAAATCAATAGTGCACAAATAAGTATTCTACACAACACAAAATGATAAACAATAAGTACAAATAGTTCAGAAAATGACATCAATAGATGCTGGAACTAATCATTCATATCCCACCGAAGATGTGATTACATGGCAGGTACAAAAGTTGGTAGTGCATGGTGGCAAGCTCAACCCTTCTTAGTCATATGGGGCTTTGAAGAAGAATATTGTATTTGTCAAACATAAATCTCATTTTGAACCAATCGATGAAGGAAATTTTGACCTCAATTGTAGTCAGCTACAAATGAAAGCTCACTTATTTGTGAAAGTGGAAAGTCAAAACGGAGAATCCAGTGCAAGTCATAAGTCAAAGTTTGATTTGGAGTCCAAGTGATATTATTTGTCGAAATATACCTCCATATCGAAGCTTCATCACCTTCCCCATCATGACCCACAATAGCCCACAATCCAGTGGGAACCCAGTTAATCCATCACTCGCGGAACCGGTACTTGCCATCTTTGTTCGCAAGATTGAGCTTGGGCGTTGAAGTTCGAAACTTTGAAATGTCTACATGCTATCGAGAGAAGGAGATGTGAGCGACTCTGACAGTTTGATGGAGTTACGATGGGAGAGCAGTCGAGGATCTGTATCCGCTACGCAGTGCAGAGGCCGATCTGGTGTAATGTCCTCAATCAGAAACACTACTTGGATCAGCTTGGATCGAAGGAAAAGGCTTACCAATTGTATCAATTCGGATACTTATGTATAGCCGATGAATATGGACGTGCGAGCATCGAGACTACACTGGCTGGACCACAGCGAAGCAGATGGCGTGGGTTGTCGGCAATTGACGGGTATGAGGCTCACACCGATACAAGTCCGGTCGTCATGGTCTGTCAAACCCGGCCTGCGCAGCAATTTTTAATTCTGCAGATATATTGTCTGTGCTCCGTGGAGTTCAAGTAAATATTCGACATCTGTTCTTTCGGATTCTTCCGCTTCCTCTTTGTTCGCTGTCGCTTTGGTCCGAGAGTTGAATCTGACTTTGTCTTCATTACTTTGGACATCGCTAAATTGGCGGAAATGTTATCCAACGTTACATCAATTATGATTTTGATCCATGCCTTACCGGTCCTCACAACGCCTCACAATTCATTGTGGGGTCAGTACATCATTGCAAAAGATCGACAATGCGTAATAGGATTATCACAATACTCATCAAGGTTTACAACAATATGTATGCCTAGATTATTACCGTCACCTCTTTGTATCAGTATGTATATACATGATGAGATATACAAGCTCATAGATTGCCTTCCACCATACAGCATATCTACTCTGTCGGACTAGTAGGAGAACAACAATTCTAGATAAGCTAATCTGACCCATATCATTGCTGCCAGTTATCTAGTAGGTTAGTTCCATTCACGTCAACATCGATAACAACTAATCCGAGTCCGAGTCATGGCCTGGAACTCAACTCAAGCTCGACTTCAACTCCAGCCCCCGACTCATTGCCCGGCGGTAATTCATCTGATTGATATATTGTGGAGATGAACCATATGATCGCTATGTAGCAACCCTGAAGTCAATTGGAAATATGTGGAGCAACAGGTATATAAAGCGAACCTCAAACGAACCCTTCTTTATTCCCAACTCCCACCACCTGACAAAAATCATAAATTTAACCCTCCACTAGCAGCAACCCGTGCGACACGCTTGGGAGCACTCGGGGCATTGCTTTGCTCCACCCACTCGCTCCCTTCACTTGTGCAACAGAGAGAAAGCAAGCTCAACCATTGCTTATGTATGTGACTATCCATGTGAGTAGTCATCTCGGGTTTCCGTCTCTAAACTCATGACAATTCTTCAGTTTGATATTATTCCTACACTATATACACGTACAATGACGACAATTATCAAGACTAATGGAACTTGTTATTGACTTTTTGAGGTACCTATTGACGAAGAGACGGAAGAGCTGCTCAAGTGATGAGCTGAGTGTGTATTCAAGTTTTTTCCAAGTCGTTGTTTTCCTATCTCGTGTTTGTCATAGTCATATTTCACGGGCACGAGCTCTGCTGCCAACAGCCGTGGCACCGAAATAGTCTATTGTTGTCACATGCGTAGTCATGTACCGTAACTATGTAGTAAATGATTATCTATTTTCCCCAACCTGCTCTGTGTTTGTCCGTACATTAATCAGTTTGAGATCAGAATACCTATCTCCCCAATCACATTTCTGATTGTATTATCTGCATACTTGATGCATGATACATGCGATTGTAGGCCACTGCACCACCGTGCATGGCAAAAACTCGGCTCCTTCCTTGTGGGTTATTAAATATTAATTGAATATTATGGAATCAAAAAACAGGGGCGCCTTTCAGGCGCCGACATTGATTTTCTGAGAAAAGCAGAATAAAAGTAAATTTACTTACATATGGAGTAACAGGGAGTAACCGAATGAGACGAGAAAAAGTAATCGTGACAGAGGGTGACAGTCCCGTGATATCCCGTGCCGGTCACATTTAAATGAATGTATTCCAACAGAATGTGACTGAGTACCATATATGGAGAAACTCCTTCCAAGTAAGCAAAGCGAAATAGCATGACGCGACCTACATAAGGACGAGTCTTCCGTAAACTACAGCCTCGTAATTGACATGGGATTGCTTGTTCATTACATGGAGGTCAGGAGAATATGAATATATCACAATCCATACAGGATATCATAATAACATTGTGATCTGACTTTGAGAGTTATGAAAAGTGGTGGTGCAATGTAATGCGCCAAATACTATTGCGGGGTAGTCGCGATATCACACTATGATTACAACACCCTTATCCCTTACAATAGGTTACATCTGCCCATAATATTTCCGCTTATTTAGCGATGGAAGTAGATGATTTGGGATTTGAAAGAGAGGACGCTGGATCATCACCTTAGGAACGATGTCACTGCAGAATGAGATATAGCAACGCCGTGACGAAGATGTACGCAGTGCATAGGAACATGATAGTGAGGAGATCTCAAAGAGATACAGGGGAGAGGCTACATAGGAAGAGGAGAAAGTATAAACACTTGTGCGACTCCAAGCTTGCCGTTGCGACTCGAGATCTTACCGACGGCTGTAATCGACGAAATGAGATCACTTCAGGGAAGATACGCTGGTCGACGGACCAGCGAGAAATACTGCGGCTCGACACTTCTTCCATCTCCCGACGCTCACAATCGCCTAATATCGTGCACCCTTATGGCCTGTCCGGATCCAAGGTCCATACATCCCCATCACCGAACGCCACCCAATTCAACCCAGTCCTCATATGTACGCAACCTTTGTTTAGTCCACATTCACGGCGTAGTATCGGATAGTACTTTTTGAAGATATTGTATGTGGACGGAGAAGGATGTGCCCACTGACGAGGTTGCCAACAACGCAGATTTGATTCTGTTTTGAGTTCTATCGTTCTATCTTTACCCACTTGCTTTCCCAGTAGCCTTGTCAAATCAGAAGAAGGATGAAACACCCATAAGTGAAGCAGAGAAGAATTATTCATGTGGTTTTATCAGTACCACGTGACATTCACCTGAACTGGTCATGATCAGAAGTTTGCACGAAGTTTTTATCAGTTTGATCGTTCAAGCGCTCAAAGACGAACGTTATTTTCTTGACATCATTGCGTCAGGATGATATTAAGCACATTTATTGCCGGGGTCAACCAAGTATGCTTCTTGGGCCAACCTTGGATCGTTCTGCTGTGATCAGTTAGTCGCCGCACAGTCAAGTGCTTCGTACATGCACCAAATCTAGAGTATTATCGATGTAGGCGAAGACAAACCTATACATGACATGCAAGCCACACAGACACAGTGAAGCTGAACGAAGGCTTGAGTTGCAGAATTCAAAACTTGGAAGGAAAAGCTGCACGTGAAAATCATAAAGAGGCAAGTATGTATGTTTATATATTTACACTGAAAGTTAAGGGAAGTGCGATTAGTTATCAGAAGGTGAAATCAAAAAACAAAATACAGAAACTCGAAATACTTGATGATATGAAGTGAGAAGGGTATGGGCGACATTATACAGTATGTAAGTATTTGTAGTTTGTGTTTAACGCAAGTCAAGTGGTCGATCCAAAAAGTCCATAGTATCATTAGTGCCTATTTTAGAGACCAAGTCCGACGCTGGGTTTTGCCCTCAAAGATCAAAGAGGACGGTTCCCGGTCTAGTTAGTATCGTTGATTAGGAGGGATCCAGTATGCATTATTCAAGAATTCTGTTTGAAGCCGAGGAGTTTGTCGTGGTACGCCCGAACGGCAGGAGAACCAGGCATGTAGTCGCGTGCATTTTCCACCTCCTGCACTTCTTCGACGAAACTATTCATATGTGACACTAAAGTAGGAGGCCGATGGAACATTATCTGATGTAGAAAAATTAGCCACATAGATCATGAATATAATCAAACTCTTACCGAGCTGATAGGTCTCGTATAGTCGACGTAATCAACCAAACTTTCCGATGATGCCCCCCCTCCCGCTCTTTCCGTACTCTCCGATGACCTTGATTCCAGCAAGGCAGGGTTAAGCAACCCATCGGGATGATACGAGTCTATTGACTCTCCAGGAGACGCTACAGGCGTTATCGGCGGGAGAACCGGAGGTCCGGACGAGAATGCAAGGTCTGTCAAAGTCCCGGTGAACTTGGGCCGTATAGGTGGGTTTAGGAGGGAAGACGGTCGTGAAGGAAGGTCAAAGTCGGTGAAAGGGGTATGAGAGGTATATGGATCAAAGAAGGGTTCGGGATCTACCGCAATACCTGCTGAGCCTGGAGTGGAATTGCCTCCTCCGCGTAGCCTATTAGGCTCCCCGGAGTTGACACCAGGATCAAACAGTTTCGGAGACGACAGAGGCGAAAAGATTAGAGACGAGGAAGCGCCAAACTGAGAGAGGGGTCTATACTTCGATAGCGTATCAGGTGAGATCAGGCTGAAGTGCGATTCAGATTCCGGATCTGCGAAGGGGTCTGGAGTTGATATGTCTGCTTGCACCCATCCATGGTAAGCTTCGCTAGCCTGGCTGACTGCCCTCGTAGTGTTTGATTCAGCTTCTTCAAATGATATTAAATGCTTTACTGGGCTAGCGATTTGTTCTTTTTCATCGTCTGCTTGATGACGTGGCAAGACCGAGGATGACCTTGACGGGTCATCATTGCCCACTGCTGCATAACTATGAACAGCAGCCATGATACTGCCATAATCCTCCCTTTGCACCACAGGTAAAGTCACCGGACCTTGATACTGTCCATTATAAAACTGCTCATCCTCATCCTCTCTTTCATCTTCTACTACCTCCGAAACCAGGGGAGGCTGCCATTCCTGAGCAGTCAACGGGCGGGAAGTAAGGCTTGGCGAACGCCCTTGAATAAGCACACGGCCAGAACATTCTGTATGATTAGTGTCTGGAGATCTAGTGCGTCTAAGAACACGCCGTCTGCGGTTCCGTATTGCATAGAAGAGGACTAAGATACCACCGACAACGATGAGGACGCCAGCGACAATGACTCCGATGATAGCAGCTTTGTTTCGCAGAATTCTATTGTACATCAAAACAACTTAAAGTGAGCACGTTGAAATGCAAATAAAGTACGCACGGATTCGGTTCAATCTTTCCGGTAGGTAATGGAGTGATGACAGTCACGGTCCCAGTGTGTGTAGGTATAGTCGTCAATTGGCCATTAGGCAGGGTTGAAGTAGTCAACTCTGTGGTCAACTCCGTCAATGTCTCCATTCTGGACGCAGTACTGGCACTAGGCGTTGCAGTCATCACTGCTTCAACAACTTTGCTTGTCGGTGCAATAGTAAAAGCAGAGGAAGCGGCGTTTGTCACCACTGAAGTGGTTATAGTTGTATCAAGACCGGTAATGATCAATACAGATATTGATGGAGAACTTTCAGTTACAGAACTGGGGGTTGTACTGTTGAAGGGATTAGACGACATTATACACCAAATAGAGGTGCCCTTACAGTGGATCGCTTGAAAACTGTGGAGTAGTCACCGTGGAAGTAGAAATGGAGGTGCCATCTGTAGACATAGTCTCAGAGATTGCAGAAAAGGTCGTTTTGAAATTCGAAGAAGTCGACTGCGATATTGTAGATATGGAAGAGATCGCGGATGGAGACGAAGTCGAAAGGGAAGTCGTCGAAAAAGTTGGGATAGTACCCCCATTAGATGATGATAGTAAAGATATAGTACTTGATATTTCAGAAATAGTATCAGTGGATGTAGAGTCCAAACTTGTGCTCGAAGTGATGGAAACTGAAGATTCTGACGGGGGTGTAGCCATGGACGTAGACGACACGGAAGTAATGTCGTTAGTCCCGGTGTTGTCTGAAGAAGAGTTCGGTGTGATAGTCTCGGAAGAAGAGGAAGAAACAGTCTCGGTTGACATGTTAGATACCGCAGGGAGTGTCGAAGAAGATACAACTGAGGGGTTGTACGTAGGAGATGAGGTGAAGGAAATTGTTGCTGTAGTGTCTGCGACAGAAGTGGGAGAGGGTTGTGAAATTGTAGGTGACCCCGATAAAGCATTCCCCGTAGTTGTAGAATTCATAGATGTCGATGTCTCTGTTTGCGTTGACGTTGACGTTATTGACGAAAGGCTTCCAGTAGAAGAACTCCCTGACTCGGAGGTTGTCGCCGGTGTGGTTGTTGGCGACAGAGAGTTCGATGTGACATTCTCCGAAGAGGAAGAGGATGTAGTGTCCGCGGGTTCTGTCGGGAGAGATGCACCTGTAAGAGTGGACGCCGTATCTGTGACGGAGGTGGTAGAGGGAAGTAATATTGAAGACCCCGTAACTGGAACTGACGTTGACGGAGGATTTCCAGTGTCTGTGTCGGATGATGTTGGAGAGGAGATCGGAACTCCCGTGGCTTGAGATCCGTTGGAAGCAGATGATTCCGTACTGGTCACTGTCTGCGTTGGAATGGCTGTTGTTATTGACGAGAAATTTCCGGTAGAAGGACTCCCTGGCTTGGAAGTTGTCGCTGACATGGTCACCGACGGACGTCCCGATGTGACTGTCTCTGCAGAAGATGTACCGTCCGCAGGTTCTGTCGAAGAAGATACACCAGGAGAAGTGGATACAGGCGTGGTGGATGTATTTGTATTATCTGTGACGGAGATGGGAGAGGGCTGTGAAATTGAAGATGTTGTAACTACGGTTGAGGTCGATGGAGCATTGCCAGTAGTGTCTGGAGATGAGGTGGATGAAGGAGTAAAAGGCCCCGTGGCGGAAGAACCAGTAGAAACAGAGGGTCCCGCGCCAGTACTCTCTATCTCCGTCGCTGTGTTTATCGGAAACGAACTATCAGTAAAACTCCACGGCTCTGCTGACGAGATAGTTGCAGTGCTCGTGCTAGAGCTTCCTTTGGTTGACTGCTCCAAGGTGCTACTAGGGGGGAGGGCCGAAGTCGGATATGTGGTGGTTTCGGTGCCAGGTAGAGATTCTGAAGAGTTGCTGGTCGATGAGGTAGTAGTAATTGTGGCAGAGGATGGACGGCTTTCCGTCGGGACAACACTGGAACTGGATATGAAGGGAGTTGTACTAGTTTCAAATGTGTATGCGGACGAGTGAGCTATTGAAGTATTGGTGGAATAGAGGGATGAGGAAGCATTACTTGGACCACTGATCTTGACTTCATGAGGTCAGAAAAACGATTTGTACAAAGTAACTCACCCACTCATGAATTGTCGTTTCCTTGTGGGTGTGTTAGACGGAAGGCTGAACTCAACATGGGAGTTGAAAACACAAAAAATCGTTAGTGTGTGAAGAAAATATAGCTTCTGCATGGAGCCCCCTGCAGGAATTTTGAATTATGGAGCGTCAGCGGTGTTGGAGTCTTCCACATGTTCGGGGATAGCGTTCCGTTGATAGTGATGACATGTTCAGTTGGTCATTTGAAAATTCCATGTAAGGAGAACTAGCTTTGACCCTCGAAGTCGCGATATTGCGGTGCGTTCCCTCTGGTGGGTGTATGAGGACATATAGGAAATTCCAGAACGATGGATGAACGAACTTGAACACCGATGAAAGGAAATTGGAATGTTTGATTTCAATATGATGGGGTCGGCCTATGACGAGGACGAAAGATAATACGTGTGATAAACGAGTGATGGGAGGTGATGGGTGTAGATATGGGAACCAATGAACCTGGATGAAGGCAGAGTTGAGGCGGGGTCCATTCAATGCTTTTTTTTGCTCCAACAGAGTTATGGCATTCGTATTGCTCAAACTCCCCTGCATGTATTTCCTGTACAAAAACGAGAGCTATGGCGTATGACGAGGATATTGGAATTGGAGAATCCCTTACCCGGACAGTCGATTCCTACGTTGGATTCACATACCAAATCGGCCGAAAAGAAGGGACTGAAAGGACCTCGGATAACATGAAAAAATGAACGATGAAATTCCGTTGGAACGAAATATATACACGTTCATACTGTAAATACATACGACTCGAGGTGTTAGGTTCTTAGCCAGGCAGTCTTTGCGATCTTCTTCTGTTTTTTTTGTTCCTTGAACCTTTCCTATGTGGAAAACTGATTCAGGAAATATAGGCTCAAGATCATGTACAAATTACATACCAAGTCCTTCTTACTTGGCCTCTTCCTCTTCTTTTCATTCCCTCCTGCCTCCGCCTCCGCTTCCTGTTCATGGGCTCTCTGCTTCTCCCAAGCATTCACATCAAAGTAAAACTCGCTCATCCTCTTCGCCCTTTCATACTCTGATAAATGAGATGGATCTCTACCGTCCAGGCGAGTGAACTGGCCTGTACGAGCGTTGAATTTTGCCGCAGCACCATACGCGCCTGAACTCGAGCCCGGAATCGGTCCAGCGAGCGATGGATCGAGATGAGCAAGGGATGGATCAATGCCCTGAGCGATAGCGGCTGCTTGCAGAGCATTGTACGATGACAATGCTGCACCGTCAAAGGCTTCCTCGACAGGAGCAACAGCAGGAGATGAGGAATTTGTTGGGTTTTCGAGTGCTGGATTCGGCGTTGTTGAATCCGGAGCTGTCACGAGGGGATTCTCCCAAGTTGTCTCGTTCGTTTCTGCATTGAAGAAGTAGTAGGCATTATACTGTGGCGAGTATATGGCCTGCCATGGCGTAGAAGAGGCTGCAGATCCTGGGATAGCAGAGCCAGATGCATTAAACTCTATACTTTCGGCGTCCTTCTCAGACGGCTTTTCAGTGATTTCCTGAGCAGTAGTTGAATTTTCTTCAGTGTCTTTGGGAAAAGAATTAGAAGAAATATCTTTAACGCTCCCTTCCGAGTCCAGCTTTTCTTTCGACGGCCCAGAACTTGGCGATGTTGAGGTAGAAGAAGACACCGAGGACATGGTGGTTGTTGTCACAATCAGACCCTGAGTCAAAGACTATGCATTAACGGCCCGGGGCTTAGAGGCCCCGAAAAATCATGAACGAAAGCGTAAAATACAGGGGATTATAAGCGAGATACTCGAAAGCGTAGTCTATGTAAAGTTCTTCGCCTGTAAACCTGACGATGGTGTGCCTTCCCGAAACCCAAATGGCCCCACGTTGATTTTTTGAGCACCAAGCATATATCAACTACGCTGGCGTCGTGATCCTTTTATGTATAACCTATCCCACCCATCTACCAATAAACACACATATTCCCAGACTCGACTTCCTGAAATTTTGAAAGAGTAAATCGAAAGAGAGAATTTCGGAGGTAAAGATTATGACGAACGAGGTGTGTTAATCACGAAGCGAATATACCGATGATTCTGAACATAGGTACACCTTGGCCCTCTTCGCCCATGAGTTGACATTCAACGAAATGGTTACCACGGGAGACGTAATGGTCGATCATGAACAGTCTAAAGACCACGCTCAGAATTACACAACCGTTGCAGATAGGAACACTTACTTCGGTTGAGGTTCGCCAACATCTGCGGCATTTTCCAAAGTTTTGGCACCAGCAAAATTATCGTCAACCCAACACTGAATACTGCTACCCTCTCTGACGTCCTTCCTAGGTTCTAAAATGTAGTACACACCGATATCACCGGCACCAACAAGGATAGGAATTCTGATTTTGCTCGTTGGAAGAGAAGAGTACCAATAGTGAGCCTTAGTCTCAAGAGCAGCGCCACCAGCTGCGGAGGCACCGGTGGGGTGGTATGAGAACCAACCAGACCCAGAAAATAATGAAAGAGGGAGAGGGTTGACCAAGTCATTGGCGCTAACACAGTAGGGCGCTATTTCTTCGTAAGGGCGAGCATCGTTTGGTTTCGTATTCATACGACCAGGAGGGACATGCAACAACGGAACATGGGCCTTCGAGGTATCAGGCAGTTCAAGCTTAATCCTGTTACCATCGACATCAACATCCTCCTTCCCTTTTCCCATTCCAGGCTCCGGAACAACGCCTTTACGCGGTCCCATTCCTCCAAAGAGACCGTGGGCATTGTCTGCGGTGCCAGATTCAGAATGCCTTTGAGGCACGGCATCGTAAGATGACCCAGTAAGGACAGCCCAGGCAGTACATGTTTGAGACTGGAAATAAGCGATGAGAATGTCCGAAAGCAAATCATGACCTGAGGGATTGGCCAAGATAGGATCAATGTAGTATTTAGTGATAGAAGAGGGGTCGTTCATGTAATCCGAGAAAAGTGCTGATTTCGTGGATATATGGGGAACGTCGTAGAATTGGGCTACAACGTTATGCCAATGATCAGGACCAACAAAACCGTATGCATTGTGAATTTGAGGAGAAAAGTGCCCTAGCAAAAGGACAGCGGGCGCGTCTGGGCGAATGAGCAGGGATCGAATGAGCGTCTCAAAGTGTTCAGTGGTTTCCGCGTCACTGTGAGGTGATCAGCTATGAAGACAGGTAGCCTGAATACAAAAAAAAACTGACGGTGCGTCGTCTACGTCAAGTTCGACGATGATCAAATCTGTAACGTCCGGAATATGATGTGTACTGCAGTACGCAAAGTAAGCAGAGTTCGTTCGGCGAATTGCGCCATTGGTGAGTTCAGAAGCTGGATGAGGGAAAACGCTGTTCCACCACTGGAAGAATTTAGATGGATAGCATCTTGGGGATATAGGATCATCTCCGGCGCCATGACACGCAGATACTGCATAATGTGATTGAATCAGGAAAAAGAGGTACAACAACACTGGGCGTTACTCACCCGAACCTCCTAAGATACTGATGGTTACAGGCTGTCCAGCCAAAGCTCGACTCAACACTCTTTGAATTCGAGCGCTGCTTCCAAGATGTATGCGACTTTGCGAAAGCACAAGTGAGCCGTATTTTGCCCCAATTTCGTCCCCAGGACCGTAGGCGGGACAGAAATCGAAAGGATTGATTTGAGGCTCCGTGGTGTTAAGGTAATTCTTCGACTTCAAATTGGAGTTCGAATATGGATTAATATTCGAGGTGTGATTTGTCGATGGAAGAATGTAATGTGTACACCCGAGGATAAAGATAACCACGCCAACGACAACCCAGATTCGATTGGTGACGCCGAATGGGCGCTGTGGAAGGCGTGAAAATTTCTCACTGTCCGAGCCCATTCTGGAAGGAGCAGAAATATGAGCTTGAGTCTTCCCTCGCCTGTGCATCCGACGAGGAGATGGAGAAGGAAAGGGAGCGAAAGTCTGAGGAGGTAGTTTGCGGTGAGCTGTTTAGTAAGTCATGTGACTTGATATGTCTCAACTAATAGTAACAATTCCCAATGTATTCTCTTCGTGAACTACAAGATGACTATAGCCAGCTAAAACTAAACTCCTCGTGAATAACAATACTAAGAGTCAAAAGTCGAGGATTGGAAAATATCTCAAATGCTACCCTTTGAAGTTCCGGCACTCCCTATACCCATCTCCACGACATACTTCTGCCTCCCAATCCTCCGCATCTCCTCCATCACATCCCCGACCTTTTGAAATTCTCTCCATTGTCGCCGCGATGCAGAGTTGTAACCATCTACCCCTTCCGGGACAGGTTCTCTGAATCTTAACCTCAGCGCGAGCCATTGCATGGCCTTAACATTGTCGACGAATTCTTCGATGTTTTCTTGCATACCCTCGGCATATATAACACCTGGATAACCAACCTTTGCAAATCCGGAAATAGAGAGAGACATAGACCATTGCTGAAGGTTTCGTCGCTTAGTTGGTGAAATGAGGTGATGGGAAATGAATAGGGCGTGATACATGACTTTGGAAGAACTAGAATGGGAACTTCGCAATGATAGAACATCTCCGTGTGCAGATGTTGGTTCCAAAAGTTTAGTTTCACGGTTAGCATGGATATTGTCGGCTTCCTCATGCAACATAGGAAGAAGATGAAGAGAGAATAGTTGGTAGATTGGATATCTGTGTGCACATCAACTTAGAAAAGCCTTTGATACTAGAACGATGCGAAACAGTGCGAAACATACTCAGAGTCTCCGATATCTTCAAACTTCTCTTTCACAATCCGCTGCCATTTCTCTTGTTCATCCCTCGAAATATCTTCCCCTTTCACTGCAACGAGGGGTTTATGTTGTACAAGTGATAAAGTAACCTCGAACCAAACATTGTAATTTTCCAACCCGACATGCAAACTCGGCGAAGAGAGATTTGACTGTTCGAGAGAATCGCTGTACCCGAAGGACACATAAGAATGGAGAGCATCATTCCAGTCGTTGCAATGATCTAAAAAGAGGAAAATCTCTGCGGGAAGCAGCGAGCAGTGGATGAGCTGGAGTTCCTGAAGTATGCGTTCCATGTAAGTTTGTATCTTGATGACATGCGCTACTAGGCGTGTTCAATTAAAAAATACGGTTTCACGGCTTTCTGGAAATTGCACGATTTCTTGAAAAATAATTTCCATATTTAGTAATTTCTTACAGATTCCAGAAAGCCGTGAAACCGTATTTGATTAATTGAACACGCCTACTGCAGCAGATTATTATGTTATACATTATCTAGTCGGTACTTACTTGGTCTCTGTAATCCTTTGAATTTTTACGAGGCAATATTATTCTGTACCAAAGCTGCCAGGGTACCATGTAAAGTATGTACTACATTATATGCTTGGCTATGAGTAAGATGATTGTTCCATCCATTATTAACATAGACAAGTGATAAACACACCCCGCTCAATAAACACGTAGGAAATACTGAAATATAGTCCAAACAACCAGTATTATAGATTTTTCCCTCCGTCTATTTGATGAGCAAAACCCTACCAATCTCCTCGCGAGAGGACTGACCAGCTTATATGCTGATATCACCTTGCTGCTCGTTTTATTTCATTGTATATCCCTCAAGAATCACGAGAACCAATGACAAACAAGAACTGGGTTTCATAGTTCCATACTTCGGTCATGCCGGACGACAACAGAATCTTGGCTGCGCGACCTGTTCGACATTTCCTCCCAGATAGGATCGACATCAGGTCCTTCAAGGTCTCCTGCACCGTCCCAACCCCAGCACCATACTGTATAAGGAATCAGAATAAAAAGATATCAATAAACGTAGTCGGGGGTAGTTGAATCGGGCAGGCAAGAAAAGGGCAATAAACTCACCGTGATCGGGGCCAGGAACAAAATTTACTGGCTCGCTCTCTTCCTCCGTGAACAGTCTGTCGTGCGGGCCAAACCAAGATCGATCTTGGGGGTCGGTACGAGGATTATCAGGAAGCCCTCCTAGGCGGACGTAGCCTCGGATGGCGGTAAAATTTCGTCGATCGGGATGTATGATATCGTAAACTTTCTGTATGGAGCAAAAGAAATTCAAGAAAAGCCACAATCGCGAAAGTATAACGCACTCGGTCGTAAGCCAACTTGACTCTAGGAACCATCATGATTCGCCCATATCCTGATTGCCAGTAGTCATTGCAAATCAACGAACATTCACTCGCCGAACACTCTCCCTCCGTAATCTTTGCCATCCTAAATTTGACATGTGGCGGAGTGTAAAACGGCGCAGGGTCCAACACCGCAATTCCATTCCAGCAGCTTTGAACTTGCACAGGCAGATGAGCCTGGAAGCGCTGGGATGATTCAGTGTGGTGGAAGATCATTTCGAAAGGTGCATTTTCCAACGCGGTTCCATTGATATCACGGGCGACCCAATTGTCGTAGAAGACAGGAGCACCAATCTCGTCGTGGTACATGTAATCTGCAGCACAAGTGATTCCAGCATTGTTCCGGCGAGATTGCCAAATGAGCTCGAGGATGTCATCGACACAAGGAAGAATATCATTCATGAATACGATAGTGTCAAAATATTCTCCCTCGGAATCGCGGAGTTCGTGTAAGGGGACGAATGCGGAATTTCGAACTTCTGCGAGGTACTCGATACGATGGTTAAATGCACCTCGAGTACGCATGGAGGTCCGGATGGTGATTCGCATGCCGGTCGCACGAGTGAGGGCGTCGTAAATTCGAAGTAGTGCTTTAGTTTGGTCCGTTGAACCATTTTCGTAGATAGAAACGAAGACATTGTGATATCCGAGGATAGCGGCAACACGAAAGAGAGTAGCAAATAGGTCAGGTATGACATCAAACGAATTGTAGAGGTTGATTGCGAAGAAGTATTTGTGCTCGCTCGGCATGACGTCTCGCCGCTGATTTTCGATGTGGTTTTCGGATGAAAGACCAAGACTATCAAGCCAGGACTTTTGTGAGGGCGTTTTATGTCCAAACAGAGGTGCATAACGTTCCAGGGATTGTTGCACATAGAGAGGCTGGACATGAGAAGAGCACTCTCGTGTATAGTGAGGTGTCAGAGTAGTCAAAAGATCCAGGACGCGGTATCGTTGATCCGGCGTTGGAACTTGTATTGGCTGCTTGCTGTGTTGCCTGACACTTGCCGGTGTATGCGCACTCCTCCATGTCGGTGTTGTACTCTGGAGGCAGCCGGTCAGAAACTACGTGAATGAAGGTACAGTCTACGCACAGAGTTCCACGACGTCAGTTTGGCAAGTAGAAAACCACATATTACACCAAGTGCGATAGCAAGAGGGGTCGGAATTTTTCTCAGTTGAGCTTGAAGACCTGACAACTGATTCATCGTCTACTCCCAGTTCCGTAAAATCGAGGAAGACCGTGCGCGGAATGTAGAGCGCCAGCTGGCAGGGGTATAGTTGCTGAGAATGCGGTCAGGAAAGAGCTTGTTCGAAAACGGAATTAAGATGGAGGTGAGAAACTCAGAAAGGAGCTTGCCTGACCGACACCGACAACGTTTGACGCCGAAACCTCTCGGCCTAACACGGCGACGCGTTTCGCCGTTCCTCTCTCAATTTCTCCGGCCGACATACATAATGATCGTTTTTTTGAACTCTTTTATTCCGAGCATGTATGTAAGTATGACAAGTACTTAGGCGCGGGGAACCGTTTCTAATGATCAATGAAAACCCAATGCCAATGTCCACGTAGGTCCGACAAATGGTGTTTCTGCAATTTTCTGTAACGCCTTATTAAAGCTCTTATTTAGTGCTGGGTATCATAAGATTCTGTCTGGTATGATACGGTATCAAGAATTGAGCTTGTGGTATGATAAGTATCACTCGTATTATATGTATTATACCAGTATTATGTAAGCGCCGCAGGCGAATTTTTTTCTAGGTATAATACCGTATAATACATGTATTATATCTTGTATCATAGGAATTATAGGTATTGAACAACTGCATATCTACCAAACACTGTCAAGAGATCAGTTGGAGTCCTTCGCACTCCTTTTTTTTGATGCTTGTTGTGATTGAGAGTTCGATGGCTTCTCCTTTGGAATGTTTTTCATCTGCAATGGTGGATTGTAGCGCTCAAGCAGTTTTAGCTGAGTCCAGTGCATGGAACAGGCTTTTGCATCCTCCCCTCCTCTATTTTGGCCAAACACTTGATCCATAACTTCCTCAAGCTCTACTATTCCAAAGTCTTTCCTCTCCAAGAAAGAGACAGAAGCCTCCAGGAGTCTGATAATCTTCATCTATAAGCATTGCAGGTGATGAGGCAGATTGACGTGACACAACGTGACAAAAAAAAGCAAAAACCTTAGGCAGGCCAATCAGATGCGGATATCATGGGATTGCTTTGGCCTTGCATCTCTATAAGTGACAACAAGATCAATAGGTAAGTGATCTATCTACTACAGAAGTACTATGATGCACAAGGAAAAGCAACATATTGTAGTAGCTCGCAATAAAGATCAAGGGTTTTGATACATATAATACATCAGATTTCTAGGCCTCATGGTATCAAAGGTATAATACGGTATAATACATGTATTATACCGTTCTGTATTATACCACCTGGTTCAATACCCAGCACTACTCTTATTAATGTTGTTGTCAATTTTGAGAGCTTTCACAGCATGTGATCCCTTGAGCGTCGAGCCGTCGACGTTCATGCTATCAGTATGACTAATAAGACCCTTTATCCTGGAGCACTGACGGAAACTCGTCCCAACTTGTGAGTATTTGTTGGTACTATGATCATTGTAGATCGTTGTTCGATTCTTCACCCAGACTCCAAAAGCTAGCTATCAAACCATGGATTCCAGGTCCTCCTCGTTCTATAACGCTTATCAATGTGCTAGTTGTCGATCCGGCTTCAGGATCGCTACTTGGTACTAATGAGAACGAGTTAAAGCACACAGTAATCATGAAAAACGGCAAGTTTGCTGAAGTAAGACCTACAAATGAGGGAGACAAAAATCTCTTCGAAGAAGAGGAAGTCGTAGTGGTGGATCTCAACGGTGCATACATTTGCCCGTAGGTCGAATCCACTTCTCTTTCATATTGCTGCTAGTGATGACATGACTCTTCTCAGAGGTCTCATTGATTGCCACGTCCATGTTACAGCCGTAGCAGGTGTAAAGGTGAGGACATTTTCTATGCTTGCGATACTTCCAGTTCGCTTATTCGCTCCAAGACCATGGGTGAACTCATGCGTGTTAGCGCACAAGAAGTGCATCTGCGGACTACATACAATCTGAAGGGTGAGTCTTTGTTCGTATATAAAAATTTCGAAGCTATTTTAGCAACACTACTCGAAAAGAGATGCTCCAGAGAGGTTTCACAACTGTTCGTGACACCGGAGGAGCGACTAAGGTCCTAGCAAACGCAATTGAGGAGGGGCTCATTGTCGGACCCCGATTATTCCAGTGCGGCAAGGCTCTCTCTCAAACTGGTATGTATCATATCTTGATTGTTTCCCCCTTTGAAAATTTTTGCTATCAGGTGGGCACGGTGACTTTGCTCCTGCGCTTTCCGGGGGGCATGAACTCGGATGTTGTGGAGGCGGAGACGTAGGCCTCTTTGCTCGTGTAGCGGATGGTGTACCCGCAGTACTGAGCGCTGTGAGAGGAGAGTTGAAAAGTGGTGCTGATTGTACGTTGCACGTCCTTGCTTATTCAAGTTCCCTTTTTGTCCGACTGGATGTCTTTTTCCGACCGTAGTCATCAAGATAATGGTCGGCGGAGGTGTCGCGTCCGAAACTGACGCGATCGAAACAGTTCAATATACAACAGAGGAAATTCGTGCCATTACGACGACTTGCAAACAAATGGGCGGAAAATTGTGTAAGTAACATCTCAGTTCTTTTCAATTCGGTTCTACACCCCATCTATCACTATTTATTCGCAACAGCCACTGCCCATGCGTATACTGTTGAATCCATTCGACATGCTATCGAAAATGGGGTCCAAGGAATCGAACATGGAAACCTAATCGATAAACCTACGGCAGAACTGTGAATGTATTTTTTAATGTACGTTGTTTGGCATACTGAACTTAATCGTTCGCAGAATGTCTGCTAATGGGATATATGTGCGATCCTTTCGCTGATTCTTCTCGAATACGTTTAACTTGAACTCACTTGATCTAGTAGTTAACGCCGACATTATGTTGCTATTCCATCATGACTAGGCCACCATTCGAAGATTTTTTGCCACCGTCAGGAAAAGTCAAGAATGCAGAAGTGATGAAGCAAGGATTAAAGGCATTGAAGACTGCCTCAGATGCGGGGGTAACTATTTGCTAGTAGGTTCATAGTTCGCTTTGGAGTTCGCTTCGATATTCTTCATGCACATTTGTACATTCCAGCGGGTCAGATCTTCTCACCTCAATGCAAGCTCTGCAGACGGAAGAATTTACGGTTCGTGCTACTGTACTTCCATCGCCCGATATCCTACGGCACGCTACAACGAATGCAGGTTTGTGAATTTTATCGTTTTTCATATTATACAAATTTACACATTCTTCCTCTTCAGCGAAGATGCTTGACAGGACTTCCCTGCTCGGTACTATCTCCCCAGGGGCATACGCAGATTTGCTCGTATTGAACGCCAACCCATTAGAGGATGTAACAGTGCTCGACCGTCCGGAGAATCACTTGATGGCGGTTATCAAGGGGGGTAGAGTGGTAGTAACCTCTGGGGCGAAGGAATTGGAAACACTTGAAGGTTTGAAGAGATGAATGAACACATTTTCTCGAATCCCGCAATTACTTTTCGAGATCCATATTACAATTTGCCAGTGGATTATGTCATACGAAGTAAATAGCACGTATGATAAATGAAAGTATAATGGCTATATCCGGTGTTAGAAGAAAGTCATTCTAGAGATAGGTAACTACGACAATGTCGATGACTTGGTATCCGAGGAATCTTTCAAATTTGATCAGTATGTAGTCCTGCTTCACCGGCATTGAGACAAAACATACAGAAACCCTTGCTCGTAAGGTACTCTTCGTGCTCCTTTTTGTGTCCTTTCACGGTAGAGTCAACGGACATACGCCAAATCGGGAGACCAATCTAGAATCAAGCAATGATTGAACACCAGCAGTAGATGATGGACATGAAAGGAATAATGAAACGAACCCAACCGATGAAGTTCCATAAGGAGTCCACTATGAAATTTCCTGACGGAGCAACACCTCTCATGGAAGCACGGAAGATATTTCCTAGTAAATCCGGCGATATGTGAAAGTCACCATTCTGAACTCCTCGCAGTAAACCCTTGGCATATTGGTCTCCCGTCACACCAGGATCCGTTTCTTCGATCTTGAGAGTAATTTTGGGCTTAGTAGCATTCTCAATGTCATAACCAGGTGTGTACATTGTTCCAGGGAAAGCAATATGGACGTCGATGTCGTATAAGAGGAATTCTTGACGAAGAGTGTCCGCAAGTGCTACATGTATGACGTTAGTGTCAATTGGAGATTTTCGGTAATCAATATATCTGACCTCTTAGAGCCATCCTTCCTGGACCATAGGCAGCATACCCAATAAGTGTGATATATCCAATGTAGGCTGAATGGAATACAATTTTCCCCTTGGATTTGTCGCGAACCATGCGTTTGGAGGCTTCTAGAGCAGTCCACGCCTGCACCCAGTATGTCTGGTCCATCTGTGTTCTCATCGTTTCCTCTGTTTCTTCAATGAAAAAGCGCGGATGGCAGGAGCCGGCCAGCATGAATATGGCATCGGGGTTCTTCCCTTGGTGAGGTTCGCAAACAGCGTCAAGAGCCTCGCGTGAACCGGCAGCCGTAACAAGGTCGTATGAGTAGTACCTGAGGATTTGGTGAGGAGATGTACGGACAGCCTATCAGCCGGGTCCTCTGAGCAACATTCCTTGTGTGTCCAATGACTTGGGGCGTACCTCGAGCTCCTTCATTGCATTTTCCAATCTCCGTGCATCTCTCGACACAATCGATACATGTGCTCCCTTTGACACCAGTAATTTTGCTACGGCAAGACCCAGGCCAGACGAACCCCCAGTCTATGAAATAGCTAAGATCAAACAGGCCTCAAACAGCTCGCACAAATGAAACACTGACCACATAACAGTGCTACACATCAAAACACTTTTCTGAATACATTTCTTCGATACATTGTCATAGTTGTACGGTTTAAACTCACCTTGCTTTTGGGATCCCAAGATTTGGAGAATAGGCTTAGCATAACGGAGGTGAAAAGGACGAGAAGCCCTGTTATTATCGTTGGATATATGACCTTATACATCCACGACGACGGAGAAATAGAAATTCGAAAATGTTTCTACCGAAATGATCGGAGATTACTCGATCAATAAATTACCTTGGCAGCATGTGGCAGTGCCGCGGAAGCAAAGCTCTTTACGTTCTTCGTACCAGCTCGTACCCGCACAGTGTACTTATTGTACTTACAGAGCTTCAAGCTACAATGTGAGGGGAGTATTGCCTCACTGGCTCTAAGTTCATTAAACTCGAAAATTGCATATGCGTCCGCGCACCGAATTCGTAGCCGTTGGTACGCATCAATCGCAAAATCCTTTCATCGTTTCATCCATAGTTGGTTTCACAGCGTTGAGTAGCGGGTCCGTAACTTTGGAAAACTACCAAGAAAGTGAGCAAAAAACTCATCGATGCGTAAGTACCTTTGCACATTTGCACCATCACCGCGAAAAGCGGCCAGGAGGAGTTGCCTTTTGGTTTTATACATCTTACATGTTTTCTCCATCACCCGCGCCAGCTCCGTGCGCTCCATCACCTTAACATTCTATTCAGAACTCAACATATATATATGAACATATCTCTACAGTTCATACTGCCCCTTCCGTGCCGAAACAGACTAACTCTGAGAGGTAATCGTGAGTAGCGCGGTCTCGTTTTTCGTTGCACAGCCAGTTCGGACTCTCAATCATCACATCTTTTCTTGCTTCCTTCACCGCGTCCGCTTTTTGCCAACTAACCATGGGGGTCTCTGTCGTCCAAGGGCAATTCATCTCACTGTTCTGTGAAACATGCTTCTACGGTCTGGCGTTTTCAATTAGATTGTCTGCATAGAGAATGCTCAACGATATTCTACAGGAATGTACACAGTTCTGTTTATGACTTTGCTCGTGAATTACAGGTGTGAACTCATTCATTGACGCGTTGCCAACTTGGGGTGATTTTGTGTCATTGCTTTCAGGGAGAGGCCAGCCACCAGCCGCTCAGTTCAGATAATTCGAGCAATCACAATCTTTCAATATTGCATGGTGACGGTGCATATATCGCTGGCATTCTATCAAAATTACCTAGCTTTCACGGTGTTTGACGATGCTGAAACCGAATTCAACAAGCTTGGGGCCGCTTCGTATACTCTTGCACAGTTGGCTATCGAATGGACTAATGTATGCGCCGTATTCTTTTCCGGAGTTCGCTTGTTTAACTACTACATCCTTTCAAGTGTGCATGTGCTGATTCCATTCTGATATGGCGTGTATGGATTTTATGGAACCATAGTCTTTATGTGGTCATTTTACCAATAATCCTTGTCATTGTTTCGACCAGTACGTTTTACCGTCAGACTCACTCCGAGTGAAATGTTGACCATCCCTACTTTGAAGCTTCGGGATATCTCGTTTGCTGGTCCATGAACGCCGTTGATAGTTCTGCTTCATCCGATTTTGGGGATCTTTTCGGTCCTGCCGTCGAGAAATGGGCGATCTTACTTGCTATCTGCGTTATGCTCACGAATATAATATGTACTGGGATGATCGCTGGTAGAATATGGTAAGCGTTCCGATGTTCTCGAGTCCGATCTCCAGCAATGATACAGATTGTAGGTGGCACAATCGCGAAACGCAAAAGGCTATGGGTCTCGATGGTATGCCGCATAAGTATCGAACAATTTTCTATGGTATATTGGAGTCGGGAGCACTGTATCTTCTTGCATGGGTTAGTTTGATTTTTTGGTCTTTCGTGATTGATACTACATATCAATGATGTTAATACTGACCTTGATCTAACTGCTTCACATTCATACATGAAGATAGTGGCGATTCTTCTGTACCTGATCAATACTTCAGCAATCATACCCATGCTCGATATCATCTCTCAATTATCGGTCCGTGATTCTGCCAAAAGTTTTCCTGATATCGTCCCTTATATATCTCTTTTTCTTAGGGAATCGTACCTGCTCTCATCGTCATCATCGTCTCGCGAAGTATCGATGCAGCTACACACTATGAAGAAGCTCTTACCACAATCAACTACCGGCGTAATTCTCGCATGCAAATGGGTACCTCTTGCACAGTGGACCGCGAGCTCAGAGCATCCCCGAAAAATTCTCTCGAAATGATTCCAGTACATTTAACAAACTCTTATGAACCTGAAAGTCCTGCAAGGGAGAAAAGAATGGTATTCGCGGAAAATGCTAGTTTGGAAAAGATACCGAAGCATACTGCAACCACGGGGACACGCACAACGGTTAGTGGGGCAAGTAGCAGAACGATGGGGGCTGGTTCCGGAGGAGAAAGTAGTACTGGAGATATAATTTGATATGAGGTTAGAATAGTCACTGTATCTGTAATTGTCAAGCTCTCCATCAAGTTACGCCGTTTTGAGGATGGTTCTAGCATCGTTGAGGATGTTCCGATAAGATAATCTTTATGATGATTTGAAAGAGTTCTTACCGAACAGATCTTCCAGAACTCACTACTTTTACTTCGGAAGATTCTACTACTTTTCGTTGAAGGCGAATTTTACATGACTGCATGGGAATTTCTGGATGAGCAAAACCTTTGTTTTCTGGACATTCAGTAACTCTGGCTTGATCTGGGATTGACCATTATTTGATTTGGGCGTTGAGGTGAGGGTGTTGAGCGCTCCAAAACGCCTGCCCGGCCACGATGTTCACGTGCTGAGATTCTCAAGTCTTGGTTACACTAACGTCAATTCTAATCCTTGTTGTTGAAGATGATGGACGTTGATGAACAAGAGGCCGTACAACTACAACCCTCGCAACCACCACCACCACCACAGCAAGCTAGAAATTCCAGAATTTCTTCAGCCGTCGTATTTGTTGACGACAATCATCCATTTGATCTTGACTCCTACATCTCAAATTACACTGGAAGAGCAGCTATCGATCGGTTAACACATATCGTCTCCGTGTGCCCTTCTGTAGCTGTCGACGCTTTCACTCTTGCTGTCCGACTTATACAGAAAGCTCGCGATCCGGGTCTGTTTCAAACATTGTGCCACGCTTATGAACAAGTTTCCGCGTACTCTGATGTCAAGTTGCCCAGTATATCAGAACTTCCTGCTATCCAGACCAAGTGGACCGATGATACACTGAAGAAGAATCAGAGTGAGAAAATGAAGTTGGAGGCGGAATTGAAGAATTATTCGAACAATATGATCAAAGAGAGCATCAGAGTGAGTAGGCTGGTTTCTTCATCCATTGTGGAACTCATTGCATTCTTATGCAGATGGGTCATCGTGACCTAGCAGAATTCAGTCGCTCAGTAGGAGACTACCCATCCGCTCTCAAACATTGGACCAAGTCACGCGAATTTTGCACAACTAGTCAGCATGTACTCGATGGATGTTTGTCAACCATTGAGGTATGATATATATATATTTTCTTACGATACTCACTCCTGATATTGTCATAGCTCCTAATCGAACAAAGGAACTACTCGCATCTCCCAACCTACGTCTTTAAAGCTGAAGCTGCGCTAGAGGCTGTGACGAGCAGCGCGGCTACTCTCGCGAAAGCTGAAAATTCGAGTGGCGCAGGCGGTTCTCGCAAGACAGCGTCTGCTATGAGCCCGGATCGCGAGATCTTGCAGTCCAAGTTAGACTTTGCCACCGCACTTGGACAGCTGGCACAATCAAACTATGAGAGGGCGGCGTATCACTTTTTGAGGTTGAGTTCGGGGACAGGCAGTGGTGGAGGTTTGGGTGACTGGTTTGGAAAAGTAAGTATTATCTAATTTGCATATCGGCTGTATATTAATCATGTTCCAGCTCGTATCGCCTGGAGATATTGCCATCTATGGTTCTGTTTGCGCGCTCGCGTCGTTATCGAGGTCCGCATTCAAAGCTCAGGTTCTGGAAAATCTATCGTTTGGTGTCTATATTGAACAGGAGCCACATGTTCGAGAAATGATTGAAGCGTATATGGCCAGCAACTTCAAAGGTGTCCTTGAGACGTTGGGCAAGTACAACGTGAGTCACTGTTCTCAGATATCTAATCTCTCAATGGTCATCACCTTCAAATAGACTCGGCACACCATCGATATACACCTGTTCCCTCATTTGACTACCCTGAACTCATTAACTCGCAATCGTCTTGTTTCTCTATACTTTGCACCTTTCAGTAGCATCAAGCTTGACCGTATGGCACAGGCTTTTGGCTGGAGCGTGGTAGAAACTGAGGACTACGTCGTTGGTCTCGTGAGGAGTGGTGATATTGGTGGCCGGGTCGATAGTCGTGCCAAAGTTTTGCAAGTTAAGAAAACAGATCACCGAGCAGAGTTGTTTGCGCACGCCATCAAGACTGGCGTCGAGATAGCGAAGACCAACAAGAAATTGCTGTATAGAATCAAATTGTGAGATTCATTGCTAATCCTTCTTCTTGTGCTGAACCTGAAATGACCTCTCTCTTTGTAGACAACAAGCAGAGTTATTGATCAAACCGCCGAAAGGAAATAATACTGGCCAAAATCAAATGACCGAATACTTACTGGCTGAGTAGTGGTACAACTCTGCATCCACTCACAGGGTTCTTCAACGTTTTGCTCAAGTCGATGTAACGTATATCTCACACCGTTCCACGCAGATTTGCATGTTTTGTATGAATGTTTCCTCACGATTTTCAGGGTCGGTTGAAGTAAGCTAAACTGGTACTCTGAGGTCTTTGCCAGGAAATTGCCTTATGACTATGGTACATGGCGAACAGACTCTCAGTTTTTAGCAATCAGCTTTGATATTTGACCGGTACATAGGCTTGCATAGGGTATATACAAAGCGAAAATCAAAAATAATAGGCGTGTAAACAACGTCCAACAAAAGTTCCCATCAACCCTTTGTTTCCATTTTTGAACCTCCCATTATTTCCATTTCGCGACGTTTGTTTGTCCATTGTCTGTCAACCATTGTATCGCTAAATTTCAAGGCACCATTGTTCTGGGATTTGAACCCCGCGCACACATAGGCACAAATGCAAGAAGTATAAAGGGATGCAAGTTTCCCTCCATTTTCCCAGCTCCTTTAGAGTTTCTTTCTGCACACACGTATCCTTATTGCCTCTGCAAATTCGACTTCTCTGTCCTCCCGTTCAATACCGTCTTGAATTAGCCATGAAGTTCTTTGTTGCTGTCTCCCTCCTTTCTGCCATAACCAGCACCTGTGCCTCTTTACTTTCTCGTCAGACTTTCCCCAGTGCGCGATTTTCCACTCCACCTTGTCACTAACATACTTATAACCTCTACTCAGCTTGCTCGCAGTCCTGTCTTGCCAACGCCGACCTAGGAAGCTGCAACGCCGACGATGACACTTGTCTATGCAACACACCTGCCTTCGTCTCCAGCACTGCAACTTGCATCGCCAGTTCTTGTACCGGAGATGACTTGACCGAGGCAAATGCTGCAGCCCAGGACCTCTGTCTCGCAGTGGTACGTTTCTTTACTGGGTCTTTGGTATCTTATACTGATGTATATTCCCATGTTTTGTTTGTAGGGTGTCACCCTGACTGCGTCTTCAATCCCTATCTCAACTTCGACTGCTCCTGCTTCTTCTGGCTCTGCCAGCGCCACCACGACTTCTGCTGTGTGAGTTGACCTCACTAGTTGCTTTCATGACAGCTTTCTTACATTTGTTTCAGTTCTTCGCAGACTTCATCGAATTCCAATGGTGCACTTTCCAATGGAGTGAATACTTTCGCTAGCCTCACTGCCATTGGTCTTGTTGCCGTCGTTGCCTTGTGAAATTCACTTAGCCAAATATGCATTACGCCTGCTTCATCGTAATACCCTCGACCTTCATTTTTTGGATTTAATGGTTACTTCGACTTCGATCTTCCTTCCACGATGTTTACCGCAGCACGATCTTTTTTTGGGTTTTATGATAATGATGATAATGCATCGATGATGTATTACTGGCCAAGTACTGGTTTAGTTTAATCTTTGTGTCTTCGCTGTCCCATATATATTGTATCGATATCGCATCCTTGCTCCCAATATACCTTGAACTTTCGAGATATTCGTATCCCCTTTCAATCCCAGTTCAACGTCGAATCCTCGTAAGTGAAGAGCGACCCTCAAGGTGAGCAAGGAGATCCTATATCTACTATGTATTGATGTCCGTTTCAGACGGTGTCGTTTTTCACCCTGGGTGCCCTGACAAGCCACTACCTATCTATCCAAGCCATATGATTCATACATTGCTCAATAAGCAACGCGAAAACATACTACATATACATGGCTAAGTAGCTTCGCACACCCGAGTTTTTATCTCCTTTCCCCCCATCCAGATACTTCAGCATCACGGAGAACTATGATTTTACTTCTGATTTTTACGCTGACATTACTCACAAGTCCAGGTTACAGTACATATGTATGGCCTGATCACCTTTACGACGAGCTGGAGCATCTCCTCGTCGATCAGGAGGGATTCAACAACGGCGCAGATTTCAAACGCGCGATCACGCCGTGTACATACTATGTAAACGGAAACCAGACGTTAGGACGCATGACGGTGGCACAGTGGTTGAGAACAGCATTTCGTGAGTCTGATGCGCCTCTTCGCGCAGCTTGTGCTGCAGCTGACGAGTGCAAATGCGCAGACGATTTTGCCACTGCGGACGTTGCTACTGGGACAGGGGGGATGGATGCCTCAATTGGTTGGGAGACGGATAGACCCGAGAATGTAGGCTCCGCCTTCAATGATTCGCTAAGTTTCTTTGCTCCTTTCGTTAACCAACATGTCTCCAGTGTGTCATAAGCTTTTTATAATACATTCGCTTTCTTCTACTAATTACTTGTCACCAACCTCTAGTGGCCGACTTGATTGCTTTGAGCGTCGTCACATCCGTTGGTGTGTGTTCCTCCCCGACTATTCACATCCCTTTACGCGGAGGTCGCGTGGATGCAAGTGAAGGAGGGACGTTCGGTGTTCCGGAACCAGAGACAGATATTCAGACCACGCTCAACCAGTTCGCACAAGCAGGCTTCAATCAACAGGATGCTATTGTGAGTTTGTTCGATGCTTTCCCCTAATTGGACTAATTAACACCTAGGGCTTGACTGCGTGCGGTCATACTCTCGGCAATGTACACCATGCAGGATTCCCTCAAGTTGGTGAGTGTGCACTGTTACATTTTAATCTTGCATGTTTCAGAGCTTACTGGGCTCTAGTCGGTCCAGAAGCCGTGACTCCAAATAATACTGGAGGCGGAGTGCATTTCGATTCTACTGTGGATGTTTTTGACGTCCTTGTGTACGTGAAGTCATCTGATTTTTATTCAGCGTTTGCTGACTTGCGCCTTTCAGTGTGAACGAATACCTCGCGGGAAATGATCAGCGAGGAGGTATGTGTGTCGATACTCTGATTCTCCAATACTCAGCGACGACGCATATGTATCTTCTAGGTCCGCTGGTCACTAGTGACAATGTTACTGTTCGCTCTGACCTTCGCTTGTATACATCGGATAACAATATAACAATGAAAGGGTAACTGAAACTTGAATACAACCTCATGATCAGGACTGATTATGCTTGCGTAGGTTATCAGATTCTCAGGAGCATTTTGTATCTGAATGTGTCTCGTTATTTGCGCGAATGCTGGATACTGTGCCCAGCTCTACGACTTTGTCGGATGTGATCACACCTTTGGAACTCAAGCCTGTCAACATTACTTTAGATTTCGTGGAAGACGAGACCGGCTTCCATACCGTGTTTGCGGGATATATTCGGGTGAGTGCCCACCGTTGCTAATATAAATCCTAGTTATCATCATGATCACTCGATAGCTTCTTTCTACTGCTTTTACAGAAAACGCCAATGTTACGTGAGTGATTGTTGATTTTGAGCACACAATGACAATATCGATCATTCACAATTTTAGACTCTCCTGGCTCGATCGAAACGGCCGCTCCTCCCCTGCTTTTGTCACAACAACTACCTATCATGCTTCAGAACACAAGGGCACCGGCATTTTTGGCGACACTTTCTTTCATGTCTTTAACACCACTATTGATCCCACCCTCGGAATTTCTTCCTTTGATGTCAATGTTGAAGATTCCACCGGCGAAAGCGGTAGTACTGTTAGATACCCCATCCAGGACCGAGTATTTGTTATGAAAAGTAGAAGTGATGTTGACGATGAAGGAAGAGTTGAGGTCACTGCTGCGGTAAGGCGAGGACTTTCTTGCTGCAAATGCAATTCATTGTGACGTTTGTTGTACTAGGTGCTTTCATCCACAACAACGGACGTTAACACTGTAACCGCAGTTTTTGCGTTTCCGACGCCCCAGATTGGTATGTATACTTACATATTATTCCTTGGATTTCTGTCCTTACAGCGTTCTTTCCTTAGGAACCATGAGCCCGGGCATTGAATCGTTGTCACTTCCGCTGATGCTTTCGAACTCGAGCGTAGACTTTGATCCAGGATATATCATGTTTACCACCTCGACTCAGCTGCCTTTGGGTATTTCCAACGCGTACCAAGTCACCGTAGATGTCATTGCCGATTTCGGCGACGGGGAAGTGTCGGATAAATTTCGAAGACTCAAGATATAGGTTGCAATATGTACGAAGATCCATTATATGTTTAGTATTCAATCTGCCTGGGCAGTGTCAGAAGGAGAGGAAGACAAGTCCCAAAAAAGCACGGATGATACATCATGCATCATGTCTAATGCATAAGCTTAAAAGATGCGTGTGGTCATTCCAGATCATTCCTGACGGTCCCTAGTAAAATATTGTGGTGACAGTGTAAGCGTAGTCTCATAAAGAAAAGAATTCGGAATCGGAAAACGGCATCCGTCACAATTGCTTAGTCACTCATAAAACTATTTTTGCCGAAGCGCTCAGCGTATCCTGATTTCCTGACGGGCCTGAGAGACCCTCAATGACTATCACCATCCCATGGAAGATAAACGCGCCAAAACGTACGCTAGACTCCTATGCTCATAGTCAATGACATTCGTTTCTGATATAAAAGTCTGTCCGTTATAACAACAGTCTCCAGGCGCTCTCCACATTCATTGACAAGCAGAGGACGTTGTTGACTAGAACCCATGCTGATATAAGTCGCCTTCACGAGCTGAGAAGTCGAGCAGTGGAACATCCAGAAGATTTCGCGAATAATATTTCCAAAGAAGTGTGTTCTTTACTGCCTGTGTTTTCATCTGATGTGAATGATGCTCGTTACAGTTGAACGAAGGCCCGTTCAAGCTCAGTGAGCTTGAGGACGCTGCTGATCGTGCTCCAGAAGGGATTGAATGGTCTCTTTTTTCCAAACACGGTACGCGGCACGCCCTCTGTAAGTTTTACACCTTACAAGCCGTGTGCCACCCACAGACCCTGCGCCGTTGCAAGCGCTTGCCTCTAAATCCAAACAACAACCGACACCCACTGCTACACCTAATCTATCAGACTTTCACCGTCACATTCGGGAAGCGAAATCTAAAATCTTGGATCCTATATATTCGACTTGGGATTTATCGTTTAGTCCTGTCATCGAAACCAACGACGACGACGAAGCCAAAGACCAGCCATCAGTGGATCCGGCGGCCTTGAAGAAGGCAAAAGAACGAGAGAAGATCAAAGAGCTCAAGAAGCACATGATAATGCCTTCAGGGTTGACCTTCACACCCGCAGGTCCCAGAAACAGAGGTCCTGGAGGAGTCTTCATTCGACGGGACACAGTCGACGAGAGTATGGATGTAGATATATCACTAGATACAGAAGGCAACTTTAAGCCTGCTGAACCTTCTCCATCAACAGGCGGGTCCTGTCCCTCTCCATTAAAACGCATGACCTCCGTAGCACCTCAATTGCTTCCATCGACACCTCCCACATCACTCGACGAACCCTCCAGTACCGGGGATTCGACTGTCATCCCTTGTATCAAAAGTTCGCACTCAAAATCATTGAGGATCAAAGTTGGTCCACCGCCAATACCGCCTGCGCCACCGTTGACAACACACCAGCGTCGGAGATCATCCAGGGCTATATCCATGTGCACAAGTGATATGGTTGTAGATGATTCTCACTTTCCTCCAACACCAGACTCGCTCCCACTTCCAGAAACCGAGCCAGATCAAGAAGATCTGCATGGGAAGGACGACAACCATCCTCAGACCCTTGGAAAGCGTTCAAGGCCGAAGTCGGAGACATACAAACAACCTTGGTCTACCTCAGAACAGCAACATCTAGAAGCGCTTCTTGAAGAGATTCCGGAAGGCGAGAAAAATCGGTGAGAACTTCTTGGTTCCTATATACAAAACTTTCTTACCTTCATTGATTGATATTACAGGTGGAGGAAAATCTCAGAGGCAATGGATGGGAGGCGAACACCGAGGCAGGTTGCTAGTCGGGTGCAGAAATATTTCGAGAAACTGAAGAAATTTGGAATAGAGTGAGCAGATTCGCATGTTCACAATTCTGTCGTCCTTTTGGCAGCTTCTCTCACTCTCTTTGCTCCCCTATTTGCGTTCTCTTCCTGCCATTTTCCCTACTGAGATGTATAAGTCTTATCAGCTTGGACACTATTGTATATCCTGCATACCCTCTTTGCCATTATATATTCAGTTATAGCTCAATAACGTTACAGTAAAGCAATTATCTCTGCATTATAGTTTTGAATCAACTCCATCAATCTCGTTGTAGCATTAGGGTTTCAACTTTCGCTACTTGGCATTGAAATATGATCTTCGTCGCTCAATTTCGTTTAGCGAGTGTATGTAAAATATCCTCGGAGAAAAGGGGCTGATCACACCACGTCGTGGAACAATTAAATAAATCAGCTCTTGCATTCTTCCACGTACTTGCGATATTGCCAGCACACTGAGAACGCGCTCATTTCGAGACATCATCCATTTTTCTTCTCTGTAACAACAAACGAGAGAAACGGCGAACCATGGCTGGAAAATTTGATCCTCAAAACGCACAGAATCTCGTTGAGGTGAGCAGGATCCATGCGACAATCTGCAAGGTGAAAATCTGATCAGGTTCGCTGCAACAGATTGAGAAACAGTAAGAAACAAAATCCTACTACGTCCAGAATTGAGTTGATCTGTGTATATCCACTAGATTCGCTGTAAAGGCTGTCGAACAGGCTCAGGTGGGTTAGTTGTGGTTCTGAAACGGCGAAAACACTCACCTGCTTTCTCAGACATATTGGAATCTTCTAGCTAAAGTTCAACCGAAAGAATTGCGTCTTACCAAGTATATCTGGTCAATGGAGTGCCCGCATTCGTTCCTAACAGCTCACTAGACTTGATGATGAGATATTTCAACATACTATGGAGGCATTCCCTGAGCTCGCCAAAGAGCCTTACGAGAATCTTACGAAGCTAGACGAAGAGTGGATGAAGAGTGCCGAAGGAAAAGAGAGATGGAGAAAATTCATCATGTCGTACGTCTTGAGATCGTGCATTTAGATGGTAACGCTTATGATTTCTCTTCGACAGGTACGAAAAGAAAGTCAAAGACCACAACTTTGGCTCCCTCATCCGTATGAATGCTAGGGATGAGTATGCCGAGAAGAACACAATATTTGGTGCGGCACCTTCATAATTATTTTTGCTTTTCACTAACATTGCTATCTGCGTGACAAGTTACACGGATTCAGGTACGACGTTAGCTTTCGTGGGCTTCTCTTCCCTTCTTTATACTCACATGCGTTCCCGATCTCAGTTCTATGCCATTGAGGTATGTTGCCCTGCCTGTTCTACGCTTCACCTCATTACTTTTGCCCCCCCGCCGTTTCAGATATCAAGGAATAGACTCGGCCTCAACGACAAGGCTCACGAAATGGCAAAAGAGGAAGTGGAAAAAGAGAGACTACAGAAAGAGCAAGAGGATGCAAAGAAGAAAAAGAAGAAAGCCTCTTCATAACCGCGCAAAGGGACTGATTCCGAAAATTGTAGGGTGCTTTGGATGTGTTTCCACTGTTGATATCATATCACAAACAAGTATTGTTATTGATTCTCACATCCAGGATTCGATTTGTACAGTATAGTCTGGTATGAATATCATGCTCACTAAACCTCTATCAACTATACAACGTGCCAACTTCTCCGTCTCCGACTTACTATTACAACGGGTCTTGAGGTTTCGGTAAAATGGATGTTTCCATTTGCGGAGACAAACGTCGACGGCTTCTGATCATCGGTATTATTTTCGTTCTGTCAATGAACCTTTGTTGATTCGAAGCCTTGTGCTCAATTGGCGGAGACAATACTGAATGCAAAAAGAGGATTCATGGCGAAAAACGGCGGAGCCTTATTGATCATCCAATCGACTTGAGAACAGGCTACCTCTTCGCGCCGCTCTTCTCCGACTCCACAAAGGTCCTTCTAGGTGACTACGATGCCTTTTAACTTCGGATTTAAACGTCGTGTTCCATGCCCTCTTACTATCCTTCAAACTCTAGCATACCAAGGACGGAGAACTCGTAGCAATTGTTTTCACGAGTGTCGCTCGACTGCTCAGTTAGGCCGTCGAAACAACGAAAGTGCCAAGAACGCAGAAGATGGAAGGTCGTAGACAGCTGAATACTCGAAGGCTCCCTCCTTTCACAAATAAGCAAATTTCAGAGGACAAAACCGTATCACAAAATCGTCTGCCAATAACTTCACTTTCCTAAAAAGGCATTGTCAGTAGTATTAATATTTTCAAATCGGGAGTTCAACACTACGACTCGGAGTGTGTCGAACGGCAGCACTTCCGCATTTGTATATTTCCTTCATGTCGAAATGGTAAGTTTCAATGGGATATAGTAGCTTCAAGTTCCGAGTGTCAGTGTTTCTCGAATCTCACCTATGTATGATGAACGTCCTCATCTAATTCAGGAACCACCGACTCGCAAAGGACGTGCGCAACATTCTGTCAAGAATTTATGTGGAGGCTGAACGTTGAACGTTGAACACTGAGTCCTGGGGCAACAGGCAGTTTCGCCCAATACAATCTGAAGAACACACGCATGTGATCCTCGCTGCTACTTGATTTTAAAAAAGTCATTGATATACCGTACAATCCACTATGAGTATAGTGAGCTTCAGGTCCTGTGAATTTTGTAAACTTTGGCAGAACAATGTCACTAAAGCAACAGATACAACGGCGATAACCTTTGACCCAACAAGAGCGGGATAATGAGCCCAAGCTAAGTATTAAAGTAATCGAATCTCCAAGGGGTTCAGACAAGATCCCGCGGGGGACTGAGCATCCAGTCTAGCTGCAGATTTCCGATACGATCTCCACAACCATTATCATATGTTCGGCCATTAGTCTCCTCATCATTCCGCAGATCTGACTGAGACTCTGCGCAATGTTACTGGATGCTAGAAGTGTCAGGCTTACCGGAAAAGTGTAACAACCTCGATAGAATCTTGGGGAACACGTACAGTAAAGGATTGATCAATAGTGGTCGAGCTGAACTCTAACTCACAACTATTTGACAAGTTACTAAGAAACTGCAAAAGTACAAATGAAACAGCACAATGATTTAAGGTACTCCGAATCCAGAGAATTAGACATCGAAATCATACATCTTCAACGCAAAGCCTAGTACTAAAGATTTCTAATTAAAATTTATCATAGCTTGATCCCAGCTCCGGGGGGACTGATTCGGAGTCGAGTTGCAGAAACATACTACGTGAGACCGACCGAGTTACAGCAGTAGGAGCTATTTACTGGTAGGACCATGCGGATCTCATTATCATAACAGACAGCTTCGAGTAAAGGAGTAAAATCCTGAGTATATTTCGAGCAGCTCTGACTCGGACACGTGATCGTGTCGACCGAGAATGCCCTCCACAAAACTGTTCACGGGTGACTTCATCTCTGCACGAATAAATGGCAACCGGCGCCCATCACGGTAAATCATTCAGCATTATATCGATCCGTATGGAAGATCCACCTGGAATTATACATGTAGCAGGAGTAGAAATTTGTTGTAATGGATTTTTCTCTGTGCTTTCAAATCGCATGTTCGCTGACGCACTTTCGGCGACGCTTGCGCGACCGCTGCCAGACAATCTGGGCCATTCTTCTGCTTGAAAGACTTGCGCTTTGACACGGAATTCCTGCAACAGTCATACGCGAGAATCGGACATCATTTTCGAAAGTCAAAAGGGAAACAGAACAAAGAGTACGATCGGCCCAACACAGTCAAAAATTAAAATCAATATAGTAAAGCCTGAGAGCACGGACTCCAGGCAATGATTAATCGGAGGTTAGTGATGTGTCCTCGCAGACGATCAGGAGCGATATCTAACAGATGAAGAATTGGTACCAACAATTACAGTAGAGTCAAACCACTGATACTATCCTTCCAAAATGGCTTACAGCGCACAACCTACATGTGCCACACACATGCTTCCAACTGACTAACAACTCTTCGGATATATTTGAGAGCTGTAATTCTGTAAAGAAACAATATCAAATGGCATTGGTGGAGGCTAGTATCGTTGGTCCTAATGGACATATTCAAGTTGTTCCGTGCGGTTTCAGTGCTTGTATGCACATCTCTCGCCAAACCCCTTTTACGATGGAATTGTAGCTAATATGTCATATCCTTCAACTACGTCCAAAAGCCTTCCAATCCTATCTATCACCACTCGCAAATGATGATCACTTAATCGGACAGAGGTAAGGATTTCCCCATTCATGTTTGAATCCACTGGTACACTGTAGGATGTGGGTCTTTGCGGGGTTGCATCAGTAGGCTGCCGATGCCGCGAAGTGCGGATGGTGCAATTCCCATGGAACAGCAAATCAGGGTGATTCAAACATAGGAAGTCTAGGCACACAAAGGTGTGGAAGTGACTCTGAGCTTCGTGCTGCAGGAATGTATATGGATTGGACATATTGCAAATCCAAGTGATAGATATTGAGAACGAGAAGGGAGTCTGCTAACTCCCAAACTTTAACGACAGCTTATCGGGCAAGGTGTCTGTATGTATATGGTCTTACCATTGCCATTGGTGAGTTGCTTTTGAGGGTCCTTTCTACTTCGCCGGCCTTATGCTTTCTGCGACCAAGCAGTCAAAATATAGCTACTCCGATGACGGCCGGATGAAGTCTTTTTGATTGAACAAGATTGACAATCTTGTCTTTTTTGCGAATGTCCTAGGACCCTCGCTAATGATCATAAGTCGCAGTGGGTCCTGCCACTTTACCACCTCTTTCTCGAGGACTCGACTAGCTCGCTGAAGCTTCCTAAACCGCCAGCCCATTGGGGTAGAGCTCCATGCACTATTCTGGCAGCTACTTCAAAAATTGAAATTCAGCAATCCGCCAAGCTCAAATCAAGTCGGGTGCGTAGTGGCATTCGGAATCCGCCGGTCTTGCATCGTAGCTGTACGATTAAACCCGCCCTCATGAAAAGTCAACTCAACTTGACAGTAGTTGTGGACCGTGGTACGTACATATTGAGCCTTGATCGATATTGATCCACCAACACAACTCTCTTGCTGGAATAATAGTGGATCACATCGCTAGAAGTACCCTCCGAGACATCCATTTACCTTGCCAACGTCAAACCATGGTCTTTGAAGCGTGGATTCAAATAGACAAGGTAGGAATAAGACACACTCTCTATTTGTTCAGAGGGTTGTAAAGCGGATGTTGTATGTGGATAGTTCTAGTGAGTGGGTGAAGTTTCGTAGGGAAGTAAGTGGTTACAGAATGAATTTCGTGGACATTGTCACAGGGACTTCCGATTTCTTTATATTCTAAAACAGTCTGAATTCCCAGACGTTGGCTGGGATAGTATAGCTGACGGCTTGTTATATTGTCATTTTATGTGCAACACTGTTCGCAGTCATTAAAGTTGAAAACGCAACTGTGACTACTCATAATTGAGACACCGTACTGATGAGCATTAGTCCACCCATGTCGCCCAACACCGGCTACTTGTGAGCTAAAATCACTCGTCATAATCTAAAAGTAGACAGGCATAGTGACATGGAGGTCGAAATTCGAGATCTATGATGTGCACGTATAAAGCAATACGTTCAACAGTGCGACATAGCTACTGTACCACTACTGGCAATGACAGTTCGCATTCAACTCGAACCTCGACGTCAAAATTGGGAATTAATTTTGATACCGAAGAAAATTGGTAACGCAGGTATATTCCCTGTATATATATCATTATACATGATTCATGTAGCCGATAAAACCGAGAAGGTCTGGAGAGAACCCAGGCGTATTTGAGGCCCCCTAAGGCCTTTGACAAGAGCACGTCGCCATGCCGATGTTCATGAACGTTTCCCGAGCTCCCGGAACATAAGAAAGAGCTAGAGAGGGGCTGCTCAGCCTGGAACCGCGTTCGAGGTGCAGAATCATTGTGCGTTAAGATCTGAAACCATCCTGGAAGGAGTTAAGACTGGACCGAGAATATTTCAAGAGTTTCCCATCATGTCAATTGTTGATGATGTTCCCTCGAACAAAACAAGTACTTAGCGCTTGCCGTGTCTAAACAGAGCGGTGAGCTCGATATGATCCCCTTGAGTCATTCCAAAAGTCATGTCTTGGGGCCGACTAGAAAGAAGTGTCCGAAGGAAAGAAGGGAGGGAGGAGGGCTCTGTCTAGAAATTCAGATGCGCGTGAGTTATACCATCTCCGAGAAGCCCAACAATCATCATGCAATGTAACACAATACATTGGCCAAGATTTTGAATGTTGAAACTGAAGGTTCGAGGAGGAAACAGAATTTTTTCATTCTACTTTCTCAAAAGAGTCAAGGTCTGGTAGGTGAGAAATTGCAAGAAATCGAAGAGATATTCAAGACTTTTCAGACTTTTCTTACTGACTACTCCAAGGCTCATTTGTTTTGTGCTCCCGCTACGCTGGGGCAAGTTTCATTTTACTATACAGATCTTGTTGATATACTCAAAAAGGCAAATAACAGGAATGAATGAATGCGCAGTTACCACGAGTGAAAAATCTTGATACAATTTCTATGAACAAGCAACAAGACTTGCCTCAAGGATAAAGGGCAGACCAGGAGTAGATTATGAATGGTCGAGACTTTGCTTGTGCTGCGAAAGGGGGAGAAAAGGTCGCGAACGACAACTAGAAAACACAGCCGGTCCACGCGTTTTGAATTCCCAAAATAGAGGTCAAAGCCTTCCATAGGCGGTTACGGGATATTTGAGTGCCCCTTTGGTTCGCGAACACGAAGGTTTGTATGAATCGGGAGTGCATCATGTTGATGGTGAACGGAGGTTCTACTTAAGGCAGGAGGCTTCCAAGAAGAGATAATCATTATACTTTGAAGTTGAAAGTTGGAATGAATATAAAGTATCTACACCGGTCGGTGTGGAAAGAGCAGCAGAAGATGTACTCAAGTACCTTCGTATATTCTGCCATAGTCTCTAAATCATTTGTTTACTACCTGAAGAGCAAGCACAACAAAATCGAGATCCTTCCTGAGATGGTAAAAACGGAAGCATCTTCAGCTTGATCGCCGATCAGAAATTGTCCACTTTTGGCACTCGATTTCTGAGTGGCAACGGCAAAGTCCGTTGGGACGAATATTGCCTCGCTCTTATTCGCGGAACTATCGTATGGTATGTTCAGGGTAAAGGAAACGCACGTGGTGGACAAGGGTGAGCAGTGAAGGACTCAGTCGGGGCACGTTGGCGTCGGGCGGAACAGGAAAAATTTTCATTCCGTGGGGAGTTGAAATAGAGATAACTGGCACGCCTCTGTACTGCGACTGAGGTGTTTAACGGAGGTATTCTTCCTCGAACAAGGCTTGAGTACCCTTCACTATTGAATCTCGGGTTAGCAATTGAATCGACCGAAGCTGCACCGAACCCAGACCGAACCTAACCGATTGCGAGCGACTGATTTCAGGAACAACACGAGTAAAAGTACTACATCCAGTCGGTCATCCATTTGTGACTGTCCACGCTAGACAATACGGTCACGAATATTCCGCGGAAATACGAGAAATTGCGGGGATTCGAACCACTAAGGTGTGGCTCAAGGAACGTATGGCCAGCGGAAAGAAGGAGAAAACAGGCGAGGAGGGAGTAGTTAGTACGAAGCTGAAAACATCTATGCCTCGAGGAAAATTGGAGCCTGAAGCAATCCGAATAAGTTTACATGACCTGATGACGCGCTGAAAGCCAAGCCGGCGCACAGATGAAGTCTAGAAGAGATAGGGAGAGACTACGAAGGGGCAATCAGATAGATTTTTGGGTTTAACGAGGAGGGAATAGACGGAACGAATGTTCCAGAGAACGGACTGGAAACATCTAAAGTGACAAGTGTGTGCATGTGTGGAGAGTTGTTGCTTTTTCTAGGAGTTTGAGAGTAGGAGGCGGTTGGATTGCAATTGGTATCTATGGCAAGGGATAGAGGACGGCGCAAGATTGGAGACAGTGTTGGATCTGAAGGTTTGAAGGTTTGGAGAGACGGATGGATGATGACAGATATGAAGAAAACTTCGAAATGCATATTAAGCCACTGGGAAAAAGTTATTAAAGACCAAAGTTCGGAGACAAAGCGTCCAATCCTGACATCAGAAACAAAGAACAAGGAGAAGAAAGGTAGAAAAGCCGTCAAACGCGTCGTCAAAAGAAGGAAGAGATTTTTTATCCGATTTGATAGGAATTTCGACCGAAACTTGGAGCCGAATTAGGATAAGGGGTCAAAAGAAGCCACGGCCGAACCCTCGATTAGTATTTGCTCTATTTTCTGCGGAATTTGCCAGAGGTAGCGGAATTTTGCAAAAATCTAGATCTGGATTTGAATTGCATCTCAGCCTCTTTTTTTCTTTTCCTGAAAGCGAGCGGCCTTTTGAACCTTCTTTTTGGACAGGTTGCAGTGGGGCAGTACATATAGTAGCGCCAGCCACCCAACGCAACCCATCTGTTTTTACCAACCGTTTCTTACGCTTGGTATAACCTCATCGTTTATTCTCATCCTTTCAACAAACAAAGCCCACGCTTTGTCTTTACGTTATTCGAAGAGAACGGACATACGCGACAAGACAAGATGTCCGGTACAGAACGTCCAGAGCGTAGCAGAAATGCCAAAGCCCAAGCCAGACATAGAGCGAAAAGAAAGGCTTACATCGAGCAAGTACGTACCATTTTTGCCTGATGCCTTTTTTCACCACTGATCTTGCTGTAGCTCGAGCAGACCGTCACTAAATTGCAAACTGCCATGGGTGTCACGCCAGAGCAAGTTTCTGCTCTGCCGCCACCTTTGGCCAAAATTCGGGAGCTCGAGCAAGAAAACGCGCGGCTTGGAAAAGAAAACGAAGACTTGCGTCGTCTGCTCGCAGAATCTGGTATTCCTATCAACGGGCCTACTTCTTCAAACAGTGGAGGTTATGTGCCATCCCCCAACTCGTTCAATAGTGCTGGACGCGGTATGCAGCTCAATCGGACCTTGACTGGGGGTAGCCCTGTCAATGGAAGCGGTCCAGGCGTAGCTTTTCACGACGCACGCAATCTGACAGACTCCTATGGTGGATTGAAAAGGAGAAAAATGAGCTCAGAAATGGACTCGAATTTCCCGTCTGAGAATACTGATCTCAACGCTCTACGCGCGCCACCGCCTCTTACTATCCCGCATCATTCTTCCTCGTCGCAACACTACCCATCGTCGCATCCATCGTCTCATCTCCCATCTCCGCATCCTACTTCAGCACACGGTCCGCCACACCATCACTTCAGCAATATGGCAACGTCTCCGTTCCAAATGCCGAATACACCAGGCGCGTCAAGTGCGACGAGCAGTCCCCCGTTTTCGGCGAGTTTTTCACGTTGATAAATGTGGTGGTGTATTAACGAGTCTCGTATGTGCTATTGTCCTCGTGTTTCTCTGCACTTTGCTTCCTTCTTCTCTTTCTCTCGCACTTCAGCCCGCTCAAATGCAAAATTCTACCGGATCTGTATCCCACTCACCAGTATCGCAACTTGGAAATCTTAGCCGTCCGGGCACGAGCAGCTCTGTGAGCTCCATGCACCCGTACGGTCACGGCTATGTCAAAGTCGAGGAAGAGAACTATCATTCATCACATCACAATCCTCATCACTCGTCGCATTCCAGCGCGCCTTCGTCTACCGGGTACACTTTGCCGCCGTTCGATGCGATGGACCCCACCCTCGCTGGTCCTGGGTCATGGCAAAATACAAATCATGGTGGCTTCTCGACTGGTGATCGTGGTGGTCCGGGAGGCTTAGGCCGGTGATCATTCCTCCTCCTTTTCATCGACCAGAGCTATTCGCTCAACATAGATGTGTGTAGATTTGAAAACAACTCCTTGAACTGGCGACTTATGGAAGCACGGACTTCCGCAATTTTGGCGTAGGCGATTTCTTTGCTGTTTTGTGGTGGATGTCGGATTGGCTTGGAATACAGAAGAGGAGGTGTGTATTGGTATTTATCACAGACTTCGCTTGCGGACTTGGTACTATTCCACTTAAAATCACACTAAACGGTCGACGTTATGTCCTATCCTATCATCGTTCTATACTTGTGGTAATACCTTCTTTTCTCTTGTCTGACCCTCTCTTTTCCTCTCTCTCTCTCTCAATATACAAATGTCTCTGTGCTTTCAATCTATTGTCTTTTCATGCTATCGTGTATCCTGGCTTTTCCCCTCTCGTTGTCTCTTTCCTTGTGCTCGAACTCGATCTCTACTCCCATACCTTATCACAGTTACCCTTACACATTACACTACCTATCACTGTCCTATCATCGCACATGGTCACCAAATACATAGAAAGTACTACTATCCTTCATCCCAGCAAATTTCTCTTATATGCGTGCCCTATGTTCAATCGTGCAAATCTCGAAACGCAAAGCCGTAAAGCTCTGCTTACCTCGGGTCTATCTATGTATATCATCTCAATGTTACGAAACGAAACCTTACGGTACGTGCGCAGAGCAATACAAAAATCTTGGTTCTTCTTCCAGACATCTGAATTAGATCTGGAGATAATTGCAGTGGGGATTCCAGGAAATTCCTGGAGGCTGGATATGTCAGCCAATAACGATATGCACTGATGGTACCTCCTGCCGAAGTATTAATATCCCTTCCAATCCAGCAGCCTTACTTAGGCAGCCTCCCGTTTATACCTGGTTCGTACTCGGGTATGACTTCCTTCTGATATCCCAGTACAGTATACTGTCCACCCGGAGTCGCAGAATTGGTTTACTACCTACCGGCTTTTGGAAATCACTTGGTGCTGATAGGCCGGGACAAAAGTCTTTAAGCCCACGACGGGGTTATTCGAACGTCAGCAATTCTATTAAACTCGAGGATCTTCCACAGCTGTTCGACGTTTCATCTCCTCGTCTCAGTAACGAGATCATGATATAACATGATATTCATTGTGCAAAAATGACGAGAATAACGAAAAAGCTGGGACAATTCGCTCTGATCTCTTCTAATCTGCTTCAATCTGCTGTTATGGAATTGATTTCAGCATTCTACGGGTCCGAGAACTCGACGACTCGACGACGATTGACACAGTGTATAAGAGCATAAAGAACATGTTTCGTACATACATATACATATGTAACATAATTTGCCATATAAGGTAGAGGAACTTGCATCGGTCATTGTATATGTCAACTAAATGTGGTTGATTTCAATTCGCTTTGGCCGTCAGAAAAAATCAATCCCCTCAACCATACTAGCCTGGACAACTTTCTGGCTCTTGCTTCCCAAAGCCGCTTTCCGTTTCATCTCTTCTCTCTCCTTGAGAACTGCGCTCAATGCAAGCACCTGCCGTTGTCCTGGACTCAATTTAGCGCGACTATGTTGAGAGGTATTCACAGTAGAAAGACCATCAGTAGGCGCATTGGGACCCATAGGGGAAGTTGATTCGGAGAAAAAAGGGTTCTTGATTGGCTTCGCTGTTTTCCCTCCAGACCCGGTGTCCTCTTTATCAGTTCCACGAATGCCTAACATGCAATTTCCGAAAGTAAGAGCTATTATCTTTGCCACTTCTTCGTCAGAGGCATACCGGCCAGGACCTGTGGTACTCTTCCCTTCGATCAGGACAGGAGGTGTAGAGGGAGCAGGGGTTGTGCTTCTGGCTGGACCCTTCTCTCTCGCATGAGCAGATGAACGACGGAGAGGAGGGCGACGTGGTGAAGGCGAGGCGACTGATGAAGGAGAAATCGAAGCAGGAGAGCCCTTACCCAGATCTTTCAAGCTATGTTTCTTCTTGAGCTCTGGGCCGGAACTTCGTTTTTGGTCTACAGAGGATGGGGTAGCTGGAGCGGTATCAATATGGCAGCCGTATCTTGCCCCAAGATCATTCCGGATACCTTGTGCTCGTCGGCGAGCATATAATTCCTCAAGTGGTAAGACACGGAGTTCAATCCGATCCAATGCGCTGTTGTGTGTTACTTCATGTATATTTTCCATCTGGACCTTGAGAGCACCAACCGCCGTCAAAGTAATTGACGCGAGGAGAATGGCCGGACATGGTGAAGCAGGATGAGCAAGATTCATGAACGCCTCTGAATGTAACCAATCGTAATTGAAAGCGTAAGACTCTGAGCTGTCCGTACTTGGTTGCAGGCTCACTACCATGGCTGTGGGGAATTTCGGTGCTGCGCGCGCTATGTCAGAAGCAGCTGAGCCTTGTGCGAGATTGTCAGCGCTTTGAGGATGTCTGGTAGACGCGAAACTAGAAGCACAAAAAGGAAGATAAGCTGTACGAAGGTCGTCCATCCTGTTTTGAGATAATGACAAAGCGTCGAATTCGTGGCCAAGAATGGAGATTTCATGAACCTGAGTAAAGTCGTCAGTACGACAGTCCACGCGAAGTGAAATCAAACTCACAGTTCGAAAGTTTCCGCCAACGATCTTAGTTGAAATCGAATAAAGTCTGTAATATTTCAGGATCGATTGGATTGCGACTATTCCTGGATGATCGAGCAAAGCTTCTCCCTCTAAATTGTCCGATATAGCGACGTCGTCTTGAGCAGCCAATCTTTCATACCATGATAAAACCTGCGCGCCCAGTGAGTACCTATTGGGCGCTTACACAAGAATTGGATGATCTCACACTAGCCACATCGATCGTAATGCAGCAAGGTCGAGCCTCCGCACATGCGATAGCATGCATGAGTCCCGAGACCAAATACAAATTGGTGGAAATGCCGGAACTTTCAAGCATGGCAGCTGCGAGAACACCGATTTTTGTGGCGGGAATCTCCATACACATTTAAGTCAACATTGAAGATTTTAAAAAAAGTACAACGACTTACTCCAATTATCACACGACTTTGATCCACTCCCGCAGTGCAAAACTTTGTAAGAAGTTCCTTAGCATGTTCTTCGATTGCCTGGATGGCAAGTAGCGTGGTGTTGCAAGGGCGATCCGTTGTGTCTCTTTCACCATGACTTAGTTTCACTAAGGCTAATCGTGGGTCGATGAAAGTGAAATGTGGTCCAGGAGCGTAGTCCATCATTGTGACACCTATTTCAACAAGCTGGAGCATATATGAATAGGGAATCGTAATGGCATTCGAGAGGAGGCCTGTAAACGAACCAATTGATAAAATACATGCATGCCTATATATAGCATCTCTGGGTCTCTCTGAAGAGGATTCTTGGTCAAGTGATATCTGGTCGTGAATTACTTCAATCAAAGAATACACGAATTTCAGACTGGAACGTACTTCTCATATGAGTCCACTACTTTCTGAGTTGCAGAGAATAAGTGATATTCACCGTTGCGGTCTTTCCTGATCGTTTGAAGAGCGACCTCTGGACTTAATCCTGATGAATTTGATCGTCGTTCAATCAAGGCTACCACATTCCGCAATGAGTATCAATAGAACAGGATTTGAGGTTACTCACTTTCATAGTCAGTTGTTTCCGCAATGATAGGAATACCAGAAAGCCGTATCGATTCGTGTAACGTCGGCCGCCACTCCGGGACATCCAGAACCTGAATCTGTTGTAATTTGAGACGCTTGCTCGGAGGAACGGCCGGTAGAGAGCGAATGGTTCTTGCAGGTTTATTGCATGAAGTTGAATCGGCGACGGACATTTGGAAGATTGCAATGTTCAACAGGCGTGAAAGGCAAAATAGCGTCGACGATCCCGGGAGCTGCAATGCTTATGTATGTGATCCAGGACAGACTGTAAAGGCAGCAGACCACCTAAATGAACAATGAGTTGCCAATTGCGGTCCAAGAGCATGTCCAACAAGAGTGGACAATCACAACTAACTATTGTGATCCTGAAAGGTCCAATCGTGAACCATACGGGCCTTACCATGCCAAGGGGCTTTTCGTCAGTCCAAGCGCTTCGAGAGATCTTAATTCAAAAGTCACTCACCAGTAGTGGTCCCCATTTGTGCGTAGGAGGCTTGAAGTATTAGGTTGAACAACCTGACGGGTAAGGAAAACACGGACCCAGAAAGGAAATAAACAACAGAATGGATCATTTTAGCGAGCCTTAGAGCGAGACAAGATAGCGCGAATTCTCCAAAGATTGTTGATATCAGTCTACCTACAGGATACGAACACTACTGTAACACTATTCAAGCGTATTTGCCCTCCGATTTGGTACTGTTGAGAGGTTGACCGTAAGGCATTTCATAAGCATAACCCAAATGACCACCATTGAAGCTCGGCGGTCCAGGTGACAGACCAGATGCTGACAACGTCGACGAATTCAAAGACACCTTGCTGTAGTTTCGAGGCTTAGAGAACCAGTTAACCCTCGCCCTACGCGCGGAGCGTCTTCCAGATGTGGAGTTCGTTGCAAGCGCACTGCGACGTCTGTTGGAGAAACCAGGACTTGAACGTGAGTCTGCCGCTGCCCGGCTGTTCCCGGAATTTGCGCCACTACTGCGCTGTTGTGATACGACCACGTTCAGATAAAGCGGACTGAAATATGGGGAAACATATCCATCTGGGGCAGGGACTCTAGTATAAGGGTGTCCACCACTCTCGGCTGCCATTTGTGAACACATAGTGGCCGGATGATACGGGTCTGTACACTGTCGGTAGTAGGTGTACACAAGAAGGGAGGTGAATGCCGACGGGAGGAAATAGAACGTGAACACATATAGGATCTGGGACGAGGATTCCGAAGACCAGGCGTTGAAACATTCTAGATAATTTGATGAGGGGATGCAGATAACCTCCATTCAGGCGAACTTACGCCTTTGAGCATCTTCAGGACTGAATGCTGGGTTAACAAGCGTGTCGGCGTTCCTCTGCTAGAGCCCGATGTGAACCCCAAAAGAAGATACAGAGAAAACGGGCTTCTCACGTAGAGCAACTTGACGACGATCTTTCCCTTGTTTGCAATGGAGACACACTGATTGACGACATCCTCCTAGAAACTCGTGAGTTTGAATGTAGCCTAGTTATAAAAAAGCTCCGAAGACAGACAGCAAACTCAAAGTAAGCAAATGCAACTAGTACACCTGTGATCGTAACAGCCAATGCAGATCCAAATGCCAGGTGGACATATATCCGAATGAGACGTAGTCGGCGCTGTTCGACTTCGTTATCATCATTCCACTATGAGAGATTCGGGTAAAACCCACCATCACCGTGCTGACGATACCAAATATCTCCACCAGGCCTGTACTGACATACATCAATCCTACTGTAGCGAAAATGGCAGTGCGTTTTCTTGAATGAACTGGCAGCAGAAATAAGTATAATGAGAGTCGAGGAATTGAAAGGAGGATTGAGAACGTACGCGCGTTGTCAACTTGTTCCAGCTCGTTGAATGAGAATGCCTAGTCGACAATGAAGATTTACTTGTCAGATAAGACTATACAACATGAACTTACAATCAACAAAGCTCTATGAATGAATTTCGATACGTCAGGACAAATGTCGGATATAGAGCGAATTCGACATACGAGAAAAAGTATCGGATCAAATTGATGGAAGCCACTGAGATAAACCTCAGACGGGAGTCCATTACGAGAAAGGAAGGAACCACACCTATAACTATGAGCTTTCTCCAGTCCGTCTCATACACCTGTGCAAAGAACGAGTCCTTTTCCACTACCCGGGACTGTAGAACTGATACATTCATAAAGGGCGTCAAACAACCATCCAGCTTCAACACTGCAATTGGACGTACGTTGGCGTCCATATCTAGTATTATCATCTGGTCGAGGAATGTTAATGAGCTTAGAACTTTGTAAAAACAAACCAGTCACCTTCAAGTTGGAGAGGGGGCGGTGGAATTCTGCGAGTTGCTACCATCGTTCAACGATATTTCTTCCTTGCTCTGCTCTTGCTACACAATAACCAGTACCGTGTGGGGAGGTTTTTATTGAATCACCATCGCTATTTAAGAATCTCTGGATAGCGGCCGGATCACATGAACGGCGATGAAAGTGATAGGCGCTCCGTCCACATTGAGTTGGAGGCCGGTAGCGGTGTTTAGTACAGCCTCCGGCGGAACTCGAGTCGCTCCTCGAACTGGCTCGAAGCGTCGTACTCGAGAACGGAGGTAGCCTACAACTAGTACAAGAGTATTTCACAGAAGCCCAGTAGTAAGAAGTTAAAATGGCAAGAGGAAGAAGCTATCTACTAATCTGCAAAACCTGGATATTCGGCTAAGGGCTGAGAGCAGATCCCAGCAGATCCCAGCGCTGAAAGCAACATGCTCTGGGTGCTTTCACTGCTGGGAAGTGCTCTCGACCACTTTCAGACCCTTAGCCGAAAATACAGGTTTTGCAGATGCCGCCCTACTATCGTGCCTGCCGGCTTTGAAAAGCCAGGGGAGTTTGAAAACATATCCTGTAGGTGTTTCTCCTTTCTTATTACTGTATGTACGCTTCGGGATTGCATACAATGGTCCAGAGAGACAATAAAGCTGCCGGTAATTAGCCGACATCTCATCACTAAGGACTGCGCTGCACATCTTGCTTACAACCGTCATCCTCACTATTGCTGTTAACCTTTGTTTTATCTTCTTTTTAATCCTCTTCAGAATCTCTTCAGAACCCGGTCTCTGCGAGCTTTGGACCTTCTAAATCACTTTCCTCTTACAATATGTTCAATTCTCGTTCGCCTCCTACAGGTGTGTACAATAACCAAATCTTGGTCATCTCAAATGATTTACCTATCCACCCAACAGGCGCTCCTCCATCCTATGTTTCTCGACTTTCTGCGGGCAGGAGTTTGAGATCCATTGTAATGCTCTGTGGGTATCAACGGTTCATGACTTCCGTTATGCTCTAATTCTAAATCAACAACCTGTTAGTCGCTTTCCTGAGTGCCTTGTACACTTTGTTATCGTACGTGTCATCCTGTTTGACTCTTATGCTGATTCTGATTTCGAGTTTCAGAGCTGTTCGTGCATTCCAATTCACAAGAACTTCGCTCATGATGATACTGGCAGATTGGGAATTTCCGGAGCATCAGCATTGATAGAGGACGTGCGTCAACTCTCACCCTGATCTGTGTATCCCTGCTTATACTGCCACCTACTTAGAAAACGAGTCGAAGCTAGCAACTTTCTCACTAGTCTTGGGCATCCTCTACATCACTGTCTTCGCTTTCGAAGTGGGTTTTTGCTCGATTAATACGCCATTTTACTTATTTTAGCTTTCAGGCTTTCGGCATTGCTGCTACGCTGACTGTATGTCTTTCAACATCTGTGTCTTCTAGAATTGTGCTAACACCTGAATGTAGCAACGACACCAACTTGTTCACATCTATGCTATGTTGTCTTTCGCGACAGTGTTAATCGCTGCTGGCGGCGGACTGTTAAACGTTATCGTCCATTTCACGATGAAAGTATGTTCCTGCTTTCCTGATTTCCAGTATTACATCGAACATATTTTGACAGAACGATATTATTAATGAATGCACGAATCTCGTCACTGGAGACGATGTGGTGTTCTATCCTTTCGGATTTTTTGGACCTGTGAGTCACAGTGTTATTGACGCAGCCGATGCGAAAAACTGTGAGCAATATTGTCCTGCAGTGGTTCCGTATTGTTGACCAAGGCTGTCATAGGGTGTCAAAGTGAATGGGACCATGATTCGTGGGCTGACGTTGTCGAATTGCTGATCCTCATATGTGCGCAGAAGTGTTGTCGAATTCTTGCTTGCAAAGCTGATATTCTCTCGCAGTTCTCTCCATGATGTTCAGTCTATTTTCCTACGCTTATTATCGTCAACTTCTTGACCCTACTAGCGCCGCCAATGTCGTTCGCACACCTATTCGCGCACCTCCTTCAGGCTTTCCCTCCCACTATAACCCAGCCTACAACGCTTCTGTCCCAAGCCTTGGATATCAATATGGTCCCTACGGTCAACAGCCTTACGGACAGTTCGCTCCACCCCCTGGCCCTCCTCCTGCTATGGATGCTGCTGACAGCAAACCCCCTGGATATGCTAGTGGGCCTGGTTATGGATACGAGATTGATGACAAGGCCAAGGAAAATCCTTTCGCAGACTTCGATGAACATGTCGACAAAGCCGGTGGTTCACAGGAAGAGCACGATGTCACTAGTCGACCTGCTCCCGGTGGAAGAGATACTTTTGTTTGAGGGATGAAGCTCTCGTCAGACCTTGTATGATACAGTACACCCTACATGGGACTCGCCTTGATCTATTGGACATTTCGTATATAGTGTATTTTTGTCTATGACTGGATATCTTGCCATCGTGTGATTTTTATCACCACTTTCGTCAAGTTTGAAGAGCGCCTACTTCTGCGCGTCTATCGATAGGTAAAATTTCTAGCCAACTTGAACTTCTATCTACGGAATGGGCTTCACATATATCATAGGTGAGACTGGATAAGATTCGGTGAGATATTTGTAACCGTATTTGGCTAGAACATATGGAGGAAGATGACGAGAATTCGAAAGTTGTACCACCCTGGGTCGAGTTAGAGTACGCGGTCGGTTTTACGACGAAGTTTTTTCCATTTCACAACTCCTCTCAAACTTTCTCGTATTTAGCACATGCGTCAACTTGCAGGGGCCGAATCTCAAGTCTATTTCGCACACCTATCAAAAAATTCATCGAGGTCCTTGAACGCCAAATTCGCTGAACTCGCTTCGGATGGTCAAGCAGAAGCGGTTTGTCACGAATCTGGCGTATTGGACTTAATCAAAGAAAGTTTAGGTGGGTCTTTGGAAAAAGTTTGCCTGTTGGACCCAAAAGCAGAGAAGGAACTTTCTCCGGAGGATGGAGATGGACGGTTTGAATGGTTTCTGTTCGGGGTATGTCTTTTGCACATCCCCCTAAGAGCATTGAACGAAAAAAGGTTTTCAGGGAATACTAGGTATAGTGATAATCTTATTGCACTCAATGTTTCTCGTCGCTGACATATACATGCCCCTCTATCTGATATGTACAGGCGATGATCCGCCAAGGGACAGGACGGCCGAATTACGAGTCATGGGCTTTCCTGCGCGTCATCTTGGCCCAACGCAGATGACTACAGATACAGCATTGGGTGTCACTAAACGCGTCGTACATGACAAAGGTACGATATACGTCTGTATTCAGAGTAAGCCTCGATTTATGGTTCGTCTAGTCCCACTCAACAACATTCCCTATATTGTAAGTAGATAGGTCAATCCAGCTTTCGAAAATTTGACCTCAGTCGTATATAATTCAAGGATCATCCTACAATAAAATTCAATACGAAAGTATGCCCATCCTTTCATCTATCCCGTTTCTATGACTGACGATTTGACTATATACTTCAAATGCAGGACAGCGTCGAAATGCCTTTCAGTGTGTATTCTTCTTCTTCTCGGTGTTTCTCACTTCTGACCTTACATTTGAACGTCTCCAGAGTACATCGCTGAGAATGGTCAACCGCTTCTCCCTCCTGGAATGCGTGAACTTTTGTTCGAAGACATGAACAAGGGATTTGAATTTTGAACGGACACTCAGGATTCGACACGATGCGGTTGTGGTTGATCCTCACTGTGTACTTTGTTGTCGATCTTAGGGACTAAAATAGATACTAGTATATGTGAATATTCAAAGCCTGGGCATCTTGGCTAATTCTAGGGGTAGGTCTATGGTCTACTATGGTTAAGTATGTTGCAGCAGATCAAGAACCATCACATCCTAGAATCGAACATATTGCGACCTTGTAAATCACAAGACGGCTAGCCACTGGCAACCCACGCACGCCTTGCCTTGAAAGTCTTAGCGAAGAATTACAGTATTACTAATAGTAACAGTAACACTCATTGTTGCGGTGCCGCTTCAAGGCACGTGCCAGTGAAGAACAAGAACTTGAAGGTCTCCTCCTTTAGCCTCCTGAACATATATGCCTTCCTTTGAAACTTCCACAGCCAAATTATAGCTTCCGGTAATCACACTGCCCATCTAGCGGATGCTACCGCGCTTTCAACTGCAATTCTTTACTCATACTCTTATCAGTCCCTGATTGGAATTATAATTATAATGACCTCTGCAATGCCCGCAAGAACCAATTCTTCCGTAGAGGGTTCAAACGACGATGAAGCTAAACCTTATATCATTGCTTCAGAAATCGGGAGGGGGAGCTTCGCCATAGTATACAAGGGCTACCATGAAGTGCGCAGTGCCCCTTATATGTTCGTTGCACGAATTTCAATGCTGTTCTACAGGAAACTCATAAACAAGTCGCCATCAAGACTGTTAAACGAGACAAACTCTCTGCGAAACTGTTTGATAATCTCCAGAGTGAAATCCAGATCCTGAAGCTTTCGTCTCACCGCCATATAACTCGATTGATTGACATTGTTGTGTGTAGCAGCTCACTTATCAATGATCTGACTTTTTCGCTCAACTTCCGCCGTTAGCAATCCCAACACAACATATACTTAGTCATGGAGTACTGTTCAGGTGGCGACCTCACCCAGTATATCAAGAAACGGGGTCGTGTCGAAACTTTGGAATACATACCGAGACCTGGAGCTGCCCCGCAGTACTACCCTCATCCTAGAACTGGAGGTCTCGATGAAATTGTTGTACGCAGCTTTCTCCGTCAACTGGCCCGAGCTTTGAAATTCCTTCGGCAACACACTCTCATTCATCGGGATATCAAGCCTCAGAATCTGCTTCTGAGTCCCGCTTCTCTTGAAGAAATGGCCCGTGGTCACCCACTCGGTGTTCCAATCCTGAAAATTGCAGACTTTGGATTCGCTCGCTCGCTTCCCAAGACTATGATGGCTGAAACATTATGTGGATCACCGTAAGTTTTCCTTGACTGCGTTCAAGAGATCATTAATTTCTATCTTTGGTCGCATTTATAGACTTTATATGGCCCCGGAAATTCTTGGATACAAGAAATACGACGAGACAGCCGATCTTTGGTCTGTAGGGGCCGTTCTTTACGAAATGTCTGTCGGCAAACCACCATTTCGTGCTCAGAATCACATTGAGCTGCTAAAGAAGATCGAAAAATCCAAAGGCATCAAATTTCCCGACGAGGATCCCACTTCTTCTGCAGCCAAAAGTGGGGGAGGAGGAAGTGAAGCGCTTCCCGTCCCAAGTGACATCAAGAAACTCATCCGAATGCTGCTTAAGCAAAAGCCTATCGAGCGTGCAAGTTTCGACCAATTCTTCGGAAGCACCGCAGTTGCCAAAAGCAAGTTCCCAAGGCAGAAGGCGGACGCAGATTCAGATGTATTACCAGTGTCCTCGACGTTAAGCGGGGCTACGAGTACGGAAGGGAGCAGAAATGAAGCAGAGCCGGAGAAAGGTGCCACTTGGCCTGTCAGACCTGTCACTCCCGAGTCTCACAAAGTAATTCCTCCGGAAGTACTAGATGAGAAGGCTATGATTCCTCCTAGTAAGTTCAATTTCCGTCGGACGTCGACATTGGGTGAACCGGGAAGCACTCCACCTTCAAATGATACAGCGACTCCGAGAGAACCGTGAGGACATATTATCATTCATCGTGACACCCTATTCATTAGTATCTAGGCCTTCGCGGCCACGGCTTGTATCTAGACAGTCATCAGCCAGCTCAAATCGTAGTGCTCGTCCACGAATACCCGCGTCGAGACCCCTTTCTATTGACAGTCCCATCATACCTGGAGAAACTGACGAAGATGGGCTATTACGGCGAGAATACGTACTTGTAGGAGACACTCGTGCAGTCGAGTTCAATCGGGCAGTGGATGGTAAAATGGTTCAAAGCCTTGCAATAGTAATGATTTAACTCATTCTTATATGATAGAACTTGAGTCAATACCGCGACGACCTCTGCAAGAACGACGCGTACTTCCTTCGCCTTCTTTAGAAGATTATCCCCCCTCACCCGTTAATAATCAATCTCACGACATAACCTTTCCTCCACCGCCCAGTGCTATCTCTGCTCCCCCTCTGTCTTCTTCTCCGTCGAGTTTAGCTTCTCGCGCCGCTTCGCATGCCCTGAACCGTGCACTTAGCTTAGCCTCCAAGAAGCTTTTTGGCACCACCCAGACCCAACATCATCGTAAATCGTCTTCGACTCCAGTAACAACCAGACCACTAAGCTCGCCATCTTCTCCAAGACGGCCCCAGATTCTTCCGCTGGGTGCAGAGGAGCGCGATCCTCTGGAGGATGATCTTCTCAGAGCTTTAGAGGAACTTGCTCAGAAAACGGAAGTTTTGACACATTGGGCGGACGAGATGTATGACTATGTCAAAGCGGTCCCACAGAGTGCGTACACAGTCTTCTATCTGCTGCCCACGCTCACGCTCACTGTCATAGAGCCTTTACCCGATCCTAACAAATTCATCAAGCGTGAAGGTGAAGCGGATAAAATAGCCAGGAAGCGGAAACATGCCGATATGGAGGCGGAATACAACGCTGTAACATGTGTTGCTGTATACATGCTCCTTATGTCCTTTTCACAAAAAGGCATCGATAAGCTGCGAAATTACCAAGAGCATATGAGCATGCGGCATCCAGATGGCGATTTTATGGTCAGCGAAGGTTTCGATGACGGTACGCGTGTGGAGTTGAGAGTTGCCTATGCTTGAAGTTTTGCTAACTTGTGTTCCAGCCTTATCATGGTTCAAAGATCATTTTATCAAGTGCAATGATCGCGCTGCCCTCGTCAAAACGTGGCTGCCGGCACAGTACGATGGTCCCAAAAGTTGGCTCGACCAGTTAGTTTACGATCGTGCATTGCTATTGGTATGCTTCTCGATCTCAATATCTCAATATCTATTTGTTTTAATGAGGGGTAATCATTGACAGAGTCGTACGGCTGCAAGGAAGGAACTGTTAGATCAAGCTACTACTCCTGACGAATGCGAGAAGTTGTACGAGGAGTCACTTTGGTGTTTATATGCACTGCAGGATGACCTCCTTCAAACCGGTAATCCATTCATGGCGGAAGATCAGGCGACAATCGCAACTTGTGAGTCTCTTCGTGTTGTTCCATGGCCGTATGTATTCAACTGCAATCATAGGGATCAAAAGGACCAAGCTCCGCCTTTTCAGATGTCGTGCGCGAATGGCCATGAATGATCGGGACCGACTCAAAGATGCGCGCGCGGACCAGAATCTTGCTGATGTCGCTCGGATTCCTGCTCCATGGGATGCTAAACCTTCAGCCAAGGTCAACACCCCGTCGTGATTTGTTTATATTCGCTGCATCACATCTTTCCCTGCTTTCTGCTCTTCCGAATGCCAGAATTTTCTCGTATCTTAAACATTAATATCTCTCTTCTCAAATGTCAATGGTTTTCTCGGCGATTCTTTTTTTTTGCATACCATTTTTGCCTGTTGTCTGTTTCCCTTTGTTAACGCATATATTTTACATATCACATCATGACTATCAATTTTCTTACTGCTTATGATCATTATTGCATCGGTGTATTCCTTCTGCTACTTGCATACTCTGGCATTTACTAGATCCTCACTTGTATATGTATAATTATTTCACTTCTCATATCACGTTGGACAATGATTTAGGATTCAGCGCAAAAGAAAGAAAGTAAATAAGATTAAGTCATACAGTAACTACAATTAGGAAAGCGTGGTATGTACAATACTGTAAAAACTGTAAAAACACAAGGGAAAGTGGAATGAACAACGATGCGAAGCGATAATCGATTTGTTTATACGTTAAGAAGTTGTCTGAAGGGGACCAAGGGATTTATAAAAGAGAGGAATTATGTAGTAGGGTGAAGACGTGAAAAGAGCGAAAGGTGATTTATACATATGTACTTCCAAGATTATTTCTGGCATGTGTCGCGTGCTTCCATAGAGATGTTGGTCAGTCATAGGGTGCCGTCACGACAAGAAAATTCTACGCATCTCCTGCGTTTCCTGGCAAACAGTTCTCTGAGTTTGCGAATGTTCATTTAGTAAGAAAGATGTTTGAGAAGAAAACTCACAATTCTCTTAACTCAAGGCGACATGCTTTTCTCAATGATCTTCCTCATGGGATTTTGACTAGCCGGCATTGAACCTGACCGTTCCAACCTATCGAACAGCACGAACAGTTTCTCCATTTCCTGTTCTTTCTCATCTTCAGTCATATCGGCAGTAGCAGATACAGTAGGCCCATTGGGCGCATATGTTCCTGTGATCGGATTTATTTCACGTTGCCCGGTAGTCGAGGACGAAGGATCGGGTGCAGAAGAAGACAAGGAAGTTGAAGGAGGAGGTGGTGCAGACATGACACCTTTATTGAAAAGAAGTCCCGCAACATGACCATAGCCAAACAAGCTAGAAAGTAACGCGGCTGAAACAAAATGAGTAATCCGGAAAGCAGATCATATAAATATGAATTACTGACCGTCAGAATCACAAGCTGCATAGAGCATTTCTCCCACTGCATCTTTTAGCCTAGTGTGATAAACACTTCCTAATAACCTGATGCACCTCCCTAAAAAATCTGCTCTTTCGTCCAAAGGATTTGTCCTATCAAGATCAGGAGGGACAGTCCATTCCCGCATCCTAACTCGACTCGATTCATCCGCTAGACAAAGCCGGGTGCATAGGACGACCAGCGGCGACAGAATATCATCTAGTGAGGTATCTGAGGGTGCCCCAGTTGCTTCCACCTCCTGCTTGAAAGCCTCTCGGACTTCTTGTGAGTCTGGATCTGAGTTGTCAGGGAAGTGATGTGAGAAAGCAACCTCAAGTAGATCGTGTGTGCGTTGGAAAACATCACGAGAGGTGGAAGGAGGGCTCGGTGATGGCGATCGTGAGAGAGATTTACGACCAGCAGATATGACCGATAGAGCACGGTCCAGGGTGCTTGGCTTTATCGAGGTATTGGAACGTCTATCTGGAGATTCAGAAGGCTCCAGTGTGGGACTTCCCAATACAGGTGAGCTGGAAGCAGAATTGATATTTGTCGATGATTTGCGACTTGACGAAGTCCGACTTGAGGTAGATGAACGACCCATAGCAGGAGGGATCATATTGAACCATATCGGTCGCAGGGAAGGATTAACTGGTATAACGATCAAAGCATGTATGATATGCGTTAGTGGGGCGACAAGCGGCATAGGAAATGTAGGCGGAATTGTATGGTAGGCTCGTAAGAGAGGCGGAAGGAGCCTGTAAGGAAAATGTTTAACGTTGACATTCGATTCGAAATAGAGCGACGAACCCTTCTAGTTTCGTACTCCACGAGTCGTCCCACTCTTTAGCGTCGCTCGAGGGTTCACTGCCGACCATCTGTCGAAATTAAGTTGAACCAGCAATACATTAAAGGAAGACAACGAATACCTTGGGATAATGCAGCAAAATGTTGAACGCAACTTTGAGAATATCCGTCATTGCGTCCCGCGCAAATTTCGTTCCTGCTAGAATGCTGACCATGGTTGTGTCTAACTTGCTTGCAATGATATCAACAATGGTGCGACCTGGCCGTTTCTCTTCTATTAATGATTGGATGAAGGCTGATCGTGAAACCGTCAAGAAAAAGAGTATCCGAGCGAGTGTGAATGTCTGTTCTGGAGTCGTCGCTTTCTGAATGGAACGATTGAGGACAAGATGAAAAACAGAAGTGAAGCAACTCACATCCAGCATGGACACGCAGGCATCTCCGCCGTTGACTTCCTTTGAGATTAATGTCTGCCTCGCGTGATCAAAAAGCAACAGGGTATTTGCTATACATCTCAACGCTTCCGTGGACGCTTCTGGTTCGTCCTTTAAAGAAGTTGAAAGGGATAACAGTGTCGACAAGTTTCCCGCCTCAGATAATGGTTCAGAACCAGAGGGTATCCTTCCCAGGGTCTTTACAGCGAGTAGTGCTTGCGCCGCATCTAGAAAAGCGATGAAGTATAAACTCGAAATCAAGTAAATTAGGAACCTTCACACCCTTTGTAGTTAGCCTGGATTTGGGACCTAGGGATTTCAGATCTTTCAAGAGAAGCCTGATCAGTTCTGCGCGCGAGGATTGATCAAAAGTAAAGGGAGGTGCTATTATTGGGGTTAGAACGTTCTGCCCTGTTCTGAGGATTTATACTCACCATTGATTATAGATTGAAGTACAGAAGACACCTGAGACCGTGGCGTCGAAGACGATAGCTCAGTGTACGTTTGCAAAACGTCCGCCATGGCGGGAAGAAAGGCTGACAAGGAAACGAAAGTTCAGAGCGATTGCCGAAACAGCAATCGTCATCGGGCCGTACAAAGCCGCATTCAAGCTCTAGAATCATGATCAATCATGGCGCAAATCTTTGTTACCAGGGTCAATTAACAGGATTTTTATAGATACTATCATGCCAGTAGAGTTTGAAAATTCTTCAAAAAATCACTTCGGAAATGCCTTTATAATAGTCGTATTGTTCTCGGCTTTGGTACACTTATAGCATGACATATTAGGATGCCTTCCATCTACTTTTTACTACCAAGACTTGTTTTTATTGAGAGTAATAGAGATCCCGTCTCGCGCCTGGGGTGTTTGAAAAAATCAGTCACATCAAATGTCACCAATTTGCCGCTAAAATTGATGCAGGAGTTGCAGGAGAATGTCACAAAAAGTCACACATCTCCATCTTCAACCTCTTTAACCTTGAATACTGCTCCGGATAACTTCGGAAATGTGTTCTACTGAACTATGGAAGGCATATTCACACATGTATACACATTCCTAAGTAGTTTAAGCTATCTTGCTTATAAAATAAAGTGATTCTCGACAATTTTGCAAACCTGACAATCAAAAGGGCTTATGCAAGGAGATCTCGACTGTTTTTCTCACAGAAAAAGCACAAACTAGGTATTTCAGGTATTCATAATGCAATCCCGAAGCGTACATACAGTAATAAGAAAGGAGAAACACCTACAGGATATGTTTTCAAACTCCCCTGGCTTTTCAAAGCCGGCAGGCACGATAGTACAAAGACATGAACGACAAAACGAAAAGCAGAATGCGTCAGAGAACATAGATGCTACATAGATTAGGCTAGACTCTAAATGCCACAAAAAAATAAGACAGAAGATGCGGGGAAGCGGGTGATTAAATGATACAATATCCACAACTTTCGATATATTATTAGACCAGCAGGATGACAGAGCAATAACAGTCCACGACGACACAGCCGTCCAGGGTATAATCTGAAGATATTTTCGTTTGAGAACCTAGGATTTACTGTCGCATGACGACAGCTAAGTTCATTGCACCAAGGACAATGTCCCAAGCCAGATCGAGTGTATCCCACAGTTCGGAATCGAACAAGCCCAGAACGACCATGTCCTGCCACAGATCTTTTACGTGGGCAGTATATGTTGTCAACGTCTGCAAGTTGTGACCTGACGCTTCACACAAGTAGAGGGACAATTGGTGAAGGGCCGGCCCTGAAGACATAGTTGCTCTAACAGCGCTGTGCGACAAGTTCGCGAGGAAACTTGGGGGAACAGGGAAGAGTGCCTTGAGCACGCCGTCTAACCGATGGTCGTACATGAACGAGCGCAAGATGGTGAAGGCCGCTGGTGATGGAACAGACATCGGAATGACAGGAAGATGAAGGGTATGTGAAACAGCTGTATTAGGGGTGCGAAGCTCTGGAAGACGCGCACATTGTGCAGCAAGGACTAGTGAATGAACAGGAACCATGATAGCCTGTGTATCATGCGAAGACTTGGACGAAGACACGGCTAGAACATGGGTAGGATAAGTAGGAGTTGCACGTGAAGGTGGTGCCCGCAACGGGATAGAAAGCGAAGGGGGCAAGTGCGATTTTGGGAGACTGCTCGGAACATGCGAAGGAGCGAGAGAAGATAGACCAGCCATCATCCTGCATAAACGTGTTAAAGTAGAAGAGTGGCAAGAAACAAGCGCGTGCTTACTGTGGTGCCTCCGACCGGAGCCTTCGGCGAATGTAATCTAAGGGAACATTGACAAGTTCTGGAGCAGCAGCAGCAATGGCTACTGGAGAAACCTCGATGAACTCGGGACGCGCCAGAGTCCGAGGTAGCTGTACACTGGACGACGAAGAAAGGGTCTGAGAATCACGTAGGCCGTGCGCAGATTTACCGAAAGGAATAGGTTGCGCGGACATTGGGTGAAGCATTTTTTTGAAAGGTGAATTGAGATGAACGAAATTGTCGAATAGCTGAGGAAGGAGTGCAGATAAATGAGCTGCGGGTATGGTAACGACAGAAATCATTGCAAACGCGCTTTATATACACTTTTCTTCAGCGTCAAGCCAAAGTTGCTAAAGTGTATATAATCTAGATCGCAACAACTCTACATTCCTATTTTAGTAGGTATCAAAGAAACGACCTAAACGAGCAGAAAGGTCAACTATCAAATTTTTTTGCACACGCGCCACGCCCTCTCTTTCAAACTCACCTGAAAATCTTTCTTTGGACGTCCTTGTACGTTCTCATTTACTTTGGGCTTCCCATCATGCAAATGACCGCTTTCCTTAGCAATGGCGTTGTACTCTTTCTGGGTAGTCTTGAACCAGCAAACTTCTATCCTTCTCAATTCCCGCTAATGTTTGATATTTAGTACTTTTTTGAAGGGGTGGTTCCGCAGGACGATGAATCATTGAATGGGTCTTTGCCTGTCTTTTGCTTGCAATCATGGGCGTTTAGCGATGCTGATGGACGTGAGAAAAGAAGGATTGGCGGGGATTCGGCTTTCCCCTGTTTTCCCCACGTCGTCCAATATGGACCAAAGCGCGTATCAGATTGAATGTTTGTACTTGTACTCTGAATGGAATGTTTGCTCCGTGAATGTAAGATGACAAAGATCTCTTCATCCTACTTGGGCTCTTCGACGTGCACTGAGTCAATGCGATAACAGGAACCTTCTTCCAATGACTCGACCACACCTGGATCCTTCAGTTCTTTCCAATCCGACTACTTCGATATTCAATTTACATCTTCCCCTTCTGGCTCAGCATCAAACAATCGGATGCCAATGCCCATTGTTCGCCTTCAATTACATGTGCTCATTATCCATTATTCAGCTCTTTAAGGTCTTGTGGGCTCTCTCGCTAAGCACTTCGAGTACCAACAGACCACCACCACCTTTTAATATGTTTCATACCTGTCGTCTTTTGACGCCTCCTCGTTCATTCAGTGGACCAGCTTGGACCCACAAAGTGCGGTTTTCGTGCGCCTGATTTTGTATCTCAGTCCGTATCGATGATCATCTTATTGTTTTTTGCCCTAGGAATAACTGCAGGGAAGCGTTGGTATCAACATGAGGATTCAACATGAGGATCCAAACGGCAAACACTCCCGCCCTCTCAGATTTGAGCAGACTTAAGTCCGTCGCTTACCAGTGGCATTTCTTTTTACTCATCGTCGACGTTTCTATGCGACTCATTTTGTTATAGGGATGTTTCTTTGAAGCAAAGGAACTTTCTCTCTGAGCCTGGGCCCACCTTCTTCCATTCTGCGCTCAGAACGAGGCCCCGCGTATTTATCTTCTCTCCGTGATTTCTAGACTGTTGGCCGGTCACTCGTACGAACTGCTCTTCAAGTCAATTTTGGGGTGTGTACCTAAGGACTTCACTGACTTGGACCATTCATAGTTTAGCCATTCACAGCTTTCCCGCCGGGTATCGTCATCCTAAATATCCTTGAGAGTCCCATTTTCGTCCATGTCGAAATGCCCTGCATAAATTCGGGTTTGGGAAATATGTAGAGCCGGCCGGGCTGACCTACGTGCGTACGTATGGGTGGCTGCATGTCAATATCGTTTCTTCGATGCTTCAAACTCGCAAGTTGCTCGCAGAAACTAGTTTCAATCCATCGGAGGAGCAAAAATATCCCCGGCGATCTGACAGTGCCCACACAGGTTTTCAACAGGCCTTTATTGTCCTTTTCGGGCTGTACACCATTACCTCTTGATGCGTCTACCCCGATAAGCCCATATGCGGGTGCTACAGCTTCCCGCCATGACTGCGAACAATACGTGACTGCGATACATTCTGTTCGAAGATCCGACATGAGGCTATCATTCCTGATTAGTCGTTTGAAAACGCCGCAACGTGATATATTCTCCATGTTCTCTACATATTTGGGTTTTCAAAGTGTATTCCGGCTGGTAAGGTCACTCTGGGAATATTTGACCCATTTTACAACTGGTAAGTGCCTAGCTATGCTGTTGAATTCTCTACTATTCCCTCCTTCGAGCAGGCTATACAAGTTCAATCGGCATGCATGTGAATGGTACACTCCTCTGATTGCATTGTCACCCTAGGTAAACATCGAGCATATATATCGGAGAAGCGATTCGAGACCCTCCCCAGCCTCCGCCTCGCAGGATTTATATTGACTAAGTGGCAAGCTCATGCACAGAGGTCCAAGAGTCCGAATAGACCCAAGTTCTGTCCTACTTCCAGTGCAATTGCACATTTGACCCCGGAGACGAGCTGCATTGCGGGTTACACTCTGTTTCTGTTTCTGAAATGATTTAGATTGACCCGGAAGTGCCTCAATCATCGTTCTGCACTTTGCCATGTTCCTACCCAGAGTTAATTTCAGTCGTCTGTGTCTTCTCAGTTCACAGCTGAGGGCGCCATATTCAGCACGAATTTCCATTGTTTCCGTGATTACAGGATACCAAGCATTCTGGTAGATCGCACTTCGAATATGAAGAGTTTTGAACAAGGTTTTGAACAAGATCTGTTAATTACAAAGATGTACAAAGATATTTACGAAAAAATACTGTATGAGCTGTTCGAAATTTGATTGAGATCTCATGAGAGACTGTACAGCTCTCAACTTCAAGTTCGCGAGCTTCGCCAACTCAATTACTGAGTAGCACCCATTCCCTGCATCCCAAGCATTCCTTGCGACGGATTACCCATCATCAGGTTTGCCATCATTGCTTGTAGTTGATTAGGATGCATCTGGTTATAGAGCAACATCAATTCCGGCGATATATTCATGGGCACCGGTAGCGGCGTAGGGGGCATGGCGAGTTGAGGGATGGGGGGCTGAGAGATTTGAGCCATAGACTGTTGGGGAACAGGGGTTCGGGATTCGCCGCTTCCAGGCTCTGATTTCACCACGGCATCAGAGACATTGCTGGGGGAAGGAAGTCCTTGTGGATTAGGCGGAGACGGACGCTGTGCGCTGCGAGACGATTTCGATGCGGCTTTTGCCGCCCTTGCTTTCGCTAAGTTATCTGTGCGCGAAGTGGCTCCAGTATTAGCTGGCTTCGAGCGAATAGCAGTTTGTGATTTTGCTTTTCTTAACTGAGAAGACCGCTTCCGAGGCTGATAGTCCTCATCCTCCTCTTCAATGTTCGAGTCTGAGACACGTCGGCGTTTTCCTTTGGCTTTGGCACTCGGAGCTGGGGCAGAGATAGACTCATTCTTCCCTTTCGACACACCCCCGATAGATTGAATGAACTCTATCATTGTTTTGCCGACACGATCATTCATACGGATATCCTTGTGTTGGCCACGGACATCGTGACGCATATCCTGGATAGCCTGACTGAGTTCAGCGAGATCCATTTTGTGATTGGGAGATGGGAGGACGCCATGAACGTAGATGAGAAGGGAAAAACAAATCATCTCAATCGGTGAAACCTACAGCGCGAATTTTAGCAAGCGACAAGGAAACGCTTCAAAAATAAATACGTGCCCTCTGATACGATGTGAAGGGCGTTGCAAATTTCTTGTTGTTAGCCATTTCTACCATCAGTGAATATGCTTCCTTGACCCTCTTCGCAAATGCGTCCGGAATAGTGCCATAGTCATCATCGTCACCACCGGCTGATTTGCCACTTTTTTTATCCACGCCAGTACTTGATAACCACTTCTCGACTAGTGGCAAGCTACCTGCATGCTTGAGGGCCGCCCCACTTTTTGTAGTGGGCCATTTGTCCATCAGATAGACAGCTTGAGAGATGCAGCGAAAATCCGAGCCGCGGCTCTTGTCCCAAGGGATATTAGGGGAGCCCAAGGTTGTTTCAGAAACGAATTCTTCGAGGAGGTCACGAATGAATCGCGCACGAGGAGTAGTGATGACATGCAGTTTCTCAGCAGAGGTGAGAGCCATGCCTAATTGTACACGCTACGTGATGCGAATAAACGACTGATGCACGACGCGGCTGAAGAACGTACTTGGAAAATATCTCTCTCGTCTGCAGCAGTCAAACCGGAATACTCAACACACACGACTTGCTTATTTGAAAACATCTGCCTGTATTTGTCAGGCAATATTTTGCGTTTTGCAGCATTTTTGGAAGATTCCGAAGGGTCGTTTTTGAACCACAATTTTTCTCCTGTATATCTGCCAATAGAACGTAAGCGAGCTATCAAGGTAATGAGAATCATTTCTTCTCACGGGTCTTTGTCTGAAAATATGGAAGAGAATGTGAGATATGAAGTCGAGAATTTCATTAGAGGGAAGAAACAAACGTGGAATCTATAGCGAAAATCAGGATCATATAATCATAAGCGAGAGGTCGAAACTCACCAATCCATCCATGAAACTGAATGACGGCGAAAATGAAGCAAAATTAGGCCTGAATCCAATGTAAGGTCGACCATTTACACGCACCGTTGAATGCTCGTTAACCTTTGCTTTCCGTCGATACAAGTTTTCGATTCCCACCCGTCTTCGTGGGTTTCTACCGCTGCGTTTATTGCATTAGGATTGTTTGGACAAAGAAAAAGTCAAAAAAACGAACCAAAAATTATGGGGGGAATATAAAAGTTTCTGAGGATAGAGTCGATAAGGTTGGTCTGCTTTTCTTTTGTCCAGACAACATCTAATCATACAGGATCAGGCGAAAGTTTAGCGAGGTGAAAGACTAATACCTCGCTGGTATTCTGGTTCAAGGTCGATATCGGAGTTATGAATCTGGTCTTTTTGGTCCAATTAGTATCATCTAAAAAATAATTATCACGCCACATACCATATAGAGCCTGAGCAGTGTACGTCGTAGCCCGAGGTGGTTTTAATGCTTTCTGTATGGTATATCCACCGCTTGCACCTCTATGCTTGCGGGTGCTTGAACCTTGGGCATCATTTGCCAACTCATCTTCTTCAGATAGTTCAGAAAGTTCTTCGTCCTCATACATGTTTTGCTAGAGCACGCTTCAAAGTTGAGCAACGTTTCACGGTCTGGTTGGGATAGGATAGAGAATGGATTGTCCATGCGTTGTGAAAGAAGTCGTAAGCGAGAGTCAGCCTATGCAGAAAGAGCCAAATTCCTGTTACATACAGGTTATTGGAAAACTTTGATAGTGAGAGAAGTTTGACGGCAGATTGATTCATGATCATTGATCCTGAATTCGCGAACCCCAGTCGCGTGACCTACATATTCCAGCGTCTAAAAATTCTAAAGTTCTCTCTTGGTTGATCATTATTCTTACATGCAGAGATGTAAAGAGCTTAGTCGACTTCCTAGGGCCCCTCATTTTTCCTCCTTACTAGTATGTCCTACAAGCCCAAATCAGACTAATCTCTCTCTTTTCCTGATATCAGAAAACAGTTTCGGAAACAGAGCCCCGCATCTTCCTCCGCCATCCAACCTCTACAGAAAGCGGCAACTGTCCTGGATCCAGGTCATCCGGCTGCCTATCTGCCAAGGAAAATTCTTCCTCGTTTTCGCAATAGCGTTTTCAGTGTGACGGCCACACCTTTTGGTTTACTTGAACCGGAGTCCATTCCGTGTCAACCGCCGTTCGATGTTTCCTTCGAAACATGGGCCGAGCGCATCTCACGGTCTTTAACTGAGCCTATAACAAATGGACTCGTCGGTCCAATTCTTGCCCCAGTTTGTTTGCCCAAGTATCAGAAACGCGGACGTCTGCCTATGTCTTTGGTCACGGTAGTAGGGAAGAAGGCAACAAGCAAAAAGAAAGTTGTTCGCCTGAGGATCATAAATAAAGTCAAGAATGCATTGAACTTGGCAGTCACACGAGTGGCGGAAGTAAAGGATGGAAAGCTTGTTCTTGACGAAGCATTGTCACGAGAGAATCTTATATGTCGAGGTGTGCCACCAAATGATTTCTACGTTATTTTCGGCTTACGTGCTTTACCTCTTCAGGCTGGACATACTCTGTTTATCCCAGCCTTGAAGTTTATCGGATGTCTTTTACTGAGCTTATCCCGACGGTCCTCCAAGCTTTAAGAAGCATACACAAGCAGGTAACTGAACTAGAGAATAGTTGGGCACAGAAGTCTTTTGTTTGTCACATCTCTAATTACAGCCATCTGCCTGGATGCTGATTTTCAGATAGGAAAATCAACTTCATAAATCATCTACTTGGAACATCACCCAGCATTCTCCTGTGTCCAGCAAACTGCCCCTCAAAACCGTGACTTCTCATGAGCGCAGAAATGTGAGTTTCTCCTCTTGCATGAGAAGCACGAAATTACTAATTTTGGCGTCAATAGCGTCGACTTCTCGATGCAGAAATGAATGATCTGACAGCTCGCTCACCTATGTCTTCTGGAGAATGGCCTTCCGAAAGGAGCACAATGAGCGATGGGACTGTATCTACACAATTTCCATCGCGGACGGAATTCAAACCATCCAAATATCCTGAAGAGAAAAACAGATCGGCTGGGAAAGTAGAAGGACTATCTCAGTTACTTGCAGTACGTTCTGTATCATATTCAGCGCCTTTCCTCAAAATTAACTTTATTCCGATAGCGCATCAGTTCGGCAGCCCCTCAGATGTACCAGAACGAGGGCGAAAATTTGTTGGAGGAACATCAGTCAAGCCACGTCGACAGCCTTGCAAGTCATCCTACTAATACCAACCCTGTGACATCGAAGGACCTACTTCGTATTCGCCGTTCCCGTGAAACTCAAGTCGCCACGTCATTGAAGGAGAAGGTGTTTGCTACTCGTCCTATCGTCGGCAACATTCCCCAGGTCAAAGAAAAATTCAGGTTCAAAGACAGCGTCTCACATAGGGATCGGCAAAAACGTGAACGAGAAAAATCCGAAAATTCGTCGCGTTGGGTAAAGACAAGGAAATCTCAACCGTTTGACCTCTAATGCCTCGGTAGGGGGTATCAGTTTGGGCATCGGCGTCACAATTGACAAGGGATCCTCGATTGAGATAGAATAAAAAAGACTAGTCATATCCAGGATTATGACTGCATCTGACTTCATGTAATCGCCAGGCAATTGCAGCATTAAAAGCAAACATTCCGTTTCTATCAAACAAGCTTATAAGCATCTTCGCTTTTATCGCTTTACCCCAGCGTTGACCCTTATGAAAGACGAATCGATATGCTGACAAATATGTCGATTCTGCCTACCTTTCGAGCAGAGAGTGCTTTTTAGGTGCATGAAATTGCTCTGACGTCACGCAATAACCTTGACAATCAGGAGCAGTTCTGAAGTATGAGGCATGAACTCTTCGTCCAATTAGACATGATACGAGCCGCTTTGACATCAAATCATCTCAAAATACTCTAGGAGCTTTTTAAGTACTTCTTTAGGCATCTACATAGATACATTATTACCTCTCAAGTATACGTGCTGCCAGTCATGTAAATCTCTATCACACTTGCTGCAGCCGAACATGTCCGGCTATTCGTTGCAGTGGAAACGGCTGGTTCTCTTAGGTGAGACCCCCTCCACCTCCTTCGAACGAGGCCGCGTACCCACCTATCTATTCAAGATTTTTCGAAACACGGAATGAAGAGAGTAGCCTCAGGTTGAGTTACATAGGGACTCCTCATTGTACTTTCGTTCAGATTACTTACAGATATATGCTCAAAACGCGAGAAAGTATAGTAACATACTATATAATATAATCTACATACTACCCCATATTTTAGTCGAACCGATTTCGAGTAAATCGAAGGGCCCTACTGCATTCAGAAATATGGATCTCTCACCACTGCAACCATTCACCATAGAGATTTGGACGCTCCGACCTTATGTATGACTCGAATGTCCTTTTGAGAACAGCAGACCAATCCAGATCGCGCTTATCTGACTCTACAGTCTCCTCTTCGTCTGGGTTTTTGCGGTCCTCCGCAACGACAGAACTAAATGAAACATCCTTGCCTTGTAGAGCTGCGCGCGCCATCCGCTCCCCGACACTAAATCTTGGTCCAAGGTCAGGCCAATTTCTCGTTGGATCGAATGGTTTCCACCTGTATTTAAATTATGAGTCGAGAGCCTCATGAATCAGAAAATGCCCAAACCAGAAGTTATGAAAGTGATATGAGTATGCCCCTTTGAAGAATCCATTGAAACCTAAAGATTGCGGTGCAGCACTGCTCTGTTGTGGGGTGTCGAAAAAGTCCGCGAACCTAGCATTGAAGAGTAAGTGGTCGAGTTATGATAATATACTATGATAACACGCACTCAACAAAATAAGGTTGTGGAGGCCTATCTCGCTGATAATACTCGGTGTTCAGCCACGCCGAGTCAAACAAGGCATCCGGTAGTCGTAATAATAGACCTTCGATATGTGCATCGGCTGTGTACCGAGAGACCGTCATGGGGTGGAAGTCGAGGCCATTCTTCAAAGCAGTCCTGAACAAAAATGAGCCTAGTGCAGAGCCCTTGTTCATCCTCAGGACTGCGGTGTTGTACTTTTCAAGTCGTGACCACCGGTAAGCAAAAGCTCCCTTCCATCCCCAGAGTTCTTCCCAGTCCCGTAGAAGGATAGTGTCCGCATCAAGATAGATACCTCCGAAGCGGTGACAAAGCACAAAGCGGGCCATGTCGGATAGAATGACTGACAGTCGATCGTACGCTGAAGCCGACGTGGAGCCCGTGCGGTTCATGATATCATCATCATCTGCTTTCTTTGTAGACGTCTCGTTCAAACTACTCTCTTCCTCGTGCTTTACGCTGATAACATAACCACCAGAGTTGAAAAGGGAGTCCTGCAATATTCTCCACTCGTTTTTAATTTCTGGTACCCCATCAAGCTGTTCAGTGGTATTCCAAAGCTTAAATTTAATCACATCTTTGAATCGAGGGTGAAGGAACGGTGATGCCCATGGACTGAGCTTCAACTGTTCAAACATATCATCAAGGGCATTTGGATTAGGAATTGCAGCAGCAGGACCAGGATTGATCCAAAGCCAGAATTCAGGACGGCACACAGGTGAATCCTTAGGCCATTCCTCTAAATGGATACCAGTGTTCTGTGTGTAGAGGAAAGATAGAAGGGCGAGGTATGGTTTGTCAGTAAAAGGACCAGTCCAGAACATGTGAAAGAGGCGGGGATTCTCTGGGTCGCATGGGGTAGGGAGAGCTGCATTAGGTGTGTGTTTGAGTGGAGAAGGGAGTACGAGTTGAGGTTCCCATTCGACGCCGCGCTTCTTAGAAAGTCCTGCATCAGGATCTTCTGCAGCGTCCGCTTCGCCAGGAGCAAGAGGACGTCGGAGTGGATAAGGGTAAGTTTCTTCGTCTTCTGATTTTTCAGACGGAATTTCGACAGTCGCGTTAGACTCCTCCTTGTAAATGTACTTCCAATCATCCATCTTTCCTCTTCGCGTACGCTGGCCATTATCGAGTCCACCACCAAGTCGCAAAATTTCTAAACAATCCCTGACATACTACGAAGGAGGTATCTCTTTAGCGGCGATCACTTATTGCACGCGATCGTCGTACCTTGTTCTCGGAGAAGTCGCAATGCTTCATTATTACGTCCATGTCAGCAACACTGCCAGGTACAGGACGCGGTGGATAGGCAACATTTGGCGGAGCGCTTTGGATGTCGAGATAAACTCTTTTAGAACCGACGCCCAAAGTATCGGTGTCAGTGTTAGGCGTCACCACAGAGGGTGGCGGTCTGTAGCGTGAAGGAGGTAAATTTCGCTGTTTTATAGGCAAAGCTGGATTAAACGGAGGTGCAGTAAGGCCAACCATCTTGGGTACTGTGCATATAATTAATTAAATGATACCGGCAAAAGAGTGGAGAAGACACACTGCTGCGCCGAGAAGGATAATGGCCACTGGCAATTTCCCACTTCCATATTCGCTGTAAATCCTCCCTCCTGAAAACCAGTGTGGACGTGTCACCGGGAGGCCATGATTCTGGCCATTCTGGAGCTCCAACATTTCTTGAGAACAACATCACGGTCATGACCATTGCCATACACGCAAAGCAAATGAGAATCAGTGTTCGTTTTCTACCCATTGGCTTTGGAAGTTTGCCCTGAAATTGACGCCACGTAGGCAAGTTTGGAGCTAGAACACGTAGATGGCGGTTCGGAACGCCTGGTATCGGTACAAATATTAGTTTCGTCCAAGATCCCTGAGATTTGTGGTGTAACTTTTCGTATACAGCCGAATGTGTAGGGAGCGTAGCGCTGGGCATAATGCTCAGAAAAGGGGCCAGCCGTGAATACAATGGCCAGCGCAGCGCCGAGAGCGGAAGAAGAGACTATAGAGATGAAAGAACAGACTGGAAACGTGTCTGTACAAACTTTAGTGGCTGTGCTTAGAAGCAAGTTGATCGACGTTCGCTCTCGTTCGCTGCTCTCTACTAAATCTATTTTCGCCTACCCTACACTCATTTTTACCTACAGGTGAATATAAATTCTAACCCTTCGACAACTTCATAGATATCAAGCTTTGGACTGCTCAATAGCCCGGACTGCCGCTTAGAGTTCTCACTGCATACACTCTGTATATACTTGTGATCACTTCATTCTGTATATGTACTTACATACGAATTACGGGGTGATTAATTTTATAAATCAACCTACAAGTTCATGGAATTGTAGAAACCTAGTAGAAGTTGTTCAGACAGTTCAGAACTATGTAAGCGACAACATTCACAAAAAAAACTCTTCCACTGTGATTCTTCACGGATCTGCATTTGTTCTATCCAACACGCAAGAGACCGTGACATCTAGAGGCATGTCACGATTTCAATTCGGGGTTTACAACAAACACAGTCGTCTTTTCCTTGAGGTCTGTAAGGCAAAATATCCAAATATAATGCAGGAAACGCCACATTCATCTTGCTTCCGGCCTTGGACTCGATCATCCTGTCTGGAAGCCAGCAAAAATACTTCCTTCAGTTCGATGCCTAATTATGCACAAAATTATACTGGGCCTCCTCAACGCCAAAAGGCTCAAAGAATGGTTGGACTTCATATCGGCGATGGAAAAAGGAATTCCGGCGAGAGTTTATTGCCAGTGGGCGAGAGTCGACATCTCTTTGGACGGCACTGTTATGCAAAGAACAGATGATTCTCAAGGTCTATATGCATTGTAGGCATGGCTTGTAGATAATCTGCTTAGTCTGCTTTGAGGAAGGGAGAGAATCGTAAGTTGAGGTTGCGCGCTACCAACGCAAAAAACGAATCAAATGGGAGGTAAGTGACGTTGTGGAAGAAGGGCAAGATCAACGCACTTGACTTATCCAAGTCAAGAGTGAGGTGCGTTGGTGAACGATGCAGTTCCGAGAACAAAAGCGTATAAACGACATCGCCGATAGAGTAATCCAAGCGAACGCCGCAGTTCGTCGCCATGGGTTTGTGAATGAAATCCTCAGACACAAAAACGCTCGAAAGAAAGCTGTAATCGTCGTCTGACTGGATCGGAGTACAGTGGTGGAATCTCCTTGCCTGCACGGTACGCAAGCTGAACGCAGGTGTACAGCAACACAAGCGATGCTTGTACGGGATGTATGTCACGGAAGAGGGGTGCCTCCCGATATCCGTTTCGGCGCATTTTGACAACATTTTCCGCTCGTCAACGGCTGATATGTTGTGAGGTCCACTATCAACCGAATCAAGTAGATGGATCGAAGCCGGACTCGAAGATTGGGCATGAGGAAGTTGAACCTTCTGGTTTGGCAAACCATATGGATCATTGATTTGACTAGAATTAGAATGACCCAGAGGCAAAAAGAAGGCTGGGAAGATGTGCAATAAGCATCTGCCCCACAGGAAAGCAAGTTGAGATGCGGTCTTGTGTTTAACGCAACGGCAGAAAAAGAAGCCTTGAAAATATATATTCACAACAATAGTACAGTAAATGGCCGCTCACAGTGCACACGTGCTTTTCGTTCCAGTCTCCCTTGCTCAGCTCATGTATGTACTTCAACCAGGTCTATCCTAAATCGGCATTTTCACAAGACTGACATAGCTCAGTCGGTCTTCAAGTCATTTCGAAGTGCAAAAGCTATCGTTTTAGTCCTCACCTTTTTTCGGCTTCTACAGAAAAGTATGGCACAAGACTTTCATATTGCTTCAGAAATATCTAACCTGCTTAAATAGGGAGGCCAGGAACATCAATCCTATCAGAGTTTGCCAGGCAGTGAAAATGCTTGCTATCTATCTCGGAGCCGATACAAGGCACGGTTTCGTCAGAGTTTAGTTCTATGGACGTTCTTCTTCCTCCTCGTCATGCTGAGGACTTGTCAGACGGCAATACCACAATGAAAGAGCTCTTTGACTTCCTGCACCTAATGAGCCTTTACTATCAGGTCCCAGGAGTGGCAGCAGCGGTAGGCGCTGCTTTACAGTACTGTGCGTTTCAAAAATTTGATGCACTGTGTTATCTTCACGTTCTTCTAAGTAATATATGGGTGTGACTCAAATAGGTACAATTATTTCCACAGCTCATGGATGCTATCGATTTTAGTGGAGCTTCATGTTGAGACAACTCGTGGTCACCAAAAGAATTCATTAATGCTAGAATTTCGGGCCATCTCTGGCTATGGCTTGAATTACAATCCCAAGAGTTATCGCCTCTCTTTGTCGCTTTTCAATGTCAACGGAAGCGCTATCGTCTGTTTCATCAATTCTAGTTTGAAGCCGTTACGCTCCGATAAAAATTTAGCGAAGTTCAGCTTTCACCCATCGATATGCAACTCTAGAACTTGACACCTGAGATAAAAGATAATCAATCTCAGCGCGGAAATACCGGAGGTTTATGATGTCTTCCGAAGAAAAGAGTTTCTCGGCTCATATCAGGTTCTACGGCTTATGCGTCTGCAAGACGTCTGGATTTGGCATCTTCAGACCTTGAATTTACAAGTCAGTGGTCCATGACGCGCACGCGTATCAGGTGAGTTCATGTCCTTGGAGAGTTCAGATATTTTTCCCAATGTTCTTTCAATAAAGGCGGGCCGATGAAGCGCGTATTTAAGTCAGGTTCATGAGACCGGTATGAGTCTAGGACACAATGGTTCGAACCTTTGCATCCCTTCTACTCCCCATTAGCGCCTTCTTGTCTGCGGCTGTAGGTCAAACTGGCCGTGAGTTCATCCCTGTATCCATGTTATATAGGGCTAAAGACGGCCCAAAGTTGCACCCAAACAATATCTATCTCTTCCTTTAGGAAGTATTAGACCAACAGGATGGTTGTACGATCAGGTGTGGTGGAGTTTTATGGACCACTTCGCTCAGCCGGCTAACAGTTTCTTTGAAGCTCATTGTTCAGACCAACGGGCTTGCAGGCCACGAGCACGAATTCTACGATTAGTAAGTTTCGAATATCAATCACAATGAAGCTTTTTCATGTTGGTCAGTGTTTCTGAAACCGATTGGATGGGTGGTCCTTCGTACTATTCCAGTTTGGAAGAAGGTGAGTAGAGAGACCTGATTTCAATCCTCACTGCTCAACTTCGTCTAGCTGGTAGTTACTGGTCAGTTTATTGTCCCATAATTTGTAGTGCTGGAGCCCTTCCTCCTTGACCTTTAATCATCGTCCTTCATTATCGGCAGGTTCAATGCAATGGTGCCCAATGGTATTTTGGCAAACAACTCGGGCATCATTCAAAGAACGCAGGAGTTCCTCGATTACGTCTTAGCTCATCAGGACTCCACTGGTTGGATGGGTCCGGAGGTCAACACAACGAAACCGAGATATTTGTGGGGAAGGTACTGTTTATTATTTCAACTTTTGAGATATAATATGCCAACTAGGACGATAGATATCCATTCATGTTCGGTGCTATTCAGATGGTGGAATACAACCCTGATCTTACTGATCAAGTCGTCGATGCGTTTTACAAGTTTGTCACTCTTGCTAACCAGATGCTTCACAATGGCGAAGGGGTGGAGGCCTGGACTCAAACGCGTTGGGAAGATTTCGTCATGACCTTGCAATGGTGAATTCAGAGCTATGAACTCATTTTGGAATCACTGTAAACAAATTCACTACCTACAGGTTATATGATTTCCATCCGAATGGAAACGAAGCTCTTTTGATTGATACGATGGAACAACTCAAGTATACGGGTGTTCCATGGGAGGAAGTCTTCGAAGCTCAGGTGAGTCTCATTTTACAAAACTTGCACTGTCCGACTTACCAATCAAATAATAAAGTACTTCCCGACCACACCTAGTAAGTAATCAGAGTAGGCTAAAGTCGACCACAGCTCTAAAACTATCATGAAGCGGATGATCTTCCCAACCCTCTAGGATATGTTCTATCGGTGAGCCCATTCTAGACGAGATCAACACCTCTTTCTCAAGTGCTTTGCTACCGTCAGTGGCATGGTGTGAATATGGCTGAAGGATTAAAAGCGTTACCTGCCACTTATCGATTCACTCATAATCAATCTGGTCTGTTCGCAGCATGAATATTATGTCATTACTTTTGACCATAGTTGTAGATCTCAACAGAGCAAGTGAGGGTTGGGATTTACTTTTCCAATATCATGGACGACCATCTGGAATTTATGCCGCGGACGAGTATCTAGCTGGACTGGAAGCTGCGAGAGGGTCAGTCCATTTGCAAATTCTATTCAATAATGCACTGAAAATACAAGTATAGCACTGAGCTGTGCTTAGTCGTGGTAAGTGCCATTGTCAATGATTATTGACATGAAATTTATACGCGAAATAGGAAACAATGTTCTCGTTAGTCAAATAATTTGCATCCGCTATCCGTCATCCTGAACTCGATGACTTCCCTTTAGAGGATCATATCTGTATCAAGTCATTGGAGATCCTAAATATGTAGACCGGGTAAGAGAGTTAAGAACGTCCTGGTTCAGGAAACTGAGCACTCACTGAGCAGGTCGAGCGGATTGCTTATAATGCCCTCCCAGCGGAATTAACCGGAGGTAGGTTGTAAGTCTTTGATTGTGTTTCCGTCTTACATCAAGTTTAGACTTCTGGTCCCGACAATATCTACAACAACAGAATCAAATCGCCGCCAAAAATATGACTCCGTAAGGATTTGAGCAGCTTGTTCACTGCGAACTCGTAGCTTATCACCCGTTCCATATAGGAATCCATTCCCTAATGATGGGTAAGTGTGCAGCGCTTCAAAATAGAACGTATCGGAACAAATATGTTTCTACAAGGCCATATTCCAACGTATTTGGATTAGAACCAAATTATCCGTACGTGACAAATTCGAAAGTATGTGACAATCTGTTGACAATATTACAGGTGCTGTACCGTGAATCACCCTCAAGGGTGGCCAAAGTTCATCACCAACGCCTTTGTAACCACTGCAGATCAAAGTTCTCTTGCTCAGGTTTATCTTGGACCTTTCCAGACGAAAACAACTCTTGCTGCGGGTCTGTCCTCAATTCTAGGGACGTCAACCAAATCTAACTCATGTCAATGACAGAGAACCCCGTCACTGTAATGGTAAATACCATCTATCCATTCAGTGATACGTTGAATACCACTATCACCGCTGCGAAAGCCTTCACATACTACGTCCGCATACCCAGCTGGGTTGTAAACGGCACAATATCAATCAATGGTGGTACACCGTCCCCAGTCTCACCTACTAATGGTCTTCAAGCAGTACAAGTTGAGGCGGGGACTACCACATTCATGTTAGATCTTCCAGCCGAAATTACGACAGGTGTGTTTCTCATATTGATGTACGTTCTTGTTCACTAATCTTCCCTGTACAGAAAATCGCCCTCACGGATCTATTGCTGTTCATAGAGGACCTCTCCATTACGCATTTGACAGTATGTTCTATGACACCCTTGAGCAATCATGAAACTCATCCACTGTCATTGTGTTTAGTTCCACGGACCTCCAAAATCCTGATGCAGAACGGAGAGCAACCTCTTGCGAAAGATCTTGAATTTGATGCATCTACGGCATGGGAATATGCTATTGACCCATCTACGCTTCAATTCGTCAACAAGCCACCCGCATCCGGAACACTTCCATCACCAGTATTCGATTCGGGACTGCCGCCATTGTCGATGACGGTGACTGCTTGTCCGATTGATTGGCCTGTAGCTGGTTCCACTTTTGCCGCTTCCCCACCGACAAAGCCTACCTGCACCGGGGCGCAAAAGACGATCACTCTTACCCCCTACGGAGTAGGTTTTTTGCCTTCTATTTTTCGGTCTATTGCTCATTGGAATCGTTTCAGGCAACCAAATTACGGATTGGTGAATTCCCGGTATTCACTGCAAAGTGAAGGAATACGTCTGATCTGTACTGTGCTTACCAAGCCGAACTTATGATTCGGACGTGATTGTGTGCTGTGTACTGTATCTTTCCCTCAATCACCTGCTATACATCGAGATGTCTACACCTGGTTTTGGATATTCGAACCAACCTCGCCTTTGAGAGCTCAGTGCCATGTTCTTTTTGCCTTTGTTTTCCATTGAGATCACAACAAAACCTATTGGAAGAACCTTCGCGAAATATAGAACGTATCAGACTGCCTTCAATGGTCCACATCAACAAATTCAATCTCCTTTCCAGATGTTGCAGATCATGGTGTCACAAGGTACTGTATGCACTCTCGACTCTGTACGTCCGTGGATGATGAGAAATCATATTCTTCCACAAGTGTAGTGCTTCTCTCTTATCCGAACCATGCGGTATGTTCGGGTATGGGCGAATGGCGATAATACTTATAAGTGACAGCAAAGCTTCGAGAGAACAGCCCTTACCCGGCGTCGTGTTTGCGATGGCATTCTTCTTCCTCATTGCTCTGTTTGCCTGTGTAATCAGTTCCTATATTCGCTGCTCAAACGGTCTACCTTTGGAGCCCGCTCGTATTACTCAAACCTCCGCCAACCTTCCGGACGTAGACATCAGTTATGTGAACAACTCTGGCATATGCGAGACAACTCCTGGCGTGCAACAGATGTCTGGATATATAAGTGTTGGAAAAAATATGAACATGGTTTGTAGCAAACTGCTTTCCAGTAAGTACGCGGCTCAAGTATCCTGACAGTGGTTCTGGTTTTTTGAAGCACGCAATTCTCCGGAGACCGCCCCGTTCACGCTATGGCAAGAGCTACCAATTTACTACCATTTCAGGAATTGTTAAATGCTTTGCTACAGGTTGAATGGTGGTCCAGGTTGCTCATCTATGATAGGGCTCTTCCAAGGTGAAAATTTTCGGAACTATATTGTTTGAGTGACTCAATTTCGACACAGAGAATGGACCATGTCATGTCAATGCTGACCTTACTACCACTATAAACCCCTATAGCTGGAACAACCTCAGTAACAGTGCGTTTTATGTTCCTGCCTTCATGAGTCACAAGTTTAAGAGCCTGAAAAAGTATCTCATGCATAGTGATATACATTGATCAGCCGATAGGCACTGGCTTCTCGTATGGCACAGACACAGTGAACAGCACTGAATCCGCAGCTCCCTTCGTCTGGACAGCTTTCCAAATGTTGTTCGAGACAACCCAGTTTGCTAAGTTTGAATCAAGAGAGTGTGTACAGTTCATGTGCATCAAATGCTGTAATTGTACATTGCCCTGACCATTTTTTGCTTTCTTTAGGTTCATATTTGCCACAGAAAGCTACGGAGGACATTATGGGCCTAGCTTTGTGACTTATTTCGATCAACAGAATTCACTTGTCCAAAGCGGGGCAATTCAGGGCGAGCAAATTCTTGTTAGTGCACTCATGATCAATAAGTATGAAGTTACTAGTCTTACTCTTTACCACACTGCTTACATTTTGCAGCGGTTGGTATGATCCACTTCTCCAGAATAAGGCATATGTAGACTTCGCTACCGACGCACCCGGATATGGTCAATTGCAGAGCGACGAAGTCATTGCTCAGCTGAATGAGGCTTTCTATGGTAGCAATGGCTGTCAAGCACAGGAGCAGGCGTGTTACGACGCGGGGAATTCTTCAGCTTCGAATAAGATTTGCAATACCGCTGACAATTTCTGCGTGAGCTTTCGTTCGTGGTCTTTCAGCGAAAGCTACCTCACCTATTCAACAGATTGACAATGTTTTCGTACCAGCGGTTGGAAACGTCAGTTCTCGCAAAGCATTGATTTGAGTGACTGTGTGCTCACCTCATGATCACCTTTTTATCAAAGCGAGACTCAGACGACCTGCGACAAAATTCATCTGCATTATTTCCTCCTGAATATTATGTCGATTACCTCCAACAAGCATCAATTCAAAGTGCTATTGGCGCAGAAGCGAAATATTCAGAGTGCCCCGATGCACCCTATGAATTATTTACGAAGACCGGAGACGTAAGCCCCTTTCATGTAGGAGCGTGAGCAATCTAACTCTCATAATCCAAAATACAGGATGCTAGAACATGGCTGCCACAGCTAGGTGCATTAGCTGACTCGAAGTTGAAATTGTTGATATGGGTACATCCGATTCGTCTGATGTAAAACTCCTGATTCGACTTGATGTTCATTCAGGCTGGAGATGCAGATATCAAGTATTTTCATCTTTGATGAAGTTCATCCAATTCCAATTCTCAACTGAATATAGCTGTAACTGGCTCGGTGGACATGCTTCTGTCCTTGCTATGGACTGGTATGGCTCAGCAGAGCTTGCGAACACTTCTTTCACAAATATGACGATCGACGGGACTCCAGTGGCTGCAGTGCAAAACGTTGACAACTTTTCCTTTGCGTGCGTCATTGTCTTGTATTTCATTCACAACTGATATTCATTTATCTGTAATCATTAGGAGAGTGTATGCATCTGGACATGAAGTGGCACGTACTTGATGTAACAATTGCCCGACTTGCGCTGACAACTTGCTTTTCATAGCCTGCGTTCCAACCAGTTGCTGCCCTGGAAATTTTTAAGCAGATAATCAACATGGAGCAATTACACTCTGTCTAGAGCAAGCTTCCTGTGAGTATATGCTAAGAGTTTCCATATCGTACATGAGCTCGAGTCTAACAAGGGATTAGACTGAATCCTCAGCTACAGAACATCGCGCGATTATCAAACCTCCATAAGGGTTTCGAATGGGATTGTTCTTTACTTGCGATGATTATCTGTGCGCTGTACATATGAATCTTGCATTTACTCGAATTTCGATGATTATATGGGTTATAGTCGCGACGCGTCTGTGGCGTGTGAATGTCTATAATAAACGTGATATATTACTCAACATGGCAGCAACGATACTGAGTCGATACTGTCGATACATCTGGAATGAAGTCCAGACTTTATCGACATCTCGGGCTTTCAAGCTTCATCGATCATCGCTCATTTCAGAATTCGCCTAACATCTGGTAAACTTGTACTCAAATGAACCAAAGAATTCTGCGACTATCATGCAGATTGCACGTCAAAACGGCTTCTTATCATATTCGCCAAATCAATCAAAACTGTACCTTGCGACATGAACCTGAGATCCTTGGAAAGCCTTGGAAGTCAATCACTCGAAAGCACTCGAAGAATACTAGTTTGGAATGTTCTCTCATATTTCTTGTCACGGAGGCTGGCACATGGTGGTTGGGGTTGGACAGTGAGAATTCACCCAAACTTTGTCGAAGATTCAATGCTAAAGCTATTTAGCAGCTTCATATTGCCTCTTGAGTTCATTTGTATTTTGGTTCACATTTACCTACTCCTTGTTGCGCTCCGCACTAGTCTACGTTTCAAGATTATAATAAAAATTATAAAGTCAAGCAGACAGACCTATGAGATACATACAAACCCGATTCTTCATAGTGAAAAAGTAAACGTCGAGTGCTGCCCAACTCAAATCTCATTCTACATCATCAGACCCAAGTTCAGATGTAGATCCATCTTCATAAGAATTCTCTTCCTCCGCATCGCTATTAACTTCTTCTTCTTCCGAGTGGATCTCGAAAAAACGCATCTCTTCTGATTCCAACTTGACGACCACTCGCATCCCCGACTCCTCGATGAGGTTTAAAGGAAGATAATGAGTCCCTTGGAAGGGATGTCTGAAGTAGAGCTCTATCGAACGCAAGCACTGAATGCCAACTTTGGAGGCGGCATCTACGTCGGGTAGCCATCGAGACCGTACAGTGGAGATGAACTCCTCGGAGTCGAAATTTTTAGACCTCGACTTTAGAGTCAACGAGCGAAGGCAGGGAAGAATGGGAATGTCTTTATCGGATAAATTTGGGTTCAGAGAACGGCATAGGTGCTTTGAGACGGGAGGGGAATGTTTGAGGGTTTTCCCAATGAGGGGAGGGTCTCTGATTGTGAGTTCTTGTACGGAAGGAACACATTCCAGGAGGTTCACAACATCCACATCAGTCATCAATATACCGTCTAGAGTTAATGTTGTCAGAGTGCACTTGGAGCGAGCAAGGAAAAGTTCTATAGCCAAGGCCGAGATTTCGAAATTTAATTTTCGTCGCTTACTCAGCAAGCCGTATTCGTTAAGCCCAATCGTAAGGGCAGTGAGGGAGGGCGCTATGAAAGAGAGAAGTGTGGCTTGAAATAGCTTGGGTTGACTGGATAAACGAGTCGCGCTGACTTTCAACGACAGAATAGACAGTTTCCGGGGTGGATCAGAAATAAGGTTTTGATCTTCTCGGGACAATGGAATGTCAAGGATCGTAAGGTGTTGAAGGTTGGGACACATCTCGAGCATGTGGTAGAAATCATCGGAGTCTGGACAACATTCCAATTTTGTGATTGAATTCAAGACAGTGGGTTCCAGGGAGAAACCTCCAAAACCGATTTCGAGGCAGCGCAACTTGGGAGCATGAGCGAAAATGCTGAGTGCTCCCTGTTCCTCGTCGCCTTCCTGGAAAATCGAAGCTGTTTCGAGTTCCGGAAGTTGCAATTCCTTTAGACTAGGGTAAAGATGGAGTAGGAGAAGATATACTGAGAAGTCGACGGATTTCCACCGAAAGGAAGACCGTGCGAGTTTGGCGAAGACTGGATGTTCGCCGTTCACCCATATTAGGCTGGCATCAATCCTCACACTGAGGAGCTCTTGTTTCGAACGTTCGAGGTAGATATCCAGAATACATTCGAGCTGCCGGTAAAACGTGTTGACTCTAGCCTTCGCCTGAGGGGGGTCATCTGCATCACTCTCATAATCCGAGTCCTCAGGATCGCCGCCAAGAAACACCTCAAATTGAGACCAGAGTGTTGGATACGATAAGGCCAGTTCGCGCCATAGACTGCACACAGCGCTAACATGCATTGAGTACCTACGCTTTGGGTCTATGATGCTATTCTTTGTGCAGGTGTAAGTGAGGATTATGACCAACAGCTCGTTCGGAATTCGGTTAATTGGTGAAATGGGTTGAAGCATCCTGCTCTGTGAGGGCAAGCTAATATGGCAATTACTCATGTCCTATATATCCGGGGCGCGGTCAGTTAAATCAGTAGGATAGATTTGAGTAACATCTACTCGCAGTGCGCAAAGTTCGTGGACGGGTGAAAAGGAGCGGCGCGTGACTATGCCGGTCTCCTCTAGAAATCTAAAGGCTTTAGATTTAGTCATTCGACCGTCAGAAAACGATATCAGTTATATCCAATTATCGTATTATTCCAACAGTGGCTGATGCCTTGATTGGTAAAAAATGCTAGCTATAGTATCTGTAGTAGTGCTACGACAATCTAAACTTGAACTCGAAATTTCTTTGAGGAGCTTGGGCCACTGATGTTCTCAATTGCGGTGTCGTTTTTCTCTGACTCCGCAGATATTTCAAGTTGCGCGATCATGTTCTGATCCTTGTCCGACGTCGTGATTGTAGGTTATTGCCTTCTTATAGCGGCCTCTCCTACGGAAACATGGCACTTCTGCCAAGGGTGCAAAGTTTTTGGTTAACGGTCTTGTAGTGCACGAAGAGAATGCTCGGAGTTGTAACCTACTTTCGGATGTTTGACTCTAGAACTTCGGTGATGAGTAATTTCCACGTGGTGTGAGCGAGCCGCCAAAAGTGAGGAGGACGATTTTAGCCAACTGCCGCTGAGAATCCTCTAAATCCGGTCTTTGGGGCTGGCAAGCTAGCCTTTAAAGCTTCTGCTCGTTCTGCGCTCAACATCCCACCTTTCTTGCGATCTTTGCTTGCTTGCTCTGCTCTCTCCTTTGGAGTGAACGTTGAATAGGAAATACAAGGCAACCACAAACGGATAACAGGGCGGTGTCCGCCAGTCAAAGAACAAGGAGATTGGATCAATCGTGATATAGAGACGATAATTTCTCTCGATAATTCCTTTTTTTTCCAACCAACATCATAGTGTGTCCTTCCATTTCAAAAATTGGCCCGGATCATATCGTTTCTCTTACCTGCTACCAATCTACTAGCAGCGAATTCAATTGAAGGAAATGCCTGTCGTTGAAGAAGACCGAGACAAGGAGGAGAGGAATACTAAAAAGCTGTCTCCATCGGGACCCAGTGCTGCGACAAAAAGTATGTTTTTTTTCAGAATTTTTCTTTTCTTCGTCTCCTGATGTACCCATTTCGTTCCAATTAGCTAAAGATCTATCTCACGTCCCGTGTAAATTCTACAAAGTTGGCTCTTGTACAGCCGGCTCCTCTTGCCCTTTCTCTCATAGCGGAGTTTCTGGCCCAGGTGCTCAGAAGGATGTTTGCGCATGGTTCGTCAAGGGGAACAACTGTAAATTTGGACACAAATGTGCACTGGCGCATGTTCTTCCTGGCCAAAGTATGAGTATGGACAGAAAGAACAAAAAGTTAGCGCAACAGCAGGCTCAAGCTGGAAAGGAAGGTAAAGAAGGCAGAGAAGGCAGAGAAGGAAAAGGACGCCGAAGGGACACCCAAGGTCCATTTTGCCTATTTTCTTTCCTCCTCATAGTTACTCATGTTTGAATGTATCACAGCTCGACCTCCTACGACTCTATCTCTCAAATCCCTCAAAGCTTCTATTTCACCATCTGCCCCTGCACCTGCTTTGAACGACACCGATTTCACATCCTTCAGTGCTTTAGAACCCGACAAAATGCCCGCTGCCGCACCAGCCGCCAACGGTAAACCACAGCAGCAGCAATCGAAATCTGACTCAGTGGAAATAACTCCGTCGTCCCCACCAAAGAGGGACTTTGGTCCCATCGGATCTCCTCCAAGGAACACCGAACCTGTGAGCGCATCTCCGGGAACGCCGACGAACAAAATACTGTCATCGTCTCCCTACAAGCACTCGATGCTTCGTAGCTCGTCTGGTGTGGGTGCTAGCGGTACCTCGGCCACCGCGCGCCCTGGACTGAGTATGAATCGTTCTACATCTTCAGGGAATTCGGGAGGGCTTACTCTTGGCGCTGGTATTCCCGGCGGCAAAAATCCGTCATGGGGAAGTATGGGGAACGGTTCTGATATTGGCTCTCTTCCTTCTCTTCCGTCCGCCCTGCTGCGCCCATTGAATGGCGTTCAGCCTCACACTCCCCTTACGCCAACTTCTTCTACTGCGCAGCAAAGCAGCAAGGACTTCGATTTAACATTCGAGTACGACGAATACCTAGGCAATGGTCCAGGGCGTGCAACTCCAGGACGAGGCGCGTCTTCGTTCTCTGAGGTTATCGTCGAAGACGATCTCGACGGTCTGGACGACTTCTTGCCGAGTTCGTTAACCGACCTTCTTACTCCCGAGGAGCGTAAACGTAGATTGTCGCGAAGCAACTCGTCTTCACATCAGGACACTCATAGTGGGCTCACGTCTCCTCATAGCTACAGCTCCCGACGTACGCTGGGTGTTCCTCTTGCTTCACGTATCGAGGGAAACTCCTCTTCAGGAGGTAGTACACCTGGCCACAGATATTCACGTTCCGTCCCGATGGGTGATATGAGCCACCTCTGGGCCAACCAGGATCAGAACCCCATTCCAAGTCCTAACGCAAATCCTACCAATATCTCATCCTCATTCACCGGACCCTCTTCTTTGTCTGTTAATGGTACTGTTGGTGGTGGACTACCCAGTTCTCCCCCCCGCCGCATTGGCAACGGTACTCCTGGATCGTTCACTTCCGCCTCTGGACGTCTCGCCGCAGATGACTATTACCCATACACTGGCGGTAGTGGGTCACCTGGCTCAGCTGCTTTGGCAGGTATCGGAAGTTTAGGGGGGATGGGTGGTTTAAACCCTAGCAATGCTAGTGCTGCTTTCCTTCCTGGATACGGATTCGGTACAGCATACATCAAGGCTAAGAGAGAACGTGAAGCCGCCGTTGCCGCAGCGGCTGCTAATGTTATCGGAGCTGCACAACGAAGTGTAAGCGGCGGAATTCTTACGAACAGTAGGATGTCCGCTGGCGCAGGTATGCCTGGAACGTCGCCAGGTAGTAGCAGTATGGCGTTTGGTACACCACGTAAAGAGCCTACAGGTCTTACCACCGCTGCTCCGTTTGGTGTAAGTTCACGAGACATCAGCGGAATAGGAAGCATGGGAATGAGTGGTGTGGGTCTAGGAGCCATGAATAGCTTGGAAACTGCCGTGTCACCTTCTACCAGATCTGCTTTACAAAGTCATGCTCCTGGCCAGAGTCTGCCTCAGGGCCTTGCGGCGGGCTTATCAAGGATACACGCGAAGACCTCGCAAGTAGGCTCTTTGTCCTCGGTAGGAAGTCCGCCTGCAGGCAGCATTGGTGTGTCTCCTGGTGTTGCCGGCCTTGGGTTCTATAGCGGGCCGTACGGTACGAATCGCATGCCTAGCCACCAGTCACAGCCGCAAGTCCCCCCTGGCCTGGGGCTTGGTTTGGGCTCAGGATACTATGTAAATTATCAGCAAACGGCGTCGGAACAACCAGCTTCTCAGCCCGTGCACCATCAATCTCAGGCTCAATCACATGCACAATATAACTCTCTTAACCCCACTTTCAATTCCAACTCGCAGACTCCCGATGCTGGGACAAATGGTTCGTCAGAGTTGGACGTGATGTTCTCCAAACTCGCTTACAAACCCTCAGTGCAAAATTCAGCTCAGATGTCCGCTCCCTTGTCCTATGCTGGGGCTGCTTCTACCCAATCAACTTCTGGCCCGGGGACCCAACCAAAGTCCATCGCTGCTGGGGCTGCTCGTAATGTCAGTGGCGGAGCACACGACGACGATCTGTTTGACATGGATGAAGCGTGATATCTGCAAGGAGGAGTAACTGCAGAACCAATGAAATTTTGTAAAAGTACCTATTTACCTCTCCACTGATTAAATATTGTTTACTGTCAACCTTGGTGTTGTGTGTACGTGTGTACTCGTTTACCCCTTGGACTGTAACTGTTTTTTCCGCTTCTTCTGGTACTTATTAACTAACACGTCTTTGAACAAATTCCCTTCGTATATCTTGTTTTACTATATCACTATATTACTTTCTCGATTCATCCTCTTTGCCTTTCTCATTGCAACTGACTATTGACTATGTTTTCTTGCATTTGATACTCGCATGTATGCAGTGTACACACTCCCTACTTATCTATTCTCCTTCGAGTTGCCCTTCGATGTTATTCTCTATAAGTAATGTTAATGACGACTATGATCTCTACAAACATCTAGGCCTCCTAGCACCCTCATGACCTTGGATATTCAGATGCACAATTGGCATTTCAAGGATATTTTCTTCTCAAGTCTGGCCGTGCGAAATTCGGGCTTACGACAATGAGGTGAAAGGCTTTCTCATGAGATGTGAGACATACCCTCTTCCTGGTTCAGAGAGCGATGCGCAAAGGGGCAAGTTCATGCTGTAAGGGCCACTAGCGGAATGAATGAGGCGGATGAAATAGGAATCACAGAGAAAGACGATATGAATGATCCCCCGCTTGATGCTGTATACTGACATTGACCTAAATCGAGCTTCACGAATTATTCTTAGGTGTCTATATGTAGACACTTGAACTTGTATAGTATGGATATTATCATCCCTCCTACGAGATCTCAATCTAGTTGCAATTACCAGAAAAATACCGATCCTGCACATTCCGATACTTTAATCATCGTTTTGACTGGTCCCGAGGTGTACCGCTGTGTCCGGTTCTTGCCAGCGTAAGTGGGGACCGCAATGGTCAGTGGTGGTCAGTGGGCTGCTCGGAGTCAAGGACCGAAGGATCTGAATAGACAGAGAGGGGATTGAAAAACGGAACCGGAGAAGCAATGCAATGACTTCGCGACGTGAAAGAGTGACACCCCAACACATGTGAACGTTGTATATTTAGGCAATCGTATGTGGCTTGCCTTATCAACCTTGTTATCGATTACTCGATATGAAAGATTCCTCTCAGGATATTTTCTGATAGATAAGTTCTGTCCAAGTTGTAAATTGTAATCAGATAAGATGAGAGAATATCAGATATCCTCAAGCTCACCTTTGATTATCACCTTCTTCGCTGCAAGTAGAACCCGCCAAATTAATACTATCCCAGATTTCTAAGGGAGATTGGGCCTACCAAATGTGTGTACACGATAGAAGCAGCTTTATCTATTTGCAAGGGTTCATCACAATTGGTCCCCAAACTGCAGGACGACTTCTCTGCACTTCATCCGTTGATTATTCGGCAGGAGCTGGCAGGAGCGTTCATGCAAGAAAGCAAAAAGGTTAGCTTTATTTGAAAGATTCGTCCCATGACTGTACGTATGAAAGCACGACAATGGGCATGGTTAGTTAATAAAAGACCCTTTGCATTTTACATACACCCAATATCCCCTCATATCGACATGCCTGACGCCAAAGGTCAAGGTTTCGATTACCATGATACATTGATCATCGCCCATGGTATGTATGATGTTCATGAACAAAACGTTTACTTACCAGAATACATTTGCTGTGTTTTTTTGACAGCGGTCTTCGCATCGATGGCCACACTCATTACTGCCCCAGCTGCCATCCTCGTCGCGCGCTACTTTCGCTCGCGTGCCTGGTGGTTCAAGGCCCATGTCGTCCTCCAGACTCTGACTGTTGTATTCACAGTCATTTTCTTCACGCTGAGCACCGTCGCTGTCGCTAGTGGAGGCCACGGTACACAGTTCGTAGGCCCAAAAAAAGATCCACACCACGACTTGGGTCTCTCCGTCGTCATCTTGCTTTGGGTAGAAGCCATATTCGGCATTGCTGCTCACTACACGCACACAGAACATTCGAAGACTCATAGCGCATTCCCGACGATCAAGGCTAGGAAAAGTCCTTTGAGACATCTTCACGCCTGGTATGGTATTTTTGTGGCCGGCTTACTTTACGCAGGGATGAAGACTGGGATTGACGAGTGGAATATGGTAGCCGACTCTGGAACGTTGGTGCCCAGCGGTATTCAGATCGCGTTTTGGGTGATCTTCTCTCTGGAGATTGCTGCGTACGTTATCGGATGGACTTTGGAGGCATTCCGTGGTAAATCGAATCTGCGCATGATATCGGACCACTCTACAGACGAAGATAAAGATGGATCTCCTTCCATCTGACGGTGGCGGAATGGTCAAGAATAAACATTATGGGATAGGATAAAAGAAATGACAAGAATATATGGTTGAGCGTACTAATACTATTGGAGCCTCGTTTGTAGTAGTACATATAGTGTTTCTTTTTTATATCTACTTTGTTGTTGAGTCAACAATCATACGAGTGAAAACATGCAAGGCATACCAAATATCAAGGCCTTAGGTTAAGAGTCAAACAAGAACGCGCGACCAGCTAATCGAGGTTTCATTAATGCTGAGAATAGTTGCACATATGTCAGCTTATTACCTTGCTTCACCTTCGATTGTACTGCATGATCTTCGATATGTGGCCCCGTCTACGTAAGGCGGGCAATTTAAGATATGGTCGAAGTTACGAACGCGAATCTTACAGATATGGACTCCCAACAATCCTGAGTTCAAATTTCCCAAAAACTCTGCAATCACGGCAAGATCCCAAGGCAAAGATTGTTTGGAATGGACAAAGGACAGGCTGAACCTGCGCAATGACGAAGCCTCGGAGAGGAAGTCCAAATCGAAATCGCCGTGCCAAGGATCAGTCGGCAGCTACAAAATAATCAGCATCATATCCTAGATTGCAAGGCAAACGACTCGCCCTTTCTGGAGTTATCCATTTCACGGACGTACACAACAATGAAAGGTGTTCGACTTGGGGTAGGAATTTCAAAGCGGCATTTGCTGCTGCGGGCGAATCGCAAATAATCTTCAAAAAAGATAATGCAACGGCATCTCGTTTACCACCACTCACATCCCTGGAACCAAATTTCTTCAAGTGTTGCAACGTCGGATCTTCCGATATCATATCGGTGGTAAGAGGGCCGCCAGGGAAAGGAGAATGCACGAATACTTCGAGGACGAGTGAAGAGAGTCTTTTGGACCCTTGCGCGAGGGATTGCAGAAGGATAGAAGGACCCTTATAGGTCGTTAAATTCGGAAGATTTGCTTTTACGTTAATGCTATATTGTGCGCAAAAATGTCCAACACATTCTATGAAAAGGAGTTCCAAGGACGCAAGCTGTGAAAGAAGGACCTCAAAAGTGTTGGAAAGAATGTCGGGCCAAGAAATGCCCAAGGTAAAGGAGGTAAGGCATTGGGGAAATAGAATCTTGGATATCGAGAAATGACCTTTTGCCATGCCAAAATCCTTAGTGATAAGTGTTGGTGCGTAGACCTGCACTTTTTCGACATTTTTTAGTTGAAATAAAATGTCTTGTAAGGAATTGGTATCCGGTGACACAAACGTTGGGCTACGTGGGATAAAAGATTAGGATTTAACAGCGAAGAGAACGAGCAACTTTTGAAGAAACTTACAATTGATCTGATTTGACTATTATCACTTCAAAGACTCGTATTAGCTTTGCGTAGCCCGCATTCGCGTCAACCAACGTTCTATGCAGGCTTTCGAGAGCGTAGATTTTCGTGATCCAGATTGAGTGGTAAAGTGAGCGGAGCCCCAGCTCGTGAAAATGCTTCGATACTCGTAGAAGAACAGCACGGTCGGAAGTAAGACAGGTATTGAAAATCATCACAATCAGCTCGTTCGGGAGTCCTGGAATGTTCCTCGATAAATTTCGTTTTCGTCTTGTAGCATGGCGAGCCATTGAATGCTCTTTTTCTCCTAAGCTATGGCTTTGCTGTAAACTTTGAAGTTGGAGCAGGCAATAAGCGCTAAGCGCTTAATCGAACAATTCACGTAAAAGGCGCGTACTCCTCACATACCTGGAACGGCCACCTACAAAGTTATGAGCCATCCTTCTCTTACTGCTTCTTATTTACCTGGTTCCTCCAAATCGTACGGGCACGACTGGTCGCAGGATGCACTTGGAGGAAAAATTCGAGTTTCTGGCAGACATTTCATTGATAATTACGGACGTGTATGCGGGCTGCGGGGTGTAAATCTCTCAGGATCATCAAAGTCTTCTTCGAACCACAACAATGACACCTTTCCTTCTGAGGCAGAGACGGTCACATTTATTGGCAGGCCGTTTCCCCTTGAAGATGCTCCGGAGCATTTTGCCAGGCTCAGAAGATGGGGACTGACTTTTAGTGCGTAGCGCTCATAATTACGCTTCACTGAAACTACGGGGATTGATATACCTACTTACAGTAAGGTTTTTGGTGACTTGGGAAGCTGTAGAGCATGCTGGCCCGTGAGCTTGCTTGTCAGACTGCTGTTTTCCAGCTCGGATAACAATTCCCTCTTCTAGAGGCATCTATGACACTGAATATCTTGAATATATCCGGAATCTTCTAACTTTACTTCCGCAGTACGGAATAATTGCATTTGTTTCTCTTCATCAGGACGTATGGTCTCGATACTCGGGTGGTTCTGGGGCACCTGCTTGGACTCTGGAGACTGTTGGGTTTGACCTGCATGAACTAGAATCTACAGGAGCGGCGTGGCTGAAAGGTGTTCGAGGAGGAGGACACCTCGAAGAAGAAAGAGGATTATGGCCGTGTGGGTATCAAAAGGTGAGAGTGCATTATTTCATAAACTGCCATCCGAATTGAGTATTTTCGTCAGCTAGCCGCCGCGACTATGGCGTAAGCGTATACTCCACGTATCACACTCAATGCGCTTACAAGACTACTCTCAGAACATGTTTTTGGGCTGGAGATGCGTTTGCGCCCAAATTATTGACAAAGGGCAAACATGGAGACCCTATTTCCGTTCAACAATTCCTTCAAGATGCTTACCTTGACATGAGCGAAATGGTGGTCAAAGCTGTTGGTGACCTCGAAGGAGTTGTTGGGTTTGAGGTAATTCGCCCTTCCAATGCAAATCATTCGAGTCTTGATTTTGTCAGATGATGAATGAACCACACCGTGGATATGTAGAAATTCCATCTCTACATTACTTTGATTATAACACCGATCTTCATCTTTCCGCCGTTCGTAAGCAGTCCTGCGTCTTTCCTTAAATCTTAGGATACTAATCCACTCATGTCTAGCATCTGCTCTGGAGTCTTTCCAACTCGGAGCTGGTCGGCCAACTGAGGTCGCCGTATGGACGCGATCTTTTCCTATGCCTACGCGTAAAACTGGGCACGTTGTGCTTAATGTAGATAAGCGCAAAGTCTGGAGAGAAAACGGACCGACGAAGGGACAATGCTTATGGGAGATGCATGGTGTATGGGGTTGGGATAAGAATAAGAACGAAGCAATTGTATTAAGAGAAAGCTATTTTGGAAAACACCCTACGAATGGGAAGAAGGTGTTTTCCTATCTTTGTACAATGTTCTATAAACGTTGACGTGCCCTTGTGATTAGATCGACTGGTACACAGATTTTTACTACCCATTCCTGAATAAATGGGCAGAGCGTATGCGAAGAGCTTCGTCCCCCGACAAGATAGTCTTTCTAGAGATGATTCCCAACGAGGTGTGTTATCTATGACCTATAATTGAATTTTGACCGAATTGGTGCAATTAGTTTTGCCCGCCGTCTTTCACTAAAGGTCACCAGCCACCTAACATAGTCTATGCACCTCATTGGTACGTGCTTGAGCCTTGTGTTCCTGAGATCATTATAAAGATTAACGTTCTATAGGTACGACCTCAACGCGCTCTTCACAAAAGCATTTGGCAATTTCACGGTCAATGTACAAGGACTTTCAAGGGTATGTGTTCCACGTATCATCTGTGCCCTCAATGACCTGATTATCTTCTTCAGGGGATGTTCCCCCTCAAAGCTTTCTACTGGGGTCATAAAGGCGCTAGAGACAATTTTGCGTTACAGATACGTAATATTGTCCAGGAGGCCTACCAAGTGCTCGGTGAAACGCCCGTCATCATTGGGGAGTGCGGTATACCTATGGATATGAAGTGAGTTATTCTCGACTCGCCTTACCTCTTCTAACATTTTCCAAATCCATAGCAATGGGGAAGCGTTTCAAACCGATGATTTTACGTGGCAGGCGAAAATGATGGACGCGATGTTAGTGGGACTGGAGAGGGCAATGGTCGGTTTCACGTGAGTTGAATTCTGAAGCGCATGTTTCGAATGTGCTCATTTCACCCCAGCTTATGGAATTACAATCCACATAATACCGACCTTGCGGGGGATGACTGGAACGGAGAGAATTTCTCTTGGTTTAGTCGAAGTCGGGCTCTTCCCCGGGAATTGTTATACCATGAACAATCTTCCGCATCATTGGATAACGGTGGCCGGATTCTTTCTGCGGTAGTGCGCCCATATCCTGCCAAAACAGCGGGGATACCATTGAAATTTGAGTATGAAGTTACTTCAGGATCTTTCATGTTTAGGTGGTGCAATCCCGACACCCACACGAATTATTCAAAAGCTATTAATTGGGCGCCGACTGTGACCGAGCCATCACGATCTCATCCAGAAGTCAAGGCTCTAGAAACGGAAATCTTCTTACCTTCCTTGATTACACATGGGAGGTCTGTTGTCGTTTCAGGACTCGACGAAGACGACTCGTATGTCTACGATGAAGCGAGACAGACTTTGTTCATTGTTGCGAAAAACACGCAGCCTGGAAGCATACACGAGGTCCGGGTAAAATTGGCTGCATTAGAGGGCTTTAGAAGTAGGCCGCTGTTGTTCGAGGTCAACGACATCTGGAGTGACTTTGGTATGGGTGTCTGTGCTTTAGTCGTATTGTTTTCTGCGTTGCTGCTGGGAATGTCTGGAATTGGGGAGCAGCTTTTGCGGAGGGTGGAGCTTATACTATAGATACACTCTTAAGACTGTTCATTAGCTCTGAAAATACTATCGTAGGTACTATCAGCAGGTACTTAGGACTTGGAACTAATGTTTCAGTAATGGGAAAATGTGTGCCACCGGCTATGTTGAATGGCCGTGCCTGCCTTTTTCTTTGCCTTCATCTCGTCCATTTCACTAGCGGCGGAATGCTCGATCCTTCGTCGACGGCCCCTCCCCCGGATCAACTTTTACAACCTCCACCGAAGCAAAAAAGGTCGAGTGTAGCTTGCAGGCGATGTCGAAGGCTTAGAGCCAAATGCGTGAAGGAGGAGAGAGATGGGGGCCTTTGTAGAGGTTGTATTGATGCTGGAGTGCCAAATGAGTGCGAGTTCTTACCTCGAGGCATGAGCGCCATCGACAGGGCAGTAAGTTTAATACCAGGTCTTGCTTTTCCTTCTTTGGTTGATCCTTCTTTAAGCCTCGCCCGGCTCAACGTCGCAAGCGACAGCGACGAGACATTTCTGCTGATCAGTATGTTGTTTCTTTTCACAGAAAACTCCTTACTAATAGATGATATATCCAGCGTTCCACGTCTGTTGCTTCCATCTATGTAACTCTACTTGCTGATTGGTATGTGTGCCTCGCTTTACTTAATCGAATGTCTTGCTGAACTGGCACAGTTTGTTAGCTTTCCCTCAAGTCCACGCTGTCGTTAATGGCATCTGCTCTTGTTGTCAACAAACAGTCCCTTCGACATTGGGATCAATCCCTAATGACCAGCCAATCTCGCCTGTTGCACACGAGGACCTGTGCGTTATGCTGAATCTGCCATCCCCTCAACTTCTGATTCAAATTACAGTCTACCTCCTCAAGATGGACTCGTCGATGCCTGCGAGTGGTTTTTCACTACATACTTTCAACTTGGTTTCCTTCACAAGCCAACGTTCATGCATACACTGATCACTGCCCCGCAATCTATCAGCACATTTCTTCTTCTCTCTATGCTCTCCATCTCAGCACGATTTTCCCCCCGGTTGATTGAACGGTACGGATCCGGAGCCGCTGCCGCTGATGTCTTTGCTCGTCAAGCTCAGAAGCTCGCTGGCGAGGAGCTGGCCGGAGCTGCGACACTCGACAGAGCACAAGCGTTCTTTTTGTGTAGTATCTGGAATTGGGGTAGTGGGTACCGAGATCGTTCTTGGGTGTGTTACTCGACTCTGTGTTTAAAGCATCTCTAAACTTTACTTTGTTGGTTGAAAGATTTATCTGGGAGTTGCTGCTCGCAGTAAGAGTCCACAGTAGCAACCATTATGGTCATCCTCACTTACCCTTTTCAGTGGCATCCATCCTCAAGCTATCTCAAGAATCATCTTATAATTTGGGTCCCGATGCAAGTGTAGAAGCAGTAATTAGTGCCGAAGTATCTCGTCGAACCTGGTGGGTGATCTTCAGTAAGTCCATCTATCTCTATTTTCAATTTCGTAATTTATCAAAATATTTACAGTGAGCGACAATCTTCTGAGCTCGGGCTGCGGCCGGCCAGTTGCTTTTGATCTGGACCAGGTTACTATACCCCTACCTTTGGACGAAGATTATTTCTCTTTTGGGTACCAAGGCCCTGCTACCGTTCTCCCTGGCACCAACGCCGAAGCGAGGCCGCGTTCATTACATCAAGCTCCCTTCAATGCACCCCAGATTGATCCCCAGTTGCAGTCCCAGTCGCACCCACCCTCGCCAGGATCCCCAGCTAACCCGAATCTTAATGAACCTTGCGAGCGTTCCTTGTATGGTAATCTTATCACAATAGCAGAAATATGGGCACGAGTGGCTAGGAGTGCACTGGTGCGGTCACAACCACCCGGTACTCCTGCGCCTCCCTCCGCCAATCTTGCACCTTGGCATCCAGAAAGTGATTATATAATCATCAAGGAACTCGAGGCTTGGGAAGCATCTCTCGGTCCTCGCCAAACCTGGAGTATGAGCAATCTCTTGGCATATCAGTCAAAGAACTTAGATATGGTGGGTTTTACACTGTTTATTAATCTTATCATACTTGAACTGTCATACAGGGTTTTAGGGGAATCTTCCTCTTCATGCACCTTGCCCACATCGTCATGAGGCGGTCTTATCTCCCTATGTTGGCGCATGATGTGCAAAACGGCCAGTCTTCCTCTATTCGAACTGCCTTTAATGATGGCCAGTCTCAACCTCCCCCGGCACATTTCTGGGAAACGATGGTGCATGACATGTTTGCACATGCGTTCAAAGCTATTGAACTTGTGAAAAGCTGGGTACCCACCAGACCTTTTTCGAGAGGGTGTACGCCGATGATGGTGAGTTCATCTCATATGTCGAAATCCTGTTCAGAATGTCAAGAATACTTCACTGAATAGGGATTTTCACTATTCATGGCTGGGTCTGTGTTGGCGTACCTGAGAAAATGGAAATGGCGTGAGTCGAATTCCCTTTGCCCTGTCAGCTTGTACTAAAGTACTATCTACTTTTGGAGTTTGTCTAAGTCTGTATCCCTACACTGAAGCTGCAATACAGAATGCACTTGATATGATTGCAGACATAGCTGTTATATGGCCGCAAATGGGCTCGCAATGGCATACAGCCCTGACTAAAACAGCTGCAGAGTTAGGACCTCCTGATTCGATGTCGCTCGACGGACAACGCAACCGCGGAGTTGAAGGGCTCGGACGAGCAGCAGAAGAAGACCTCATCGCAGATCAAAGAGAAGGAATGTACAGGCACAAAAGTATGGAGGCATTTGAAGAAAAGGCTAAGCAACAGCAGGAGGTATGTTACATACCAGTAACCTTTTGAACACGAATTCACTCGACTGAGTAGCAAAGCTCGCCCGTTACACCTGCCTCCGATCTCAGTGGCTTACTAAATCGTCGAGACGTGGAGCTCCCTCCTACCGGCGCCAGTCGGACCCGTTCTGAATCCACCTCATCCGTTCAAAACACCAAACAAACTCACGATACCCATATGCTATACTCCCTTGCAACCGCTGCCAGTATGGATCAAAAAATGGAACCAGGTAGTAGCTTGCCACAACCTCCTATACCTTCTCCAACTTCCGCCTCTACTCCAGCACCGAATGGGTACCATCCCGGACATCCAGCACAAGGTATTAATGTTCTTCCACCGACATACCTCCCTACCAGCGAAAATGGACCAAATTCCGTGCCAATGGACTGGAATAATTTTCAAACCGATATCGCCACGTTGTTACAGAACGATCTAAGCAACCACTTGGAGCAAGGCGGGAATGGTTGGGCTTTTTGAGTGGCCTTAATAGCGAAGATGGAAATGTGACAGAATGATTTGAGCAAACACTTGGAGCAAGGCTGGAATAGCTGGGCATTTTGAACGGCTTTGGATAGTTGAGCTGCAGGATCCATATGTGGATTCAAATAAATTAAAGTAACTTTAAGCCCTAGTCGTTCATTATGTTCGACTTCGTTGCTCTGACTTTTCTCTTGTAATCCTGTTCTTGTACCTGGCACTCCATGTATGACGTATCGTACCAATTTCTGTCATGTATTTTTTACAAACGTTGAAGCGCCCTGGCGCCAAAATGGCATGAGCTTCATCTGTTACCATTCGGAGATTTCAAGCTTGAGCCTTGAAGCACTCTCTAAAGTAGCTCGCTTGAACTACAAAACACGCGACCGCCCGCTGGAGCTCTGCCACGTGCAAATACACATTCCTTCCAGCCAAGTCATACTTTCTTTCCCCTAGGATACCGAAATTTAGGGCTCTCTAAGCTTATGCCCAGCTTATTCGATGTACTTGGGAAGGTATGGTGTGACCAATGCTCCGTGACTCAGGTACATTGCTGAACTACCAAAAGGTTCTTATATACGGACAAAGACTCTGCATATATCCATCTGCGTTCGACTCCGAAGATGAGAGAAGTGCAGCAATTTCCTCCCTCAAAATCTCCGAATCCAACTCAACGGCTTGCATCACACAGCTTTCAATCTGTCCCTTGACAATCCAGGAGTCGAAGATGTAACATTAATCACTTCCGACAAAGTTACTCTTAAATGCTATCTTTTGCGCGCGTCGCACGATAGATCGCGCACAAGTTTGCCTGATCTGCGAGTGAGATTGACCCACCATGAAACCAAATTCTCGTTCCTCATTCATGACATCCACTTTCTAGCTGTCTATCCGTACCGTAACACCCTCTGTCGTTCCTCGTGCAATCATTATCATGTTTCATGGCAATGGTTATCATGCCTGGCTCCATTTATCCAGTGCAAAACGATTTCTTCGACTTGGATGTGACGTCTTAGTGGTGTCTTATCGAGGGTGATATTAATGCCGACGTTCCTTCTTTCTATTTTGTCCAATTTATATCCTCTGCCAGATATGGACATTCATCTGGGAAACCGTCTGAAAAGGGTGCGTCGTGTGCCACTCCTTCTGCCTTTGCATTAAAGTATGTTTAGGGCTTCGAAGAGACTCCCAAGCAGCACTCGAGTATGTTCTCGCCGACGCTGAACTTTCCAAATCACGTATCGTAAGTTTCTCGAGCAGTAATCTTCCCTCTTCGGGCTGTTTATTTGCTTACCCTTAGGTTTTACACGGACATTCACTCGGTGGTGCAGTAGCTATAGACCTTGCTGGTCGGAATCCCGACAAGGCACTCATAGTCTACATGTATGACAATGATTGACTGACGCAAATTTCTGACTAGATCTCTGGACTCATTGTTGAGAACACATTCCTTTCTATACCTCTTGTTGCCAAAGAAATCCCTGGCATTCGACATTTGACGTTCATCATTCACCAGAGATGGGAGTCGTATAAACGGATATTGAAGATACCCAAACACATTCCAATATTAATGCTATCCGGAAAGGAGGACGAGGTGGTTCCCGAATGGCACATGCTAAAACTTTGGGAGCTAGCGGGGATGCGCGGTGAGGGAACGGATGTGAAGAGATCTGGGTCGGAAGGAGAGGAAACGCATCCGAATTGTGGTAACGATATGTTTAAGAGCATAGCTGGAGGAACTCATGGTGAGTGTCATTCTGAATCATTATATTCAACACATGTAATTCATTACATGGCCTTCAGCGGATACATGGACGCGGTCAGGTTACTGGTCAACAGTGCGCACCTTTCTGGAAAAACTGAACACATAAATTTATGTGTCACCTAAACACATGACGACACTGAGCCCCCAGGCAGGCCCTCGGTGCTCGCTCAGAAACAATTCTGCGATCAAGTGTAATCTTGTTGCAAAAGATGCGAAGACGGAGTTCTGAGCGGTTCTCGCAGGGGGAGGACATCCTGAACTTATCTAGCGGGCCTTGGTCGCTGACGTGATAAGATAAGATATGATTAGATATGAGTGGGGGCATACATACAAATTACAAATGACTCTGAGGGATGCCTTGTTCGGATCGTGACAAGTCCTGCTGTGCAAATTAATCGTGCTTAGCTTTCTTTCTATCCATGGCGGACCCGATTTCTGCCATTAGTTTCGCCGCGCAAATGTTCTCTATGGCGATGGATGCTTACAAGATATTTCGAAAAGCTCTTGCGTTTCCAGACAGTGCCGAGAAGTTGGTTTTGAGATTAAAGGTGGAATATGTCCGACTACAGCTTTGGGGCAGAAATTCTGGCTTGGATCGAGGGTACCTCCCCCTTCAATTTCAACCATTTGAGGATGTCGTTCTTGATTTACTAAAAAGGTTGACGATGCTTTTTCAGGATAGCGCCAAATTGCGGGAGAAGTATGGATTAATGTTAGTAGACGAGTTGGACAAAATCCCGGAAAACTTCGGCACTTCGGAGGCTCAGAGGACCGCATCATTCTTTCGAATCAAAGAGGCATGGAGGGGTATCGCCAAACTTGATCGTGTTAGGTCTGGTACACTATTATCGCCTACTTCTTCTAAAACAAGGCATTCAGGGAAAAGCACAGGTCGTGAAGACAACTCTGCTTCTATGACAAGTCGCCTCCGATGGGCAATCTCCTCCCAGTCCCAGTTTGAGGCACTCATCCTCGAAATTCGAGGATTCACAGATAGCTTAAACAACCTGCTCAAAGAATCCCAACAACTCACCTTGCTCCGGGACTGGGATAGAGTCCAACTTGACATGCTGTCGAGGGTTGAAGACATTGGAAGCCTGCGCTTGGTGCAAGATGTCACCGAAGGATATTATGAGTGCGAAGGGATTTTCGACATGGCCACGCGCAAGGCGATAGTGGTAGCAGATGAACTTCCCACTGGGCTATCATTGGGTGACCAGACTGTAGACTTCGCGGATTCTGCTCAGGTTGTTAATAGTAGCCGCTCAATCGCGGTGATGCAGAAGGCCGATTTTGATCTTCCAAACAACTTTCCCGAGGTCGCGCGATGCCTTGCTCGTTATCGAAATTTGGAGCATCCATCAAGTTTGGTTCTCATCGAGAAAAAACGTTATCCTGCTGAGCTTTCAGCAGAACATCGCGAGTTATTGCGTGTCCGAATCAAAGCTCTTATCCACTTATTAAATTGTTCCCGTCAAGACCGACAAAGTCTTCCTTTGTGCTTGGGATACTGGCACGATCTCGAGGATTCTTGCTGGTGTCTTGTTTACAATATACCCTTACCGCTCCCAGGCGACGGAACCGTTCGTCAGATCCAGTCATCTGTCCAGCTTCGCACATTGCTTCACTTCATTCGCGATCCTGCGGTCCGGCCACCCCTAGAGCACCGAATACAACTAGCAAGTTCTATCGCCAGAGTCCTGTCTCGTTTGTTTGGAAGCCAATGGCTTCATAAAAGCATACGGAGTGATAACATTGTCTTCATTAGGCGTGGGGACCGCCAATATCTCTTGACCGATTCACCACTAATTTTTGGCTTCGAATACTCCAGACGGTACACAGAAGCCAGTATCGACCTGATCAATATGGATCTTGCTCAATCTATTTACCGTCATCCGGAGTACCAAGGTAATCAAAGAGATAGGAAGAAATATCGTATGGCATACGATGTCTATTCTTTTGGTTTGATGTTGGCTGAAATAGCATTGTGGACACCCCTGCTTACAATTTACCAGGAGAGACTGAAGAGACGTCCTACAGAGCAGAGCCCCGCCTTTCTGGAGCCACAGGCGATGAATTTGAGGGAAGAAATGGTCAAGATAGCCGAAAGGCAGTTGGCATTCAAAATCGGGTCAGGATATCGAGACGTCGTGTTATGGTGTCTTAAGCAGAGTCAAGGCTTCATGACAGCTGATAACGAGTTGGCTGCAAAGTTTTATTCAGAGGTCGTAATACCTCTGGAAACTATATCCCAGACGTTCAGATAATTTCCATGTTAAACGTTGAACAAACACTTGTATCATACTAATTCTCAGCTTGCAAGTAGATGGTCGGAGACAGGGTGGAAAATAGGGGAAAATATAAGATATTGTAAAATGATATGTAAGCGCCACACTAGCTCGCCCTTTGTTCGTGGCATCGTACTACTACCACTACGCCGATACAGCTATGGAGGCCAGATTAACACGTCGTAAACACACGCAGGCACGTCTAATCAGCAAAACTCTGTTTAATCGTTTTATTTCATAGAACTGCAGGCTGGTTTGCACGTTTTTCTTAGTACAGCTCATTGATTACCGAAGGACCGAACCCGGTTCTTGTCAACATTGGAGTCACTGGCTGCGCTTGTATAGGAATAAGCATCAAGACTGCACCTTCATGATAGCATAATATGAACGTGGGCACTCTAAACGACACATTGCCTCGCAGCATCGCAGATGGTTTCCTGCCTTCAACCAACCTGCCAGTTATTGCGGATAGTGGATAAGTAGACAAGTCTCTCTGCACTCATTAACATAAACCTCGTATTCACTTGCCTTTTTGTCCTTCGAAATGTCCAATACTACTCCGCCAAAGTCGCTTCGTTCACGGATGGGGACGGCAATGCGTAGGACATCGTCTATACTTACGCTAAGTCGTCCCAATACACCTGGGGTCTCCTCTTCACCAAAACCATCCCAGGGAACTACCGGTAGAGCGCGCTCCTCCTCAGTTGCTACCTCAGATTCCGACATAAGTTCTGCAAGTCGTCCCAGTGTCGACACTACGGCCCCCACGATCCCTCCAATTTCCCCTCCCTCAGCAATTATGATGCCCAGTCCGATCGCAGAGTCACCAGCCAGAGAGGCTGCTGCCACTGCGGACGAGATCCGCGAGGAGCTCCGAGAGTCCAAAGTGGGTCCTACTCCTCTCACACAAGTTGTCACAACGTCCACCGACCCTGGAACTCCGGCGGAAACAGTAGAGTCTAGTAGGAGCGAAGCTGGAGGACCGACAATCCTTGGGTCTGCGGATGAACCCCATATCCTGACAGAGGAACCGGACGAAATGTCTTTGCGAGCTCACACCGTAGAATCAATCAGAGAGTCCGATCCAAACGAGACTCGGGAAGCGCCCGCGCCAGTAGGTTTTGCTCCTGCTCCTGAATTATCGCCTGCTCCCGTTCTCGAAACAGCTCCGTCATACTTCGAGATACCTGCTCATCCTTCATCGCAAAATTTGTCAGATTCAGCATCCCTGCATAGGGCTATCATCGAGAATACGATGGGCGTAATCTCAACTGAGGAACCGACTCCGGAAGGAATGCAGTCGGATCAGACCACACCACGTCCTCATGGACCTGCGGATACCGAGAATGCGAACGTGTTCTATGCGTTCTCGGAAATGCCCGTACATAATACAAGTCAAGTTAGTACGGAAGAAAAGCCAAATTTCCCAAATTCTGCTCCCGGTGATATTATACCTGCTGACCTACAACGCGAAAACGAAATTGTTCAAATGCCAGTGCCAGAGATTACGGGTGATATGCCGGCTCAACTCCCTCCCGTTACAATGCCTGCGAGTAATCCGATACCTATCCCACCGAAGCGACGCGATGCGGATATCGAGCCAATTCCAACCCCCGGAACTGCTACTGAAGCCTCAGTTCATCACACTACAGAATTCGTCTCGGAAAAACCTCAAACGAAGAGCTCAGGGATTGCGATCGTTCCTTACGACGCAGGGTCTGTCGAGGAAATCTGGGCTAACCAATCAGATGCGCAGCATAATCAGGACGCTGTTGGCAGAAAACGTGCTGACAGTAGTGCACAGTGAGTTTATTTCAGCGACTCGGCTAGCCAAAGTCCAACTTTTCATGTGTAGAACCATACAAGATCCGTTCGCAGATCCAGTACCGTCTATACACCCTTCGACAATTGGTACAACGGGACCTTCAGTAGTGTCTGAGTACACACACTATCTATCGCCATGTTCATACAATACTTAATATATCCTACAGACCCGACATTACTGCAACCCAAAATCAAACCTCAGTCTTGACTACGCAAACCGTGCCAAACGTTGTGGTGTTCCCGATAGTACATCATGAAGACATTTTCACCAGGTATTTACCTAAAACCGTCAGCGTACCATTCCAACTCATCAATCCTCAAGGGAAGCAAACGACGATTCTGTTTCTGGCGGTATGTTTCATGAGACTGAGTAAACAATTCATTATCATTGCCGGCTCTATCAAGAAACTGACAAACGTATTCACTAGCGAAACACGACCTCTTCTCGGCCCACACACAGCACCTCAAACCTCCTACCTTCACGTCAACTCTCCTCAGCCTACGACTGCCCATCTAAATGTTTCCGAAATGCCAAGCAGCACTTCATCATCAATACCATGGCCTTCAACCAAGCCGACGCCTTCACATTCGTCTATGCCCCGCTTACACCACCTTGGCTGGATCGAATATGCTCTTCCTGACTCTACGATATATTATTCTCATCCAACTCTTCGCGTTACGACTGACATTGACCTTCGGAGTATAACAAAGTTGGATGCTGTCACGGCGTATCTGGAACATCGTAGGCTGCATGATGGCGCTGGGACTCCTCCCGGATTTGAACTGTGGTTGAGAGAAGGTAATTTTACAGATGGCAAGACTACGAGGAAGAAAAGAGGTCTAGGAAAGACAAAGGAATTTGTTCCTGTAAGATACTGGGTAGATCATAAGAAACGATTGGTGACGACCGACCCTATATGGGATGCTCAAGGCGACGGGAGTGCCAGGAGACATCCAACAGGCAAGGCAGTTGATGATTGTGAGTCCTATTTCACTCTTACGTGTGGTATATATCTAATCTGTTCTTGTAGCTCTGGACATGGAATATCGGTATTGGGCATTTATGGAAGACCACCCAGCGCATGTCACACTCCCACATAATGCTCGAACTGATGCCATGGATATCTTAACGTGGTGTTGGACTGGTAAGATATCCTCAACTTCCTCAATATATCGATGTCCATTGGTACTTTTTCCAGACCGTTTACTACCTTCGCAAAGAGATCTCTCTCCGCCCTTCAATCAAGCCGAGTGCCAGGAGCTGAACAATATTTTGCGCTCTTTCGGAGGTAGGTCATTCATTGTTGATTTTATCAAGTCACGATTGACCAAAAGAGTCAGATTCCAACGGTGATTCAGGGATTCAAGCCGTGCTTCACACTCGATTAGTCTCTCGTGTTTTAATGCGTGTAGGTAAGTATCCTTTGCACGCCAGTCATTTTTGGATCGTTTCATGTATGTTAATCAGCCCGATGGCGTCAAACAAACTTCCGACCCAATAAAGCGCTGCCGCAAGACATCGGCAATAGAGGAAGAGCAGATCGTCCTCGCCAGTCAGGATTTCAGCGCAGTATTCTGGATATCGTGGTCTTCATTGTATTCCTTGGTGTTCCGTCCCTATTTCTCCCTCAATCGAATACGTCGTCATTCTATCGCCTGGATGAAGAAAGTGGTCTTTTTGGCCCACGTAGTGCCGGTCCTATATTCTTGCTTGGTGGTTGTGCTTGCCTTGTGGTTAGTTAACTTTCCGTGCTCCTATTGGACTTACCGATTGAACACCTCTATGAAGGCTGCAATCATCTTGAGTGCATCAGTGACTTTCCTTTCTTTGCCAGGGCTGGACAACGCCGCGCGCATTCCAGGACTCGTCGCGGTTATACTTGCTACTTTCTCCATAGTTTTCAGCGTGATCGCTCTTTTTCGCTACAAAACTGATATGGAGTGCTTTTCGTCGAATGTAGAACCGTGGATTCGTTTTGGCGGTGAAGGTCTCACGTTACATTCGGTATGTTTAAGCCATTTTCCTTGATTGTGGATTATCCCTTCTAATGTGAACAATAGAGACGCATCGTGATTCTATCTCTGCCTCTTACTCTTTTAGCATACTCTATTATCAGCTTCGTTGTTGGAATCGTGCTTTATTCGTTTTTCGGAGTATTGGAATCACCAGTGAATATACTCCAGAAACATTTTGAGGAATATACTCGTTGGACAGTTGTCGGAGTTGTTGGAGCGTTGACTGGGATCTTGTTTACCTCTATTCTTTTCTTACGCAAGTAATAACATGTACTATTACTCTACTTACGCCATCTGTGGCGACAAAATTATCTATTTAATGTAACTACTAGAGAATTGCCGACTGCGTAGGCAGAAGAGAGATAAGAACCGTTGTTTGTGAACCTGGACAGAAAGCCATTATCAAAAATCAAAAAATATGCAGCAGCATGGCGCAGTGGTAGCGCGCGGGGCCCATAACCCCGAGGTCACTTGATCGAAACAAGTTGCTGCTATACAAAAGGGTCCCACACTAGGGTTTCTTTTTGGCCTCTTTCGAGTTCACGGTTGATGATAACGATGACCACGTCTATGATCTTGATAATCGTGGATCCGACTAATATTTCTTGCCAGAAGTTGTGCATACGGACATAGTGCATACTGAGACATACTGAGACTAACTACAGTACAATCAGGATATGCACGAAGGAAGGAGAACAAGATTCTAACTGTGAAATCACAGTGAAATGTAGATATACTTTATTTAATCGAAGAACGAAGATGTAACGTATAAGAAAGCGAAACTCATAACACTGCAGAACATTAATAGTGCAGGCTGAGTAAAGCAAGAGGGAGTACGAGTATGGAAGGTCGAAGAATACACTGGTACAGGACTATAGATTTTACGTTTTGTAGATAGTAAAAAAGGATGTACCCCAACAGAACGAAAACGAACGTGGATGATGAGGGCATAGGGGAAAGCGCTTGATACAATCAGGATCCTGCGAGGATCACGATAGGGATCGATAATGGGTACAAGCCCGCGTAGTATTAGAACGAAGAGAGGGAGTGGGGCAGAGATAAAACAAGAAATAAGAGAATGATAACATAAAAGGAATTCGTACAAGTAGTGTAACGCCCATTCGCTGGCCACGACGACACTCAGTGCAGGTCATGCGCAGTAGACCGGAACCGATGTGGTATCTGAAATATTAATTCTATGAGCTGAGATTATTGAATGTGGGAAAGGCTCACACGCACCCTCACAACAGTGTCATTCCAAGCCTGCTTCAGATTCGTGATTGACGAGGGTCTCTTCATTCGTAGACCGGCACCCTTGATAGCATTGATAGCTAGAGCAGTGGTGAATCCACGATTGGCGATGAGGACACCGTTAGACCCGTATTTATAGAACCAGCCATCAGGCCACCCGCCATCAATTTCTTGCATGTTACGAAGCGTCATAAGATCGCCAGAAGCGTCGATCCCGGCGAAGTTGCAACACACAACCCGCATTGCCAAAGCGAGGGCATCCCCCTTCAAACCAATACGTTCACGACAGCATTCAGCGAACACGGTTCCCAGGCGTTTGTAGACATCTGGAGCCACGAGAAAAAGACGAGACAAGAAGCTGCATAGAATTGATCAGGGGAATATCATCAGAATTGACGAATGTAAACTCACAACAAGAAAGCTTCGGGAGGCTCGTAATAGCGTGTACCTTCGCTGAACGCCCGGTATCGGAGAACAGACTCCACCCATTCAAAACATTCCTTGAGTTGCTTCCCTCTGCCATACTTGTAAAACAAAGTGAGCACGTTGACACAAACAACCGGGTCAATCCGTGGTCTGGATGAATCAAAGTACACTTGAGGAATACCATCGGCGTTGCGAAGGGCAAGGATGGCATCCATCACCTCGTGTTTCTTCTCAGGTGACATGTGGTCTGAACAAGTGATGCCGATTGATGTGGTGTCTGCATCACAGGGAAAAGCTGAAGTTGTCAACTCGCCTTCGCCGCGGAAGAAGTTGAATGGTCCATCATACTTCGTGTACTTGACCAGGGAAGGATCATGGGTGGCTTCAAGGATGAGAAGTTGAGCAAAGTTTTCGTGAATGGTAACACCAGTGGAGGTATAGGAGAGATGTTGACCCGCATTTTGCTTAAGGAAGGCCTCGCCCCGAACGGTAGGATCAAAACAAAGATTTCGGAGAGTACGCTCTACGTTCTCGAAGTCATCGTATAAGATACCCGTCATCCCGAAAGACCGAGCCGCCAGTACATTATCGAGTTTGTCGTCAACGAAGATAGTGCGCGCAGGGTCAGCGCCTGTGCGTTCGAGGACATGTCGAAAATACCCGATGTTAGGCTTGCGCTCTCGGGCTGACGATGAAGTGAAACAATGGTCGAAGAGATCCATGTCTGACGACTTCGTCTGCAGAAAGGCGAAGTCCTGAAATAAAACTATAAGCAGGGCAACTAACATGGTAGATTAATTTACATACCTCGGCCGAGATATTGCTCATGGCATAGATCTTTCGCCCTGGTCGGAGCTCCCTGATCAGATCAACCATGACTGGACGACTGACAAGCGTTTCACGGGCGTGCTGAAATGCATTGCGAATGTCTTCCGAAGAGAGAGCCATCTCCAACGCAACGGAAGCATAACACTCGTCCTCTGAAATGTCCCCCTTCTCGTATTGAAACCAAGTCGTGGTCTGCAAAATGCTGCGAAGTGTCTTGGGAGAGATGGAGGTTTTGGTCGACGGTGACCACGTAAAGAGAACATCACCGAGGTCAAAGATTATGGTGTCGTATCTTATCGACGATGAAGATGATGATGAAGGCCTAGAGAGGGCGACCATCTTGGAAAAAGAGAAGTAGAACAGTGGGGGAATGGGCAATCCATGTTCGATTCGGTCTATTGTTAAAAAGCAAAAAGGTTATTGTTGATTTACCGAGCCTGAGCGCTCGGCGTCCAGGTGGCGAACTGGTGCGAGTCGACTTTGTAGCTGATTACGTTATGAATCTGAAACTACGCACCTTTTTTGGCCCTTTTTGGCCCTTTGACCGACCACCCTCCCGATCTCTTATAGATTCATGAACGGCAAAGTGCAACATAACTCATGATCCCCGCCCATCCCAAATTTTTTCCCATTCGTCCACTAGAGTTTTTTCAAGTTGCAAAAATCTTTCTCTGAACACTATGTATAACATCGTACCCCATCTCAAATCAGTGTTGAGCCTATTTGAGAATGTTTTATTGTCATTGACATGTACACAGCACGCGGAAAGATGTGAAAGTGCGGCATATGGCGATAAATAGAACAATAAAATGCTCACAGGCACTCACCCGGTACCCACTACGAGACAATACGATGTCCGTCCCTGGCCCGTACGCGAGATGAAAACGCGGGATGAGCGGCCACTGACAGTATTGCGTCACGACTTGAGACACTGGATTAAAGGAATCACAAGAAACCGCTCCTTGTGTTGGGCTCAAACAAAGCTTCGTTCAAGAAAAGACCACACCGGCCACATCCTTGTCGCTTACCCGCCGTAGAGATTGACGAGATAAGTTATCATTAACTCTATCTTGCCCAGCGAATACTGAACAATAGTAGACAAGAGTAAATAGGCCGTGTCGATTATATTGCCTGCGGAAGATCTTGATTCCTGAATCCAGGACTTACATATGTGGAACGAAAGGTCGTCTGAGACCGCCACTTTCCTCCATGTAACAAGAAAACTTGATCAATTCCTTTGAAGTTGTACGATCCCAATTGAAGGGAGGAGATGTATCTTGGAATCTCAGTTCACGCAACCACCCTAGCGGTAAGTTCGCGGATGAGACCACCAAGGGACTGTATGCACCACTCATAGCCTTATACCATATGTTAATTCCAGGTTAATGCTGACCACCGCAGGGAAGGATTGAGATCTCACCAGATATCATTCCAACTCGGCTTAATTCCCGCCAGATTCCTGTAGTATCCAACGATGACCCTGTCTAAGTACAGACTTTGAAGTTCTGCAAGGCAATGCGAATTCAAAAGGGCCCCGCTCTTCCAAAATGTCGGCAGCATTGTTGAAGGCAACCCGGTTAAGTACCGGTGATACTGGTCAGTGGTATGTGTAGCAGGCGACCTCCAAGATCTAATTTAGACATTGGAAAGGTCGGAACGGAGGGATTAGGCGGTAAGTTGGTGAAGATGAACGAAATTTTGTTAGCTTTGGCATTGGGCAGTGAATTTCGTAGGAGGCGTCACCACGTGCCGGTTTTTCCTTTAAGCGCGAAAGGCGCTTTGGCAAGTGAGTCAGATTACCGTCGGCACGTTCATTGTTTGTGCTTTGTGCATCTCTGTGTATGTACTTCCTTCAAATATCCGGGGGTGAAGGGCAGGATATACAGTATATGCTTTCTTATGCACTACAACTTAAGAAACAGAAAGATAACTACTTTACCAATGTCCACTCAACTACAAAAAGCACTCAAAAGCAGCGGCCGGAGCAAATGTTCTACCAATGGGGAGATGGATACCCTGCCGAGGGATACAACTGATACAAGTGACAACTGTACGCACAAATCCTTTTGTCATTTCCCTTTTCGAACCACTGACCGGAATTGTGGCGAACCGCGAACCGGTAAGTCTATCGAGTCAGTTTCCAATAAGCCATACAAAAGTGCCTTCCCTGAGAAACCTTTACCGCAACTTCACATAAAACAGCCTCAATTAATGGTGTGACCTACATGGTTACATAGAGCCTCATTGAGTAGATTCCGAGCAGATCCCAGGAGATTACCCGGATAACAAGATCTGGAAATGCTATCAGTTTGTAGGGCGGGATAATGCGGGAAAAAATATGGGTTTCTTGGCCTCAAATTCTTGGAAATATGTAGCAGCCTGAGGTAGTCTGCAAAAAAAACATATAGAAGAGCCACTGGTCATCGTGTTGAGCGTAGGGCAGTGTTGGTATTTTTTTCTCTTTTAGGATCTTTAAGTAAGTACTCCATTCCACAATGTCCGCAATTACCGGGGTCTTACAAGGCCGACGTATTATATCACCGGAGGTGTATGGGAACGGAAATTATAAGTGACGGAGAACAGACGGACAGTCAATCGTCAAGCTGTTGAAGGCTGTCTTGAACGTGCCATGTTATGGAATTTTTCCCCCCGAACTTCCGTTCCTTTCGTGAGTATAAAAATGGGCATGTAAGTACACGCTGCACTTAGAAGTTGGGAGATGATGGGCCTGGCCTCAATGGAACCCAAACAATCATTGAGCACGAAACACCTTTCAATCATTTCGAATGGGTCTATTGTTTGCTAAGTAAAAATTGAAGGCACAAGGGTGTTACGAAGTGTTGAAGGTTCAAGCCAGCCGCTCAATGTCCATGTCAAGTGGGTTCGCCGCGTCCAGGATACAGCGAAGTCGTTTGCTTTTACGAATGCGGATAGAACCTAGAGATTGTGACAAAATGTGAGTCAATCTAACGAACTCTCACGATTCAAAAAAACATATGCGCATAACATTCAGATAGTCCGCGGGTCCCTATAGTATGACTGCGACGTCGCAAGTCTGTAGAAACTGAAAGTCAACTCGAGCGACATTGACGCTCGATTAATTTGACATTAACAAAATCTGACGGGCGCCCACATCGCAGTTGGACTACCAGCCGCGGATATCATCATGTTCCAATCATTTGGCTACAGATTCTTGACAGAGTTATTCCTGTATAAGTATCTCGAGGTAGAGGGCTTCAAGGATCCGAATAACCATTGAACAGGACAAAAATACTGCCTATCATCATATCATTAGATACAAGTTGGGCCACTAGGAATGTGTTTGGGGTGCTACTTACCAACTGTTGACAATTGACCAATCTGTTTTCGATCCAGACAAGAATTGAATCCAGTTATAATTAATCCGATGGGGGAACAAATCCGATGCCGAATGACGGCCTTGAACGAACGTCAGTAACGCATTGATGACCTTGGCTCATTGTCAGAGCCTATAATTGAGCGAGGGATGGGTCAGCTATACTAGAGCTATACTTGGAAGAAAGGAAGGAAAGGCACTTCGGAGATTCCAATCCGTGTAATTATTGCCCTGGAATTGCCCCTCAAGAAAAACCCAGTGCTCTATCCTGAGAAACAGAAACGAAATGTAGAGCTGGAAGTTTCGAAAAATCCCTGCCATCAGTCGAAGAGCTATCCATTACTACTGTTACCGCTCAACGAGTTACTAAAATATTACAACGGCCATTATAGCAATTGTTGAACATACATAGTAATGCTGATAGAAGCGTCCAGGAAGCCTCAGCCAAAGTTTTCGCAGAGAACGGACCCGGAGATCGTGGTGAGTTACTTACGGTACCGATACCGTATGTTGAAGATAAACACTCACAGGACAGTCAAGTAACTTGAGTTGCACAGTTCAGCATAAATTCTCCTCTCTTCACTTCAACGACCCATGCTCGACATTCCTCCCTCATAATTTCACTCGCATTTTTGTCTCATAGTTTCTGCGCCGGGTCCGCCCCACTACCTAGTGTTCCTGTCGTTATTTATCGCCTTATCATTTCGATTACATACGGCTTAGCATACAAGCCGCGATGTAGACGAGTCGTCCGAACGGTTGCACAGCTGAAGCAGCGATTGCGATATTACAGGGGAGGCTCGTTCGAAACTCTGATGGTTCGACCGCATTCCTAGTCCCTGGCAGATTCCTAGGGATAATGGCAGAACATTCTCCACGAACACCTGGATTCACTTACGAAGTGCTGATTCCCATAAGATAATACTCTCAAGTAATACTGATTCGTTTAGATACAAATCACACAGGCAACACGATGCAAAGATGGAGATGGTTGGACACGGAGGAAGAAAAGAGTATTTGTAGGTGAGAACGAGAGATAACCAAAGCTTTCATCGATTCGACGACTTTTCAATCGTAATCTGGAGCGTCACGAGGCCGGAAGCTCCTGGGTCCCTGAGAAGCTCGTTCAAGAACGATGTCTGTAATAAATTGGACCTGGGTTAGATTGCTCCTGCCTGTTCATCACAGCATTTTATATCTCTGGCAACTCACAACGTGGCTTTGGTCAGTCGAACTACTATACTGCCAATTGCTTCAAACAAGCACAGATACACGGTTTTTGTACAGAATAAACGTGGGATGAGATGATGGGGGAACGAGAGAAAGGGAGAGAATGACAATAACCGGAGTACGAAATCGTCAATGTAATAATAATGATGATTTGTTTGGCTTGGGCGTTGTGCCACGCGCCTCTTTCACTCACAGTCAGCAGGACTCAGCACCGTCACGACCACCACCAGTGTTTCTCAAGCCGTAGTAATTTTTGTAAATTCTACTTGTATTCAAAGAGGGGAAGTGAAGAGCTTTAATTTGGCCTGTCGATAGGAATTGTATTCTTCGGTCCTCGTTGGACGTCGTGACGAGGAGAAAGGCGTATAAAGCGAGTTTACATGTCGGGCAAGGCGCCGCCGACAGGTCCAAGGGCGTTATTAGGCAAACAAGGACAACAAGGACAGCAAGGACAAGTACCGTCAGGCGAGTAAAAATATTGTTCTATTTCTATGAGCTGGACTAAAGCTACCGCTTACCAGCCCGTGCAAATCATCTAAATCCACGGCAACCTTCTGGTGTGACTAGTAATGGTGGCCCATCGTCGTCGTTACCGTCGTCATCTTCGTCTTCATCGCCTGCTGTGAACGCCAGATTTGGAGCGCCGCCGCCTACAGGACCTAGAAGTTTGTCAGTAAATGGACCTTCTCGAGGAGGAAAGAGCAAAATCTCTGTTAACGGACACAATACAGGCCGAGAAAAGGAACAAGGCTCCGCGAGTCCTAATGGAAATGGAAATGTGAGGTCTAATTTTTCACTCGAGACTACATTCGCTGACTTTGAAACTTTCTTATCAGGTCTTACCACCGGCTCGTTTCGCCATCTCGATCCCAACCAGAAAACCAGAGTCGACTGTTTTACCAAAAAGTTCTATACAGCTGCGAGGTGAAGCATTTCAAGTCCAAATTCCCAAAGCGCCTCCAGAACCAAGCTACGATCCACCACCTCCACCACCACCTCCGGAACTTCCTCCCCCACCTGCTCCGTCTGAAAATAGTCCACCACCACCACCACCACCAACAAATTCTCCTCCTCCACCTCCTCCGCCAACAAACTCTCCGCCTCCACCTCCGCCACCAACAAACAGTCCTCCTCCTTCACCACCTCCGCCACCATCAATAGCAACTCCTACAGGTCCAAGAATACTTTCTGCAACATCTACAATACCGACGAAAACTTTACCTACTCACAACGCTATTTCAATCACGCTCCCGGCTTCGCGGGCCGTGCCCTCCGCTGCGACGCCTACTCCTGCACAAATTCAGATGCAGCCGCCACCTCCACCTCCAACACCACGTCCACGCTCACCGCCCAAGCCTTCACAACCCAAAACATATTCACTTCCACCGCCGCCTGCCTGGCCTCCACCTGTAGACCAACTTCCGTCCGACGTACGCGCACATCGAGTCATCTATGATTCTACGGTGGCGCTGCTTCCCGCTCACGATTTGATTAGCAAGGACAAAGACTTGAGGGAAAAGGAAAGAGAGGCCAAGATTGCAAGAGATCGAGCTTTGGAACGCGCTGCATTGACCTCAGGATATGTTAAACTCGGCGTGAAGAGCCAGAAACCAGTTGATCTCGGGCCGAACCCTGATTTGGACACGATGATGATGGATATTGATTTCAGTAAGGGTGAAGGCACGTCAACAGGGGCCGGTACGCTTGCTGGAGCTTCGGCACTGGGCTACAACGGATACACCTCAATTGGTCGTCGAGGAAAAGACAAGAGTTCGAGTTCAGAGTATTTCGATGTCCTAGCTGCGGCGATCAAGCGTGCGAAGAACCAAGTCTCATCTGAATCTTACCCGCGGATTACTGGCAAGGGCAAAGGGAAAGAATCAATCATACGCTACGAGGGCCAGGTATTAGAAGATGGAGAATGGGTGTGGGTGCCAGAGGAGGAAGTTGCTGACTTCTCGACAAACGCGGTATCACCAATCACCCCCTCGATGTCTTCTTCAGTTTCAGCATCGCTTTCCGTGTCGTCTTCAGCATCCGCATTTTTGGCTAAACTTCGCAGCAGTGAAAGCGTGGCAAGTCCTACTCCTGAGGGTCTGAGCAGAAATGACAACAGTGACGAAGCACGCGGGTATTGGGTATGTGAGAGAATACCCGTACCCCGCGATCCGAGACGAACGATGGTCAAGGATAGGGACAAGCCCGTAGTAGGTGAGGATGGGGCGCAAGTCATAGATGTGGAAAAGGAATCTCAATTGTTATGGTTGAAGGATCGAGAAAAAAAAGTCAGATCACAATTTTACATGCTTGATGAATATGAGGTCGGTCTCGTTAAAGTTCTGAATTGATTTTCCCGTCGTTGACCTTCGTACAGTATGACCACCTAACATCCACCTCGCCCCCTCCTCCCTGCAAAGTCATCATTACTAACATTGCCCTCCTCACCCCAACAAACGTTCTCCGTGCCCATTTCTCTCAGTACGGCAACATCATGAGCTTCGAACCACAAATCGATAAGCAGAACGGCAGCTCGCTTGGTATTGTGTGCATACGATACCCTACTCACATTGAGGCAAAACGGTGTGTGGAAAAGGAAAACGGGCAGAAAAGGCCTTGGGCTGGGGCTGGGTATGGTCCAAATGGTGTTGGGGGATATCATGATCATGGACCAAACGGAAATATCAAAGGAGATGCTGGAGACCAGATACAAGTCGATTTCGATGGGACTGGTCAAAAGCTTGCTGCAGTGTTGAAAGAGTTGGATGACAGGAAGAATGGAAGGAAGAAAGCAGAACCTGCGCTCCCAATTGTGCCTCCGTTAGCAAACTCGAATATGAACAGTGGAAATTCGAGTGTCCGTGTTCCTGACCATCAAACACCAACACAGACTCAGACTTTGACGTTCAAACTTCCTTCGAGCTTACCTCCCCGTCCTTCAAGCTTACCACTTCCTCCACAGTCGAATTCAATGTCCGGTTCATACTCCCCTGTTCCCTCTCTACCTTTGCCTCCGTCATCGTCTTCTTCTCATCAACGTTCAGGTCCCCCGTTATTACATCCGAGCCTTCCAATGCGTCCTATATTGGATACTAGAGATAGTAGAGAACGGGAACGAGAAAGAGAGAGAGACCGCGATAGAGACCGTGAACGTGACAGGGACAGGGACAGAGAGCGGGATAGAGATCGTGACCGTTCAATACTTGCTACTCCTGCTTCAGGTTCCGCTGGTCCTTCTTCAGCTCATGGCGGGTCCACGCCGCGGCCGAATGGTTCATCGTCTGCTTCCGCTGTGCCACTACCGTCTTCATCCTCCTCCGTTCTAACAAGTAAAACAAGTAAACTCCCAAATATTCCTAGCAAACCCAGTGGAGTGACCATCGCTACAAGTATGAAAGCTAATCCTCCACCTGCACTGATAAAGGCTAGGGCTCATTTGAAGAGGAACGCGCTGTTGAGGAAACCTGAAGGAGAGGAGGATCCAGCAGGACTAGGTAACGGCAATGGAACGCCGGTGCAGATTCGCCTGGAGAATGAAGCCAAAGAGAGGGAGGATGATAGGGAAAGAGAACGGGACAGGGAAAGAGGAGAGAGGGGTAGGGACAACGATAGAGATAGAGATCGGGACAGGAGACGCAGTACGGATAGGTACGGAGAGAGGTTACCTCCTTCGCAATGGAGAGCGGACAGAGAAAGAGAGCGGGAATGGAGGTCAGGACGAAGCCCAAGTACAGACAGTCGAGATAAGTATGGATCTGGCCGGAGAGACAATCGAAATCTTCGTCGGGATCGAGATCGCGGTGACCGAAATCGTAGTCTGTCGCCTTATGATGACGGTAGGACGTACATTCCCGGGAATACGAGGTATGGTGCTGGATCTGATAGATGGAATCATCATTACCGTCGCCACGATCGTTCTCCTCCGCCCTCGTATTCAAGGAGAGACCGTTTTTTGCGCAGGTCACCCCGGGCTTCTAGGTCTCCTTCGTCGGCACGGCCCACGCGGTCGATGGGTTGGGAGAAGGATCACGGAGATGTTCTTGAGGAGTTGGGGAAAAGCAAATTTCCGCATCTTAAATTAGAGCCAGATGCAGGAGGACACTTCCCTCATCAGGTGCAGGAAGAGGATGTCAAGGCTCTCCTGGCAAGTTTTGAAATTGATAAGGTGTGTTTTACTCGTCTAGAAATGTGAGTGTACTGATGTCTTTGATTCCCATTGTCAGGTCTTGAAATCCCTGCAAGGAATTTTTGTCACTTTCGCGAAAGACTCTGCTCGGCGGGCTGCTACCTACATCAATGGCGCTGCAGAAGCGAAGTTGGCTTTTCTCAAAGTAAAGGCGACCGCTTGTGCTCCTCCTATTCCTGTCAAAACCACCTGGACTGACGAAGAGATGGTTCTCAAAGCCAAGGAAATCATCACCGATGAACTCAAGAGTGCTTTGCAGCAGGATATCTTGAGTAAATACATTGGTCCTCAGTTGAAGACAATGATCAATGAGCTTCAAAATTACCCGTCTGTGGAACTTGGGACAGTAAAAGAGTCTGGTGTTTCGATGGTGGACCAAATCAATGCGAGGCAGCTGGGGCTCGTAGGGTTGTCTTTCAAAAAGCAGCGAAAGGAGAGGAAACCTGTAGTAGAGGAGATTGTTCATGAGGTTGATGTGGAGGAGGAGCAGGATGAGGATGAGGAAGAGCGGCCTCCAAAGAAGAAGCGGAAGAAAGACGTCGTTTTACCCAAGAAGCAGAGGAAACGCGTGCTCGACGACGAAGGCGAGTCGGAGGTGGAGTCAGAGGACGGGGACGAGGATGTCATTCCTGCAGATGAACGCTTCAGGAAGAGACCGCTCTCTGTGGAGTCTGAATCTGAAGCTGAAGAGCCCGTAAAGAAGAAGTCTAAAAAAGAAGAGATCAAACGGAAAAAGAAGGAAGTGAAGAAAGTTGGCAAGAAAGACATTCATGATCATGTTGTTCTTCCTGATAACGAATATGACGCTCCCGCACTTGATCTCCGGCTTACTCCTGGAGCAGACTCGTTGATCGCTCCGTCGCGCTCCGTCACCCCTCTTGACTCCCGTGTGCTTACAACTCCTCCGCCTACGCCGCCTCCTGTTGACCCAACGGAGGGTGTTTGCGATGACGACGAAGATCTCTATTACGCCAAGCTCGTTCTCTCAGGACGCGTACCGTCAGATGACAAGATCAAAATCCTTTCTCCTCCTCCAACCCAAGAGACAGACGAAGGTCAGTCCCTTCTCCGGAAGCACGTTACTGGATCCGCCCGCACGGAAGGCTTTTACAAAATCACGCACGCTGAAAAGGCTGTATATGTCACTCAGTACCAAGCGAGGACAACGAACGCCGCAGCTGCTGCCGCCCAAGAAATTCTTCCCGAAGAAAGCAAACCTCAGCACGTTACCTCATCTCGTTCTAACCGTGCTAACGCTCGTCGTCGTGCACAGGGTCTAGAAGAGATCAACCAGGTTCAACGGGCCGTTGCTCTTTCCAAAGGAGAAGCAGCAAGTGAACTTACGTTCAAATTCAACCAGCTGCAGACGAGGAAGAAACATCTGCGTTTCGCTCGTTCTCCGATTCACGACTGGGGTCTTTATGCAATGGAACGAATTGCGCGGGGAGAGATGGTTATCGAGTATGTGGGCGAGGTTATCCGCGCACAGGTGGCGGAGAAGAGAGAGAAGACCTATGAGCGCCAGGGAATTGGCAGTAGTTATCTGTTTCGCATTGACGAGGATTTGGTCGTTGACGCTACCAAGAAGGGCAATCTTGGGTTTGTTTTGTTGTCTTCTCCATTAACAATTACTGATACCGATTCCCTACAGGCGTTTGATTAATCACTCGTGTGACCCCAATTGCACAGCGAAGATCATCACTATTAGTGGCGAGAAAAAGATTGTAATATACGCCAAACAGGATATTGAGCTCGGTGACGAGATCACCTATGGTACGTTTTGTTTCTCTTCTTCTCTTATGTCCAGACACAATCTAACCTTTCGAAATAGATTATCACTTTCCATTTGAGCAAGACAAGATTCCTTGTCTCTGTGGCTCAGCTAAATGTCGTGGCTTTCTCAATTAGAGACGATTGCATGGTCCTACCTAACTATTTCGCTTTCCTCAACCATCTTCTCTCTTTGCAAACATCTCATCTTCTACTGCTTTGCTGTGATTCTATTTTCTATCATATTTTTTTCGCCACAGTTTGTATCTACTAGTTTGTTCCGGGTAATGGTTTGTTCTTTATCAAAGCATCCACTCATCATAAGTACCTACTTACCATAGCTCTATTTTGAGGCTATACTGTCCTTACAAATTCAAAGGCTGCAGCAATGCAGTGGTATGACCGCAACCTTACCCAAAAGGACACCTTTCCACTAGCAGGAGCAGATGCCAAGGTGATGTGGAAATCTGTTGGTTGATGGTGACTCGAAAGGATTTCGACTCTAGCATTATCCATGTTCGTGGAGGAGTCAGAAGGTAAGTTTTAGCCCAACTTGTCCCCTGGTTTCAAGGCGCGCCATGTGTGAAGGTTTGTGTCTATACACTAAGGGTAGGAGAGGGCTCCCTCACCGTTTTACCGGAGGCATTTTTTGCGACTCGTGTAAGAGGCTCTTGGCCCACTTTTCCTTTCGTACTCAATCTGCAATACCCGTACTTTCCACTCCAGAAACGAATCACAGGGGCGCCAGCCTCATAGCATATATCTATAGTGACTGACCTAACACGAACACTTACTCCAGGTTGCGGTCGGTGCTGTGCCAGTTGAAGCCAGAACAAAACTAAGCACGACCACGATGACAACCGGGATCATACAATCAGTACAATTTACGAATTACTGTGCGCACAAGGTTTTTCCTCCAGAGCAAAGAACACTCCTGACAATGTACAGTGAGTAAAGGTAGGTATCTACATGTCAATTGTATAAATTTGAGGTCTTGCGGGACTGACAACGTGGAACAGAGAAAACAAAACAGCCTGAGTTCCCTCAAATACATTTGCTTGCATAGCATATAATGCAAGGCCACACAACACAAAGGGCCCCACCCACCGCCGACGGGATGAAATTTTTCACTCGGAGTCGCCTCGTTTTGCGGGAAGACAGAGGAAGACAGGCGTGTTCAACACGTAGAGTCCTGTATGTACATGCATAGATTTTTTCCAGTCAAGTCAAGGCTCTTTAATCCAAGGCCGGACCGTGTACGAAACTAGAATCGGCGAAGAACCTTCTGAACTTTTTTTATCGGGTTTTTTTATTTTCCAGCTTGACAACGTAATTTGTAATATTTTCACGTAACCACCGTCGTTACCAAGCTTTTTTTGCCTAAATGGGTCTATGAACCGACGCGACCCTTTTGTCGCGTTCGGCGTCTTAAATTAAACACAGCCCCCCCTCTGGGTCCCCCACTCTTTTTTAAAATCCTTTGTTATCTGGTTCAACTTGTGTGGCGACCAACATGTCTTCGTCGTTCATCTCGAAATCCCCTGGGCCATCGTGTATTTGTCATTCGTCCAGAGGTTCAAAACCTCCACAACTAGAACTCAACCTTGGTTCCATCAGTCCTCTGCGTATATTATCCGGATACGCGTTCAAGGACTTTGAGAATCATTGTGAGCACGACATGGCGCCCTCAGATGAATCCGAATCTCTGTCGTCGTTCGAAACTTCGTCTTCTACCTGTTCATCTCCTAGCCTAAATGGCTCTTCAGAACATTTAACAATTACCCTCCAGTCTCTGGTAGACGGAGGGGATGACGAGGCAGGCTGCCGGAAAGACACAAGACCTCTGCCGCCTGTTCCCACTTCTGCTTCTACACTTTGCCCTACACCAGCTATTTCTCCCAGAACGCGACCGCTCCCTCCTACTCCGCATTTGAAGACAGAAGATGTGGCGATTTCCGTAACCCTTGCAACGCCCTTGTCTTCACCCATTCCTCCCACCAGTTCACCTAACCATCTTTCTCCACCGAGAGTACGACGTCTACCCACTCCTTTCATATCACCTTCTATCCCACGACAGCCTTCCTGTGACACACTTTCAACCTCTGACTGTCACTGTTTGACCGCAGATAGCCCTCCGAGCCCCACTTTGACAATTGAAGGTCTATCCCCTGAAGCTGTCATACATCGTCGTCTGTCCAAATTAAGACGTTATCTGGGTGAAACAATACCCCATGACTTGGTCCCGGTTATTTCCTCTGCGCGCGATCCACGAGCTGCGAAAGACTTGCTTGTGCGTTTGAGCAGTTTCTCGGGATCAGAAAACACCATCCATGAACCAGCACTAGATCCTGTCGTGATCTCACAAAAATTGAAAGAATTGGAGGCTGATGAATCTTTGTCTGACGACGAAGACGAGGATATCGTGTTCGTCGAAGCAGAGTCCCCTGTGGAGGGATCAGAATCTTGGTCTGCTGGAGGCGATATTTCTTTCCGGGCCGCCCCTTTGCATCGATATAGCAAAAAATGGGTCTGGGAGAAGAAAGGACGCCGACGTGAGGAGCAAGATTATGCGTATATCCTGCGCGCGCTTCGATCGCTTTGATCAAATCATTTAGAATCAAGCTTTGTTTTTATTTTTCGTCGCTTTCATGCATGACTTCGCATCACCATCCTTACATATGTACTTTTACCCATCCACATTGTCTGCGTCTTTCCCTGCATTTCCGTTGCCCGTTGCATCTTTTTCAATTCGACTTGGAACATCATGACATACACACACACCATCTTCTTGCATTAACCTATAATTTGCTTATTACCTTCGTTTACGAAGTATTATGATCCAGACCGCGCATATAGCTCTCTATTTTCTGGATTTCATGTCGTAGTTTCAAGTCTGTGACCTTATGTGAATCCCAAACCCTTTAACATACTGGATTATCTTCACTTCCATAATTCATCAATAATTGCGGGAGCAAAACTCAGCACATGGTCAAAGCTGGCTTTACGAAGTCCAAATCAGGACAAAGAATGTACGGTACACTTTCCTTCAGGTACATATACACAACGCGGCTTAGCGCGGCAGATGATGAAAGGCAGTCATGAGTTACAGCAAGCATATATCGACAGTCCTTGAGCAAAGCAATAGTTTGACTTTCTTCCAGGATTCGTTGGCTCGAAAAACATCAATACGAAGACGGGTGTTTCAACAATGTCTGGAGGATGTAAGCCTGAAGCAGACTTGATACGATCATTGATGTACTCACGCCACCGTCAATCAGCACAGTCTCTCCGTTGATGAACCAGTTGGTGATTAAACACAGCGCCAGCGCACCGACATCGTGTTTTGTTCCACCTGTCTTTACAGTCGGAATTTCGAATCCCCATTTCTTGTCGGAAGGTGCGACCGCAATACCAGCTTCGTTTGAGTGTCCAGGTAGCGACATCTATGAGGAGTATCAGTTATTCTATATTAACCATTCTTCCATCAGGCTCGCCTCAGTGGGAAAAAGCCCTACAAGATTTGGTCAGTTTTTGCTTCAATATGACGATCGTGGGACTGACCAGGTGCTATCCCATTAACCCGAATGCCTAAGGGAAGCAGCTCATGTGCCAAAGAGGAAGTTGCATGCCCAATGGCGCTTTTACTGAACATGTATGGATACGAACGGCCAGATGTGGCGGAATCCTATAATCATGTTTCCGATTATTTCGTGGGGCTGGGGATCCGTATAAAATATCCCACTTTGGTCCACCCATTCATGCTACTTGTCATAATCACTTGGGGTACGAATTTCTTCGTCACTTCTTCGTCCGAATTCTTCCACTTCTCTAGCAGAGGTAGAAACGCAAAGGTCAACCAGTATGCGCCGACGGCATTGGTATTGAGAACGTTGTTGAAGTCTTGTGGCTCGATCTTGTCGAAGAAAGCCGAGACGTAGGCTGCGGCAGAGGCTTCAGAAGGAGGGACGAATTGACCTGCCTGTATACCGGCGTTGTTGAAGAGGACAGTAACATAAGGCTGGACTTTTGCTACTTCTTCTGCAAGTCTCTTGGCTTCAGTCTATCATATGTATGTAAAGTTGAGCCACATTCCACAGAATCTGAACAAGTAACGTACCTTGGAACTGATATCACCTTCGAGTCCGTACATCTTACCACCAGATCCAGATTTTAAATTGGTGCTAGCATCGTTGTATATGCCACAAATCCTATACACAACGTATTATGTTAACGTTTGGTCATTTTTGAATCATGCGGAGGTTCCTACCTATCAAGGTCGGCTTGTTTAGGTCCAATTATGTACACTGTGGCCCCATTAGCAATCAAGGTCGAACTTATCATCAGTCCGATACCCTGCGAGTTGACCTCTGATCTTGATTTGGAATTCACAAGTCGAAACGACTTACGCTCCCACCACCTGTTACAACCGCGACGACATTCTTGAGATTGAACAGATTCGTAGCACATTGCCCCTCCAAGTCAATTTGCGTTGACATTGCGTTCTCAGATCTTGGGTACTTACAAAGAGAAAGCTGAGAAAACAGAACACGAGCTGGTGACCTCATAAGTTATAACAAAACGGAGGCGCGTGACTGGTTAAACTTCTCAGAGAACGAAGTCCTTTACTTGCAATTCAGGATACAGTACAGTCAAAACTATCTAACCATTTCAAATTCCATGCACAAAAAATCAATCGTGGACGGGTCTTATAACGGATGCCACAGGAATAGCATCAATGGTTGCGATCATCTTTACTGGTCGCGGATATCCACTCGGGTCACCCTTGTGAATCAAAGTGAGCATCTTTGAAAAAAACATGCGACTGAGTCAAAGTACACACCAAAGCGTCCGACGGATAGCCCTTATCGAATGCCTTCAGGTTATCTAAGTAGTCCATTTGCTCCTTTGAAAGGCTAATTTCCAGAGCTTCCAAATTCGAGTGTAGGTGCTCAACTTTTCGCCCCCCAATAATGGGAAACATGTACGGGGCTTTATGAAGGACGTATGCGATCGCCACTTCAGAGGCAATTTTGGTTACTGATCAAAGACGAATAACGTCAAACCACTTACGGGCATTGATATTCTTGACTCCAATTTCTGCGGCTAGTTTCTCGAGACCATCACATACTTTTACTTCATCGGGAGTACGCTCCCAGGGTCCAAAGAAAAATCCCTGTCTTCCTTGTTCTCCACTGGTACGCCGTTGCTCTTCTTCAGCCGTTGTTCGAATGTGACCAGCAGCAAGAACGAAATAGAGAGTGAGAGCGATTCCTGACAAGAACGGGTTATTAATTAGGTACGACGAAATAGCAAGTATACGACAGCACCTTCATGTTGACACATAGGAAGAATCTCTCGCTCTATGTCCCTTTTGAGGATAGAATACGGCGCTTGATAAACCACAAATGGAGTCTTGCCAGTTGAACGAGCATAATCATTGGCCTTCACCACAAGCCAAGCAGGGGCATTCGATATACCCTGCAGGCAGGTGAGCAGATAATGTGAATAAGAAACTTGACCCTACCAGGTACAAGATTTTTCCTGCAGCTACCAGATTGTGCAGTCCGTCCATAATTTCTTCAACGGAAGTATGCATATCCCAAGCATGGACGTAAAATATATCGACATAATCTGTACGCAGCCTTTTGAGGCTGATATCGAGACTGACGCGCATTGATTTCAGGTTGTTGCCCACGAAATTAACTTTTTGTTTCGCTAAAGGAACGCCCCTCGTGCGGCCAGGAATGTTTGTATACTTAGCTTCATGAGAAACGAGCGATTTGTAAAAGGGAATAGCTTTCCTACTTTTGTCGCAATGATCATTTGGCTTCGAATATCACGCTGTTCCATCCATTCGCCAATGAATTCCTCAGATGAGCCCTCTTGACTGTGGGCATGTATCAAACAACGTGAAAAGGGCATGAACACTGATTCCACATACTAGATGTTGGCAGTATCAATCCAATTTCCTCCCGCGTCGTAATATGTGTCCAACAGCTTGAAAGAAGATTCTTTATCCATGGATCCGAACATCTCAGACCATTGATCCCCAATACTCATTCCACCTAGACAGAGTGGCGAGACATGCACGGAAGATCTCGAGGAAAGTTGTCGGTAACGAGCGAGTTTCTGGTGGGGACCAGGAGGAAGCTCAGGTTGGAAGATACTACTCATCGTTAAAGAAATCTAGAGAAAGTCTGGCCGTTTTATAGCGCACTCGGAATGGAATCGGATGAGTCCTACCTCTCATCGATTCTCATCACGTATCCACCGATTTGTCTTTGTCTAGCAAACATTCAATCTTCTCAATTATTCGAAGCGGCAAATGCAATAAAGACAAACCGATTTGAACGTCTCTATACGTCCTCTTGCGTGAACACCTTCAGCTAAGACTTTCCGTTTCCATTGAACGAACAGCTAGAAGCATCAAAGCATGAGTAGAAAAAATCGGCATGTGTAATGCGGCTTGTCGAGTCGGTCCGGGGACGAAATCATTTTTTCTACAATTTCAGCCTGCTCGCTGCTCTCAAATGTCGGATGTCTCCATAGGTTCACAGATATTTGACCTAGTGTTCCACCCTTCACATGCAACTGTGTACACTGCCCTTCTTTCTGGTAAAGTCAAGGCTTTTGCGTATGATCACCATGGACGCACCAAGGAAGTCTTTTCGATTAAACTTTCTCAAAAGTCTTGTCGTGGGATTGCAATAAATGAAGATGGGGGAAGATTATACACAGTTGGGAAGGGAAAAGGAATACAGTGCGTTGATCAAAGTCATTTTCTTACGTGCCCTTTGATGATATTGTCGTATCTCATCTAGTACTATCGACACAGTAACAGGAAAGCTCATTGAAAGTCGGGCTAAAGCACATGAGTGAGACAACTCCCGTCCCCACGTTTGCCTAAGAATACCCAATCATTCACTGGAAGGATTGCTATCAATCGCGTAGAGAGCGTTACGCCGTGGCTGTTAACTACTGGCGATGATGAGGGAGTTATTAAGGTCAGTTCACGTTAGCACCATAGGCTTGTTCGAGAGATAACACTGACCTCCCTGACCACAGCTGTGGGACCCAAGGAAAAAAGAGCCTGTGCGGAAATACACCCACCATTTTGACTACATCACCGATTTCTTGTGGCTTGATGACAAGAAACAGCTTGTTACCACTAGGTATGATATCAATCTTCGGTGTTAGGCCGTACTGAACTTAGCGTCCTTTAGTGGTGACGGTACGCTTTCAGTGATAGATGTTCGGGCAAGGACGTCCGAACCTTTTGCTCAGTCCGAGGATCAAGAGGATGAGCTACTTTCCATTGTCCCCATAAAAGGGTAGGCGTTGATTTCGTATTTTCTCTTCATTTTTCGGTTTGGATTTTCTTGGGCGCCCCATCCTATCATATTATCTCTTCGGTCGTTTTGCATTTGTCCGCCGCGAAATGCTTGGACGATACACTTCACCCTCGATTTTCTTTCCGCTGTTGTACCTGTGCTTGGTGTTTCATTTTCTACTGTGGCGCTTACTATATTGTGAATAGCGCTACTAAGGTTGTTGTTGGAACCCAACTCGGAATACTCTCAGTCTTCAACAGGAGCAGTGGATGGGGTGATTGCGTAGACCGCATACCAGGGTCAGTAATTTTCATACCATCTCATGTACTGAAGTTTTGTTACTGAGATCGTATTATATGTAGCCACCCACATTCCGTGGATGCCCTCTGTGCGCTTCCTGCTTCTCTACCCAATGTAGATCATACGAGCACCATTTTGACTGGCTCATCCGACGGTTTTGTTAGAGCTGTCGGTGTCTTCCCCACAAAACTACAAGGGGTCGTCGCGGATCATGGTGAATGGCCGGTCGAAAGAATCGCAATCGGCGAAGGTTTGAACCAGCTGACGCTGGACGATAGCGAGAAAGAGTCCGTCGATGCTCGAAAGCCGTTCAACGCTGGTGACTCTGCAGATACTGATGATGAGAGTGACGAACTCCCAGAAACAGGGCAGTTCTGGGTTGGTAGCGCAGGCCATGATGAACTTTTGAAGCTTACAAACCTCGGACACTTCTTCAATGGGAAAGTCCCGGAGGATGGGATTGACGAGCGGCAAGATGACGAAGATACTAAAGGTATTCTCCCTTCTGTGGAGGATGAGCCGGCAGGAAGTGTGGGGGAGCCTGATAATGCCGTGCAACACTCTTCGAACGACATTCGTCAAGAACCTAGCAACATCAAGGATTCCGATCCCGACACTGACACTGAGTATGAGCTTGCCAAACCGAAAAAGCGAAAGAAGAAAGAGAAAGATCCTCTGTCGCTCAAGAGGAAAAAGGGGAGAAATGAAGTGGAAGTTGAAGGAGCGTTCTTTGCTGAGCTTTGAGTGCTGTCGCCAAAATAGTTCACGGATGCGTATTCGAAGGACTGGTCACTAGTGCTTCAGGATACCTCGTGTCCCTCGTGTCACAAACTCAGTAGGAAGTACTGTCTAATAGAAAATCACTTTTCGACGCGAACTGAATTGATTGGAGCCTGTTGGAGCTGCTCTCAGCCAATGAAATCCCCTCGAAATATGCTGCTAATAAGCTCTAATATAAAGCCTGAGTACATACACATGATACTATTACCACTAACTTCGCGAAGGCCCTGTCCTCTTACAAAGTCGCGAAGCTCTACACGTGATCCTTCCGTTCGGATCTTCGACTTTGAACCGTTGAACGTCAATGAAGTTTGAACGCTTCAATTGTGACTGTGTATACCCTGCCTTGCAGTCTTACTACGAGGTGGTTGTTGTAACTCTCTCATCATGATCATTGCCCCACGAGCTGCAAGCACCGGAATACGTGTGCATCTGAAGCGTCGCTTGTCATCTAGAGCTTCCGGTATCCTCTCTGCTTTGAACATCCCCTTGAACAAGGAACTCAGTGGGGTATATGATGGTCAATGGAAGGGTTCGGGTGAAGTCATCGAATCAGTATGCCCTACAACTGGGGAAGTTCTTGCTCGTATCAGAACCGTGCGTACAACTCCTGAATCGGAATAATCCCCGTAAATAATTCAAGGCTTCAGGCTTCGCCTGCAGACGTATCGGAAACCTTGACGAAGACTCGCGAGGCCTACCTTCAGTTTCGTGGTGGGTGTACTCAGCGTCTCAACACGAACAGGATAACTTCACTGCCGCTCCAGATGTTCCAGCGCCACGTAGAGGCGAAATTTTGAGGCAGATCAGGGAAAGACTTGCCAACAAGGTCCGACCAACTTTATCCGACTGATGCATGCGCTGTCAAGTAATGTTCATCTTTTCAGCGAGAGGAGTTGGGTGCTCTTGTCACTCTGGAGATGGGCAAAATCAGGTCTGAGGGTGTGGGGGAGGTTCAGGAATTCATTGACATAGTCTGTTATCTCTTTCTTCACACTTAACTGAAATCAAACTGCTGCTCCAGTGTGATTATGCTGTAGGATTGTCCAGGATGATGAATGGAAGGATTGTCGCGTCAGAACGTCCTGGGCATTCTATTCTCGAGGGTTAGTACATGTCATAATCATCTGGTATCCCTTCACTAAATTGCTTGCAGTGCCCAATCCCCTAGGGGTGGTCGCCGTCTTGTCCGCGTTCAATTTCCCTGTGGCTGTGTATGGATGGTCTGTATCCGTCAAGCCAAGCATATCCATGCATTAATCATAGTGGTTGGACAGGAATCTAGCCTTGTCTTTGGCAGCGGGGAATGCAACGATCTGGAAACCCTCGCCAACCACCCCATTAACGTCAATTGCGGTGACATCCATTATCGCTGAGGTGCTGTCGAAGAACAACCTCCCGGGTGCACTGGCTGGACTAGTCACTGGCGGGCAGCCTGTCGGTGAGGTGCTTGTGGGCAGTAAGGAGGTGGAACTAGGTAACTGTGGACTGTAATCTGGAATTTGTCAGAGATGAATATTTCCCGCAGTATCATTCACGGGCAGCGAGCGTGTGGGCCGTATCGTGGGGCAGGCTGTCGTGTCCCGGTTTGGCAAGTCAATCCTTGAACTGGGCGGAAACAATGGTCAGCATCCAGAACTCATGAATACACTTTTTTTTGAAACTCAGTCGCGCTGTTTTAGCTTCAATTGTAATGCCAGACGCGGACCTCTCTTTAGCGGTACCCGGAGTATTCTTCGGCGCTGTTGGTACAGCTGGCCAGCGATGCACATCTACCCGACGTCTTTTCTTGCACCGCGACATTGCTCCAGAGTTTCTCCAGCGACTTCAGAAGCTATATGCTTCCCTTAAACCTGGTGATCCTTTGGACGATAATACTCTTTTGGGCCCATTGCATACCCCTGCTGCGGTTAATCTCTATGAGAGTACCGTTGAATATTTACGTTCCATCGACGCTGACATCTTGTTCGGAGGAAAAGGATATGAGATGACACCATATGACGGTGGAAATTTCGTACAACCCACTATCGCGGTCCCTAAGTCTGTCGAGATGTCAGACCGCATATGGAGCACCGAAACGTTCGCACCAATCCTAAATGTCGCTATTTTCGACGAACTGGAAGAGGCTATCCGATGGAATAATGCAGTACCACAGGTGTCTATTTTTCACGCTTATACTCTTGCTTCTATTTTCCATTTTAGCTGTTAACTTAACTTCTATCAGGGTCTTTCCAGCAGCCTCTGGACTCGTGATTTACGAAACGTTGGGAAATGGACGGGTCCTAGTGGATCTGACGCTGGGATCGTCAATGTCAGTGCTCTCACTTGTTATCTGTCCCATATCTATCTCACGGATGGGATTCCGCTGCGGCAATTCCCCATAGGTCAATGCAGGGACATCAGGTGCTGAGATTGGAGCTAGCTTGTGGGTGCCTGTGTTCTGCAACAAGAAACAACCTGTACTGACATCCCGCATCTAATGTGTCTCAGCGGCGGTAATAAGGTAAGTCATCACGGGATCCACTTGCAACGAGAGAAGAGTACTGGCAGTTGAATCCGACACTTTCACTTCCAGAGTACAGGATGGTACGTGTCACATCAAGCTCTCTTATGTATGGATTCAGTTGAACTCGCCCAACAGGGGTCGAGAATCTGGTGGCGATGCTTGGAAACAGTATGTTCGCTGGAGCGCCTGCACAAGTACGCTATTTGCGTCGTCCTCGAGATGCCAGGTTTTGATTGTTTGCATTGACAGTCAATTTTTCGAACGAGGCTCCCCTTGCGCAAGGAGTCAATTTCAACATTGAATGAACTGGAGAAGACATGATTAAGTAAACCTATAGCATATTACTCACAGCAGCGTCGGTTTTACTCACAGGTAAGTAATAAATGGTATGTATGCGAAGGTCGGTACAATTCGGTACAATAGAGTAAATTGAAAAACAGTGCTTGTCATAAACATTAAGGGTGACTTGGTCGTGGAGGTGTATAGTTTCCCGTATGTTTTCTTCTTCTGATAGTCTTGATCCGACATCACTCTGTATAGAGTGCAATAGTTCCAAAAGAAATCAGCAGCATGGAATACTTCTGAATTTATCAATGCCATCCACGCTGAAAAGAGACAATTGTGGGAGCTGCGATGGCCGACAGGATAACTCGAGATCTGATTATTTTCCACCTGTTCCCACTTCGATTGTAAAGGTTTCCAAGGCCAAATGCAGACATCCCCGATTGATTGAATATAACCATCAGGCATCAGGCAGTGCCTTGCAATACTGATGCCGACTTATAAGCAGAAGCCGACATTTCCTTTCAAGTTTCAGAACATCCTCGCTAATTTTTTCTCCCGTCTTTTTTAAGCCGTGCTAAAGCGGTCAAGTGTCGGTTTCTTGAGTTCCTTGCATCCACTATCATCATTCCATTTCTTTAATCCTACACATCATGTCCGTTACCGATGATCTACCATGGCCCGAATTGGGCAACGTATCTCGAGGCGCCACTCGAGGAAATCAAGGGCAGAAGGGGGTATTAGGACCACCAGACCGTGACGGACGGTGCACTCTCCAGTTACGCGTTCAACCGGGGGTTTTAGCAGTACGATTAAATCGTCAAGCCAGCGACTGGTATAGGACATTGGATAACGAAGTTAATCGCGCTCTAAAACTCACTAAAACCTACTGGCGAAAAGCAAGAAGACGTCAGGACTACGACGCGCGGGCTGATCAAGATCATATGGAGCTGCATGAATGGCTGCAACAGTTAAAGGACAAAACAATGTCGCATCTAGAATTGCTTATGCAAAAAGGCGATATACAGGGACCACCGTACACCATGCCCGATGACATCGAATTGACATTTTTGCGCAAATTTATCGAACGCCAGGCCGCAGGAATGCCCCACAATCCACGTCTGCGCAACGGCGCCGACCCAGGCTATATCATTCGGGCCCACTCAGTAGATTCAGGATCCCCCGATCCTTCAGACCAAAATTATCAAGACCAGAGGAATCGAGGTGTCGGTAAGCATGGGTATCGTTTAATGATGTTTGATTCGGATCTCATCATTGCGACAGACCCAACAGAGGCGGTTAACAATCATATGTCTATGGGTAGTCGGCCTTCCGACTCGCCTACTCTACGGAATCCCGACTCTCTAGCTCAGGAAGCGACTACGTCCAGTAAGCTATGTGCAAGTCACCTTTATCGCCGTTCCTGATTCCCATCATAGAACAAGCGCTTCAAATATCCCGCGCAGCATTGGCTCGTGCCCAAAAAGATACTCAAGATGCGTTTTTACGCTATACTGCGTGCCTTGACGCCGAGCGGCAAGCAAGACAATCAGTGGCCGCGGCAGAGAAACGTCGGGATGATGTTAGTACGTCGATCCGAAGCTAATCCTTCGTTTTTACGGTTTCTGAGCATCTTCACAGTGGCTGCTCTTTTGTCGATGAACACAGCTGGTCTGTATGATGGCTTGACATACCTTCGTGCAGATCCTAAAGAAGTCGTTTTACATAGAACAACGATCAAGACAATCTTCTGTGTCATTAGAAGAAGCTCAAGCTGCACATGCATTAACTCGTTATCATAATGAAGTAAGTACCGACGTCCGCTAGTTTTGTACCCAGCCATCGTTGACCATTGCTTGTACCAGGCTCAAGATTTCAAAAATAGGTCCAATACTAAGCCTTTGGAATGGGGTGATGCTGAGACACAAGGAATCTATGCAACTGAGCCTATGGCTCACCTCGAAGTAAGCGGTACTAGGTTCAATGAGTTGGGATATCTCTTAAATCAGGATCTAGAATCATGGGCGCATTGTCCGAAAACATTCACGGACTTGGGAAAACGGCGGGCAATTACAAGGCATGTTTTCTATGTTGGTGTTGCGCTAACTGTTGATCATTTCTTAGACCACCAGTATGGCGAGGTACTTGGGCCTGCGCAGTTAAGATCGCCCCCGTTGAACTCCGATTTCCAGGATCTCAGTGGCTTACCACCGCGAAAACGCATACACCATATGATTCCAGGATACGATGTGATGAGCAACCCACTACAGGCGCAAAACATGACATTACAGCCATGAATTCTTGGACCTACCATGCATTGCTTACGATCTACATGCGCTAACATTCATGATATTTATTGATTGTATACTAATTCGCATATACCGCCTTCTTAATATTTACCCTGTATAGGACGACTCCATCGAGTATATGTACCGCGTTGAAGTCGTCTTTTGTACTTATATTAACCAATTACTTATCTTTTGGCATATGTAGTCAGAACATCATTCACATGAAACTTGCATCGTGTTCAGTATTCAGTCATTTATCAGGAAGGAATATCAACATCTGTTGGATATGATGCAGTCAAAAAATGCCTTGATTTCCGGACTGGGTTTAGTTGAACGCTGGATTTGGTCTGAGTCAGTCTCAATCCTTGGACATGGAACGCTGCGACGATCGCGGGCTATACACTGCTACTTGGCTATACTTGAGGAGTCAGTTAATTAATTCCTCTTGGGCGCTTAGTGGAATATCGGTAAGCGCTCATACCAGTCCCTTTCACCCTCATCAAAAGACAAAGAAAGCTTCGGCGCATCGTGCATTATGCCATGCACGAACAACGGTGTGACGACTGCTTTGGACAAAGTCGGGCGTAAACTTCTTTGTGGCCTTGGCTGATGGATTTGCCTATTGTCGCAATCGATTAATCAGGAAGGCCCAATATTCTTGAGGCCCGTTGTCCCCATTGTCAAAGCTGCCACCTCTTCGGTATATAAGGGCGTATCTGGTGCTCTGATCATCGTGCTACTCAGAATCTTCAAGGACTTACTCGTCTCTTGACAACTCTCTTTTGCGTCCTTCACCGGAACCACACAGCGTCCCTTAAGCTTCTAGTCCTCCTAAAGTATCTCTCACTGGTAAAATTCGTCAATGTCATCCAGCAAGTCCTTGTTGTCTACCTCCTTTTATAACATGAATTAAAGAGAACCCTATAGCATCTACTCCGACTTGCTGGAACTACGTTCGAGGACATTGTTCTCTCCGAAAATGCAAATACTATCACCCAACGGATATCTCTTTCCAGAGTCCCTTCGCAACTTCAATTTCGAAGCGCGTGCCGAATGAAGTAGACGAGAATTCTTCAACGAATTGGAGAGAGGCTTCACTCACTACGCCTATTCCGTACACGCCTGTCGCCTGGAAAACCGCACCTTGTAAACATTTCATACAGACTGGAAGCTGTGCGATGGGTAACAGATGCAAATTGTAAGTTTGTTTTCTTCAGTTCTCTTTCATGAGAATACCGAGTTTCACTACATTCCTCGTTGAATAGCATTCACGATTCACACCTTGTCCGTGGTGACAGGGATGCTCGTTCTAATGGACGCTTGATGAAGGAAAGCATTACATCGTCAAATGCGCATTGTTGGTCGTATGTCCAAGGAAAGTGCAAAAACTCTTCCACTTGTCCCTATTTCCATCCGTCGAACCCAATCCCTTGTAAGTTGATATATTACGCTATTTTAAGTTTATATCCAGATTGACTTCTTCAGATAAAAAATATACACCTTGCCTCCTTTGGCCAAAATGCCCGGCGGGAGATCATTGCTCGTTCAAACATCCGAGACCATTGAAAGAACCGCTCCAACCTGCCGCCAGTAATTCTGCGACTGTCCTTTCATCGGTTACGTCTGCCTTGGAGTATCCTCGCTTTACATGTCACCAAGATGATTCTTTTGACTCATCTCCCTCGACCTTGCCCCAAATTGCGTCCCCAGTGCCAAAGTACTTTGCAGGCTCGAGATTGAAACTTTTTGACAGCGACTTTTCTGGAGATCTTTACCAGCATCCTCATTTCAGCCCCTCATATAACGCCTATGGAGGAGTTGCATCTACTCCTTTGGCATATGGTGACCGCACTGTCTCTAAAGCTCAGTTTTTGCAGTCGGGGACCCCTCGCTTCCAACCTGGTCATGCACGTCGTATCAGCGTCCCGGTGCGGAATCCTGATACCAATGTGAGAATCGATTTCTAAAGTTCCAAAGGACGGGAGCCAACCTTCAGCGAATTATCCGGATTTTCTATCGAGGATAATCCGATTCAAACCCCTCAGTAGTCCTTAGGACTACGGTGGTTGTTTCTCATGATCATTTTGTACTTGCCATTTTTCCCAAATAGACTTTCTTTCTTTCTGATCATCCGTGATCCGTCTTCCTCATACTATACTGTGGTACTTCCTTGCCCTCGCTTCAATTAATTCCATCTACAAGTTGTATACCTCGATCCAGGATGTGCCCTTACATAATCTCCACCTACTCCAAGCAAAGTCGGTACAAAGTCGGTATAGTGTATTTCCACAGAATGATACATGTCGGATTAGACATATGAACTTACAGTTCATTCCAATTCTGAGTTCTGTCACTGATAACGTTTCAGGGGATGCAGTTAGGATCGGCGATCATCGTCGTAGTCTATAGTAACGAGAACGGGAAGGAACAGTGCGATATAGTCTGATATTATCATAAGTGAAGGCTGTAGTATAGGAATTAGTTTCAACGTCTTCTTGACTTCTTGATTTCATCAATCTGCTTCCCGCTCACTAGCGGATCGATGTCCCGTTATGTGACTTCATATGGTCAAGAGAAAAAGTGGTGGTATCATTAATACGGATGGGTAAGGATCACTATTCACCGGTGGAATTTGGAGGATAATAATAAGTAAACTCTAGGCACTCCAATCGCCTGGTCCATGGGAAGTGTAGCAAGTACTCACTGAGAAGAGCGTAGGGACGGAAAAGAATAATGATATTTTCCGTGACGCCTCGGAGGGAAACTTTACATGAGATAAACAACCCAACAACACCCCCATCGATGGCTCGCAACATAGAGCACAAAATATGTATTGGGGTATGTAAGGATATGTATCGTATCCTAAAAGAACGGAGCTTACAATTTCAATAATCATTCACTGTTGAGGTAGTCGCATCCCCACTTGTAACGATGTTCGATGAAAGCATTATAGCTACGATCCTGAGTATAGGATCCCGAAGTTCATAAATCATCATCATCAGGCACAGCTGCAATTCCGAATGTTAAGGTTCGAGAAGAAAGCGGAACGCTGAGGCCTACACCGTGCGAGGAGGTGCGAGGAGGTGCGAGGCCCATACTGAACATGAGACCGGGCCGCTTAATTTCGCCAACACGATTCCGGGGTAAGAATACTTTGCATATAAGAATTTGTAACATGGGTTGAGTTAGACAGAATTGGAATGGCGTGCGCGGGAGGATCGAAGCTCTTAGCTTACGTTCTCATGGTGGCCACCAAAAGCCACCAAGTCCCTTCAAACTCCAGGGTATAATATCTCCGAAAAGAATCGGACTGTTTCCGACGTGTAGATGTCTTTCCGTCACGGCCTGCCTTAGATAGCCAGGGGCCCCTCGGGAGTTTGACATAGACTTGAAGCAGCATCGACAACCTGTCACTCCATAGAGGAAAGCGGAAGCCCGGTATTGTCTGGGTACGTAGACCCGGAACGTCCCGGAACGTATGTTGTTCAAATTAGCGTTCGAGGATACAGATGCCAAAAAAATTCTCTAGCAGCAACTTGTTTCGATCAAGTGACCTCGGGGTTATGGGCCCCGCGCGCTACCACTGCGCCATGCTGCTGATACACAAACTGGGTACTAAAAATAGAGAATCATGACCGGGCTTCAACGTTGCAACGTCCAGCAGCACAAATCTTCCCATACAACTGATTTGCACACGAATGCCCAACAATTAGCTTGTAGCCTGCGGCTCTTTTGGACCTGGAGATACAAGCATATTGGGTGTCGGTTCCATCTGCTTCTGCTCCTGCTTTTTAGCGGCATCTTCAGCTTTCGATTTCGCCATATCTTGCCGCACTTGGTCGTCGAATGTGTTTGGGATGGAACTGGAACGACAGCAACGGCAACACGAGTATGGCGCGACTAGGGAGAAATTGTCATAAAGTCAATAACACACGATGAGGGGATACTAAACGCACCGGTGTCACACCAACTCGACAGAGCGGAAAATAGACCTATGCAGCAGCAACCACAGAACATGGAAGCGCAATCTCCACCACCATTGTTGTCCATTTGGATGAAATGGATGGAAGTTGAAAATATTTGAATACGTGCGCGAAGGACGTAAGAGCCAAGGTTGTATGTACAGTATCGAAGGAGCGTGCAAATATTGAACTAACAGGTTCAATCCACGTAAGGTTATATCGTTTCGTTAAAGAGGCTTAGACCTCGGACCTTTCCTCCTTCTTCGTTCTCCTTCGCAACTGTGCTACAGAGAAGACTCTTCAGGCTTGGATGGTGAGGATGAAGGCAAAGGCATTCTGCTGAGCGAGGGCCGGGAAGATACCAGAAGATAACCTCGATTCAAAAAAATCTTTTGCTTGGCGTCCCGACGTTACTGAACGGCTGTTCATGTAAGTTGTAACTGTAACACGACTCCTTCAAGTTTTGCAGCCCTATCACGAAACCCGTGCATGAACGAACAGTTTACTAGTCCTACAAGTACTACGTTACATCGAGGCCTACTTCTTGCGGTTGTTCAAGGCCGAATCAAACGATGCAGAGTCAAGTGCTTCCAGCATATACATAGAAACTTTAGGAGAAAAGCACGCCCATTGTCCGGTGCACTTCGTCGATACCAATCATTATAAATGAACATGGAACGGTGAAGAGACCTGATGCAAGTCAATAAAATGCTACGAAAGCAAACGTTTATGAGAGGATCACATTAGACAAGTCTATTCAGTAGATGCAGGTGGTTTAGAAACGTTCATATTGGGTGTTGGTTCCATTTGCTTCTGCTTTTTGGCGGCGTCTTCAGCTTTGGACTTTTCCATGTCTTGCCGCACTTGCTCATCAAATGTGCTCGGAACAGAATTTGAGCGACAGCAAGAACAACAAGAGTACGGTGCGACTGTAGAAGATTGTCAGATAATATCAGATAGAGGAGAATAGACACATACTGGTATTGCACCAACTCGACAATGCAGACATGAGTCCTACGCAACAGCAGCCACAGAAAATCGAAACGCAATCTCCACCAGCATCATCGGGCATTAGAATGAACGAAGTTGAGTTGAGTTGAGTGCAGTGCAGTTGAGAGCTAGAATTCGAGAGGATGTAGAAAGTAGGAGGAAAAAGGAGTTGGTTGTAAGATCGGTACTTAAGAGGAGGCGAGCTGCGGTAGATGAGTGTCATCATTTTCCTTTAAATGGCACAGCACGTTTTCATAGACAGATGCTCCCTCACTCACTACAGGTGCAATGATGTATCATCATGGAATGATTCTTGACCAATCAGCTCTTCTTTCAGACATCGAGGAGCCCATGTAACCTTCAAGTTGACATATATCATCTTCATTATTTCCAGCGGAGGAGAACAGGCACCTGTATGGTAATTTTCTGTAAAGGTTATTGAGCCAAGGGCGGAGTCAATCTCACGGGAGGGGAAGACAAGAGGTATAAAGAGCATATCAAGATAGAATGTGTATCAAGACGTTGACGGTTATAATAAAAGGTGACCACCTTACGACATTTGATTCACCTGGAAATGGACGCATTGACAAGTTGAATATCATCTTGTAAATTTATGAAGTTTCCTCAAGTTTTAGCATTGTTCTGCCCATAAACTACTGCATGACCGACCAAACGTTACTGTGATGACTTCGCTCTTTGCTCGCCACATTGTTTACTCGAGCCCAGTCGTTGGGAGTATTCATTTCTGGTAAAAAAAAGTAATACATAAGTTCCATCCAAATAAGCAAGCAAATATAGAGATACATACAATACAAATGATTGAGAGGGTTCTCGGGACCGAAGATAGCATTAGCTTCTTCGTTTTTTTTCTGAGCTCGTGTTTTGGACTCGACTTTGGGTTCAGCTTCCTTCTGTGGACTACTGTGTTCAATGGGCAAGTTCTGCTTTTTGGCACGGTCCCTAGAATGATCGACGTAAGGATCTCCGTGAATGTTCAAACGGACGACGCCAGTGGGTGTTGGGGTCCGCAAATCAGTTTGCGAGGCCGGTGGACCGAAGGACATGGTACCATCGACAACAGGAAGTGTGCTATACGGTCCGTCGGTGACGTTTGCGTAGGGAGGTGGGATGGACAGAGTTAGTCAGTAATGGTAGTAGCGAGTAACGGAACACACGGAGATGCATTTGTCGCCAACGAGATCGCTGTAGGGAGCGCTGTTACCGGTACGACAGTCATCATCGCAACGGCCGCAATAGCGAAGGTAGAAACGGAGATTGCTTTCATTTTGTTTCGGCGTATATGTAAGAGTTGAATTTATCGAAGAAAACAAGACCGGCTTGACTTCTCGAGTGATATGATCGTAGAGGTGGAAATGAAACCTGCTCAGGTGAAGTTATACACCATCTAAATCTTGACCTTTATATCGTTTTAGACGCACTGATTAATTTAGGAAGTGAGGGAATTTTTGAAACTCTTGGACGGGGAAGAAAAAAAAGAGGGGTCACGTATACGAAAGCACCGTACGATGCTGGCTGATGGTCTGCGCACCTGTATCACATATCTTTGTTTAACCGAGTCACCGAGGGGCGAGGCTCGAGACATCTCCCAAAAGACTTCAAATAAGCGCAATAATACGTCCATTCCAGGCAACTCCAGGCAGGGGTGGACAATCGACCAGGGGGTGTTGTCAGGCTTTTTCATGTGTATTGCACAGCTACTGAGGCGAATACGAGCATGGCAAACCGAAGACAACATCCCGATCCTGCTATACATGACCTCCGAATTTGTATCTAGGTTCTGGTGGTTGTGTCTTACCCAGATACAAGTGTAGGTAGGATGTTAAGCCTGTGAGTATGTAAGAGTAAGGGTAAGTTAGAAAGATGAACACAAACATACCTTGCACTATGTATGCGAGTATGCAAGCGTACATGAATACTGTTGTTCATCCAGCAGCATGGGTGAGTCTGATTGGAAATGCGAGCCCCGCTTTCTTGGCCCTAGAATGGCAACCAAGTGCACTGCATCAGATTGGATCTAGTACAGTCTAGTTTAGCAAGGCACAGCCTGGGGCAGGGATACAGTATAGGATACAGTGTGTTCGCGAGGTTTAAAAAAATTGGACTTGGTTCCATGTGACATCTTGGCACGGAAGCTCATCCACAGCAGAGAGCAAAAATATGTTGGTACATAGCAGGGACGGCGAACAAGGAACGAGAGCAAATGACATGGTACTCGGGCAAGATTATGCAAGAAAGTAAACGGGTGAGTACGTACAGAGCTGAGATTAGTGACTAGTATTATGAATCAGAAGGGAGAGGGTGTGAACTTGAACGGATTTTTTGACAATTCTTCGAAGGGCCTTGAAAATCTTGACTCTTGAACATCCAGTAAAGAGTGAAACCAGGAGAACACCACGATTGGCCTAATTTCGGAGGCACGGCAGGTATAACCCACATAGATAAGAAGAGTCTATGCAACGAAGCGCAACTCGGAAGCCTAACGAAGCCTCAAGTCTTGATGCCATTTTTGAAGATATTTTCTTTTCGAGTTCACATTCTCGTGATCGTCGTTGATTTCAAGTTCGTAGCCGAGATGGGCTGTTGATCCAGAAGATAAGAGAGATCCAAACCCGAGAAGACAAGTATTTAACGGTGGGGACTGCGCTGATTTGGAAGGTGTGTAGGAACCGGATCGGTGCCACAAATACTGGCGGTACTGGTGAGGTTGGGATTGATACGTCGACAGGTAGTAAATCCATCACAGAGGTTACAAGGCCACGAAACTAATCCTCAGGTTGTCCGGAAGATCAGCGAATCCCTGAGTAACGCAGACGATCTAGAGAGCTCTGCTCAGAGCCTCAGCTGGAGGTGAAAGTAATTCATTCCAGCGACAAATCATGTTCTACCTTCGTAGAATCGTCTGAAGCAGCGTGTCTGTCTTGTCTTGTTTTGCATAGCATTGAGAAAATGCTGATACAGTTGGGCGATAACTTTGTCGTAAATTCTGGTAGTTGTTGGATGGTCTAGAACCCATAATATAGGCGCGCGCGTGAAATCTCCCACGACACCTTGACGGGCGCTAAAATTGTTACACTCGTCGACCATAGCTAGTGGCGAATCGTCCGCTGGTCTAGCCTGGAATTTTATAGATAGATTTAACGTCCCAACACCCTCTCGCGCACCCTAACAGCACTTTATGGCAGACCCACAACTTGTGGATGGATCTAGGTGGAATTTCTCCCAAACTTTCCTAAACGACTTTCAATCCCTACGCTCAGGTGGTTCAGCTTTTCCGTAGTCTACTCCGGACAGTGACTCATAAATACAGACTTGCAAACGCGTATCCAGCAGGCCAATCAGTCTGTCTCGATTTCGAAGCAGACACTCGATGGTTTAAATCTTCAACTAGCAGAATTATCCAAAAGTATTGTTGATGCAACTGGATCTATTCCAAAATTTGATCAAAGGAACTGCGAAAATGTGAGCGATTGATATATGCAGATGCGCTTCAATCTGATTTATTGATGAAGCAACTGAAAGAGATCGAGCAAAGTCTTGAGGGACTCCGAAAGGCTTCGGCGCCGGCCTCGAAATTCGCGTTCAAGAGAAAGGCTAGAGAGGCGGTACAATCTTCGCCCAACGTGTCAACGCCGTCCATGAAAGCCAGTGCTGCACCAACGTCCTCACTAACTTTATCTTCATACACGATGAAACTTGTCACACCGGATGATTTACCAGACCCCGAAACAGTTGCTCCAGAGCTACGTTCCGAATTGAGTATACACGATTTGGATTCCTGCATTCTTAATTTGATCAACGCGAAACAACACGAAATCTCAGCGTTGCACATCCGCAATGTTAAAAATTCGATCCTTCTTCTTCCGGCTCTCGATGGCAGCGTCATATTGCATGATCTGATAAATTGCATCGTCGTAGTGAAGTGTCATCAGGTGAGCAGTGAAAGTTCATCTCCAGCCATCGTACCGCCTACTAACTTCGGAGAACAGTTTAGAATGCACTCATCAAAGAGCATCGACGTCTACCTTTCTATCCAATCAAATCCCATCATCGAGCACTGTCACAGCATCCAATTTGCACCATATCCTGCTACCTTTTCCCCAACGATCGTCCAACACAATTCTGACGTTTCAGTGCAGGACTTCTCGCATATAAAATCCACGCCGTCTCCCAACTGGAACGTTCTAGATGAAAGGGCCAGGAAATTACCCGAAGATTGGCAGTCGATTTCAGCCGTAAGCGCAACAGACGTTGAGCGGATTTTACAGAAATGTTTGCCCAGCGTGTGATATGAGCATTTTGATCTATGGGTTACTCAGAATGAGCGATGTACTTATGGGATAGATAAATTTGCCCTTGGAGGTCGAAGAGGGCATTTTCCTCGTAGTCATTGCGGATATTAGCTCATATGTACGGTCGTTCCTCCATCATTTAAAACCAGTGGAACAAAAAACCGGTTCGTCAAATTATCATATTCCGCATGTTCTTGATGCACACAAGCCGGTACATACATATTTCAGACGTTGCAATTGATTGCTGTTCGAGTACTCTCATCCTATTACAACAACATAAACAGAATCAACAGTGTATTGTAGAAATAAATTATTGAGAAAAAGAAGACAGCCGCCCAAACTTTCGTCATAGGAGGCCTACGTACCCAGATATCAGCACCGAATGAAGTTGCCCACAATCATGCTGGGTATGCCCCACTTATCCCTTCTAATCGTGAATGAGAAACAGCAATTAACCAAGCCCTCCTCGGTTGAGGTGAGAACAGGACCCGCATTAGACGATGCCGTCGGATGAAGGGTGAGCGAAGCACCAGGCCCTGAGGACGAGGAAGTGCTAACGCCTGCAACACCTGCTCCCATCACACCTGAAGCGGAAGACCCTACGGGACCATTACGCGGCGAATTGGGGCTGATATTGAGCTGGGGCTTGTACCGTAGCACACAAGAAGTGAGGACGGCTTTTTGAGATGAGTCGAAAGCAACATGACCGTATTTCTAGTGAGGGATAATTAGAAGTCAGCGTCAGAGAGCATTCTTTCAACCGACAGACCTCCCAATAATTGACCGCACTTTCTTCCGCCATTAATTCATATATACATAGCTTTCCGTCTCTTAGTAGATAACCATTTATCCCGACTAATTCAGAGAATTCTCTGTTTCCTTTGTATATCTCGCCAGTTCGCCGCCAAAGACATGCAGGAACCCCCATTGCAGAGAACACACGATCATAGTCCAGTAAGAGCCGTTCAAATGCCTCTTCGATGAAGACGAGATCCTGAGGAAGTGAAAGAAAAATCGAGGAAGCCCACACAATGATATTCATGGTGATACTTACTATATCTCGCAATGATTGTGCTACAGCTCGAAATTTGGGTCGTAAAACTGAGAGTGGTTGTAAAATTTGTTGCTTTGACTCTTGAGAAACGCTGGAATTCATTGAGCAAGAGGTAAGCATTTGATGTTGAACAATACACAAACTTGCGATCCATCCATCTCGATAATCGAGCGTAGCCTTTCACATAGTTATATGGTTTTAACAATCCCGCTTCGTATTTACTCCTGATAACCCAACTTAAACGCTCGTCTCTGGATCCAGATTCTTGATCTGCCGCAGTGAGTAAAAATTTCTCGGTTTTGGTAGCCGCAGGAAGAATTGTCGCCGGATCTGGCGCTTGTGTCTCTGGAGCTTTTTCGCCTTCACTAGTCGAAGGGTCATCTGAATTTGACGATGGTGAAGTTTCTTGATTAGAATTTGAGTTGGTTGAAGCTGATTCTGTGGTGCCAGATATTGTTGTAGCCGTCGCTGACCCATTTGTCGGAATAGTATATGTATTGGTCGTGAACGAGCTTGTTCCGGAACCCAATAAAGCAGAGGAAACACTTTGAGGAGCTCCGAAGAATGAATTGTCATCGAGGGTTTCTAAAAAGTCCCTGTTCGTGCAAAGATAGGATATTAATCCCATGCATTGTGGTAAATGCTCATAACGCACGTTAAAACAGAAAATTCATTTCCTAGAGTATCCGAGCGATACATGAAAGGTGATTGGGAAACCATGGGCCAAGAAGACGCAGAAACACCGCCTGTGGTCGGTGTGGGTTGATGTCGATTCGTGGTCGCAGCTGTAGATGCATACATTGTTGCTAGAGATCCATAGAAAAACAAAGACCATGAAAAGGTAAACGGCTTACTTGTACTGAATCCTGGGGTGGAAGGGTTTGTAGCTGGGGGAATGTCCGGAGGCTGATTATCGGATTTAGGTCGACGATCATCGTGACATAGATGTCCTATCTCCCTCTTGATGCTGAACAGGATATTGAGTCTGAAAATAAGAAATTATGACAACAGTGATGTACCATCTCTGACAGGGCCTTCCTTCGTCGCAAGTCATATGGCTTCTTCTGCAATATAAGCATGCATGATTGACCTTTCTTCTTCTAACTGTTTTCTTCTTCCGTGAACCGATTCCCGACTCCTCTATACCTGCATCATCGTCCACTGATACCGAGCCAGATCTCGCAGCGGCCATTCCCTCGGCAAAGGAGCTCCCAGCGCTAACAGTCACCAAAATGTTTGACATCGAAGAACCAGCTTCCTACTGATTTTGGTCGTGTGCTCTGAGTGACGGAACAAAAGTGAATGTCGACAGAATCAACGCTCAGCAGATGGGGAGGTAAAGGTGTGTAAGCCGGGCCGTACTTGCCCGTAGACTGTGACGTGCCTCAGATTTACCTCGGACATTACAACTACATGAACATGTACATTCTTGTATGTAGCAAATAGTGTTACTGTACAGTACTACTCTGTATCGCACTCGGCGACATATTTACAGCGTGGAGGAGCCGTCATGGTGCTACAGAAGTACTAGAAGAGGAGCCCAAGCAAAGGCCCCAGTCTAATAATGGTGGGGTGGCGAGAGACAGAGAGTGGCTAGAAATCAGTGGCGGCAAGAAATGAGCAGAATTATAGCAGAACCGATAATGAGCGGTGAGGGAATGGTGGCCAAGGCATATATGGTACGAAATCGGGCGCGACCCGATGATATTATGACAATGTAAAAGATGGGCGCGCAGAGAGCGATAGCATACTGTATAAACTAAAAAACAGACCAAGATAAGGAGTTGGGGAAGAAGATAAAGACATATAGACATAATAGACAATATAAACAAGGAACATAGTGATACTTTTTTTGGTGAAGGAAGAACAGATAGTCCATTTGGACTAAGCATGGTTTTGTCGAACTATAGATATCAGCAGAGTTATACTCCTGGCGTAGGATAGCCTAGGCGAGATTGATAGTTCGGAGTAGGGTGGCTTCCATTCGTTGCTTGTGGTGTGAACTGTTGAGTTTGCTGGTACTGATGCGCTGGTGTTGAAAGGGGCTGGGACGAAGGGGTTGGTGCAAACTGCTGTGTCGGCTGGTAGCCCGGTGTGGCAGTAGCAGGAACCTCCCCTTGAGTCGCAGGGGCATAAGGCATCGGCATCGGCGGGAACGTGGTAGTCACAGGTGTACTGGTCCTACTCGCGCTGACGCTTGAAGCGCGGCTGGGAGGCTTTGAAGATGAGCCTGCTGCTCCTCGGACTTTTCTCCCCTCTCTCTCTGTACCTCCAACGCGACCTGCAGAAGGATATGCAGTGCTAACTACGGAGCCCACAGATCCTGTCCCGGTGTTCAGACCTTTATTCTTACCGGCACTCTTATCTCCCCGCTGAGCTAAGCACTCATGCTTCCCGCTAGCTAGCCACTGTAGCCCAATTACACCATGATCTCCAGAGTGCATATAATGGTAGCGAAGACCATTCATGTTTTTGTAACGGCGAGGGCAGTCGCCAACACCACAAGCGTAAGGCTTGAGTTGACGTTCGGCCTCGGCTTCAATTGCCAGAAGCTCCGAAGGAGGAAGAGAAGACAATGTAGAACGGAGCGAAGTAAGTGAATCAGCAGCGGAGGTGTTATTGGAGGTGGCCGAAGTGGAAATAGGGGTAAGCGCATTGATAAGTGACGATGAGGAAGCATTCGCATTTGGTATGCGGTTTTGGGAGACGGCTTGACCATATGAGTTGGACCGATTCAAAGATGTTTCTTCACCGTCTTGGTAAGTACCTTCGGCGTAACCCGAGGTCGCAGTTGTAGGACTGCTCAAGCTTAACGCGGAACTTAGGGCAGTACTTAACGATGACGGTGTAGGGATGAAATTATTCGCTCCAGTAAAATGTGAACCAGACGAAGGAGCCACTGGGGAGCTTAAGGCAGAGCTAGGGTTGCTACCCCCTGTAGAGACGACTCCAGTATTCACACTTAGAGCAAGAGTGAAAGGCGAGCTCAATGAGGAGGGTGTGACCGGAGTTGCCATTCCACTTCTAGGCGTGTTAGCACCGGATGAAGAGGCCGAGGGAGACGGGTTCACATTCGCGGAATCTTCTTGGGGTGTCTGCTGTTGTTGCTGCTGTTTACGCTTCCGCTCCAGGATGGCCTGGACGTGTTCCATGTCTTTGGGAGGAGCGAAATTGCAGGATCCATGAGTAATATGATATTTAAGACCTTCGAGATAAAACATTATTACATATGCTGAGATGAGCTGTAAGTCGATGAACATACCATTGGCTTGCTTATAGCTTTTGTTACAGTTTGGCTTGGGGCACTTGAAGGGCTTGCTCTGTAATAATCCACTGCCGCCTCCACCGGTAGGTGGTCGACCGATCCTCGGAACCGGTTTAGCGGTGTCGACAGGAATACCAGATGAGGCAGTATTTGTCGATGCAACGGGAGTGGTGGAATCGTCAAGAGGATTGCCAGTATATTGACCCTTGCCTTTCGTATTTGTAGCTTTAGCAGATAGTGTCTTATTTGTAACCTTCTCTTTCTTTACCTCCTTCTGCACGTCATAGACCGGTTGAGAAACTTCTTTTTCTTGATCCTCTATGTCAATGTCAAATTCAGCATCGGCGTCTTCATCGTCGGCTCCGTCTCCAGGATGAGACTGTGGACTTGACGGCGTGGAAAATAGCATCGCAGGCTGGACACAACCCATATCCACGGTGCCATTTTCGGAGCCCACAGACTCTCCTTCGGGATAATTGTACCCATAAGGATTCTGATAATGGAAGTTTCCGCCAAATCCACCTATGCCCAGGCCTCCGTTCATTCCGATGTTACCCATGTACGTCATGTCGACACCACCGGGCATCCCGTGACTATGAGCCCAAGCTCCAGTTCCGCCTGGCGGTGGCGGCCCAGTTATGAAGGGAGAATGTACAACTGGCCGGGAGGATGACGATGAAAAGCCTGGGAGGTTCAATGCCAGATTCGGGCGTTGAACAGAGCTAGCGTCATTTGTGATGTTTTGGGGGTTCTGAGTTGACGTAGGAGCATTGGTCGTGTTATGCAAGGAGTTTTGTTGACGAGGGCTCGGAGGCGATGAAGATGGTAATGACTTTTGACTTTTAACACCCGGATACCCTCCTGGGTAGGCTGCGGCCAGACTATTGTGAATTAAATTACTGGGCGATGAGTACGTAGATAATGGTGTAGCCAACAGAGTTTCCGGTGGAGACGGCGTAGAAGTGGGGGAAGAGGGCATCGAAGAGGCCGCAGATGCAGTAGCAGAAGGAAAAGGGGTTTCGAGTTCCATGTCGTCAGGATCAACGGGTCCTCCTCCTTGATGCATCGACTGCTGTTGATTCTGCAGCTGATTAGACGGCATAGGCTGTGGAACACCACCGGCATCGATGATTTGGGGCTCGAATGGCACTGAGATGTGCGCTTGAGGAGCACCGCCACCTGGTTGGTCGATACATACGACGTGAATGTCTTCAAAGTGCTCCAGGAGTGCATGAAGGTCAGTAAGATGGAGGCCACAACAAGTATAGTTCCTGCAGAGTTCATCCTGAAACTCGAATAGCCTCAGTGCATTGGAAACTGCTGGGTCTCGATGACTGAAACGTACTGGTAAGCGAGGTAGTCAGGAACACAATTAGAGGGGCCACTCACATATCCATCGGACTTCCCATAGTGACTGAGCCCACAGAGCCTGGGTAGCCTAGTAGTCTACTGTTGTAAGAGCCCACTGCGCTGCGGTAGCTCATAGGAGAGCCCAAGAAGTGCCGAGTATATGAAGCAGGGTTGAACGAACCCCCATCACCAGATGTATACGAGCCGGAGGCCATGTTTATATCCTGTGAATTGTTATAAGCGTTTCTGCCATGGCCACCAAGAGATATCGGTTGAGTTGCTGTTGTGGCCATATAAACGATATAATCAGAGGATAGATGGTAGATATACAGATAGAAGAAGGATGCGGATGGAAGTAGGGAAGTAAGGTTATACCAGCATCCGCATCAACCTTACATCAACCAATTAGTAAGTTAGCACGCGGAAAATTCCGAAACGGAGCCCGGATCCGGTGCACTGTTTTGCCGTCGACCTTCATCGACATTTCTCTACGTCCCCCTCCTGCTAGTTCCTTTGGAAGTTATGCCAAAGGTGCTCAGAGCCTCCTCATGAGAATCTCCCCTGTACGCCTCTCAAAGTTAAGATCACTGATGATTATTGAGTCGCATCACTATCTATCGCATTCAATGTTTGCATATGCTTTTCCTCCTTTTGAGGTTCACGTTCTCCCTGTCGCCGAAAGACCGACTCTCTCCCCAACTGGCCCCGCAGCTCTCGGACGCGAACCAAAGATGTTTGACTCCGGCAGGTCCCACTTACGCAGCAACTCTGGCGATCCGGGAAATGTTCTACCGTTCTAATATAATCAACTTCGACCACGCATACCGGTATGCATAAATCATCTCCCCCTTTTGGCCTTAACATCTATCATCATATCCTTCCTACGATTTGCTACTACATTCATTCCTTTATTGAGGATGTTCTTGTTCTTCGCTAGTCTCGGACCGTAAAGCCTAAGATGAGTGGAAATTCGTTCACTTGTGGGAACCGTTCGACATATTGAAAACATCCACCAATAACTATCAAAAGCAGCTTGGATGGTTGTGCTCGCAGCTTATCCTTACTAGATAAGTTCCACCACGACTAGCAAATTATAACGGCTTCCTTAGCTCAGTCGGTAGAGCGCCAGTCTCATAGTTGATTATGAGCAGTGTGTTTTCTACATTGCTATGAAGCCATGTACTTGTTGAAAATGCATATTGTGTACCAAAAGTGCGTAGAGCTCGAAGTTCGTTGGGTTTTCAATGGTGAATTCACACTCCCCCCGCAGGACATGAACACTCCGAGGACAAATTGTTGGTCTCGCAAGCTGAATGAGGGATTTGAGGAGCTGAAGGCTCTTAAACACTCTTTCGCAATCACGCTATCTCAGTGTCCGCATTTCCACTATCATACAAACTGCAACCCTGCTAGTGAGAGAATTGAATGCCTTTAAAGTCCAGACAAACATATGGTAGATAACTTCGGACAGATTTCAATAAAAGTATTGAATAAAAATGCATACCTTTGCGCAACAGTATAGCTTCCTTGGCTCAGTTGGCTAGAGCGCGAGTCTCATACTACTGTATGCGGGGCATCAATCCCACAATCTCGAGGTCGCAAGTTCGAGCCTTGCAGGGAGCAATTGCTTTCTTTTGCTTCTTGTTCTTACTTTTTAGAAGCGAAATAAAAGTTTTTGGAGACCTGTGGAAAATCGTAAATTTGCAAATCCGTAACTTCGAAGAAAAAAATCAGGTCACGTGGAGCTATTGCTATTGGTAGATCACATGCACATGAGAGCTACGTACTGGAAAAAGTTAAAATTACCAGTGGCACATTCTAACTTACATGCCCTCCTATTTTCAGTTTACAATTATCATTTCAATGCCTCTCCGATAAGTTCGAGCCTTGCAGGGAGCATGTATTTTTCTTTTTTAGTCTGACCTTTGCCGCACAAATATTGTGTGTGGGTTGGAACTTGGGGGACGTGTAGAGTATTTTTTCAGAAATTTCAAAAGAATTCCGCCATCCTCGTCCGAAATAGTGTCACTGAAACCGAAAATTCAGCGACATTTAGGCCACTCTGCCGGACAGGGTTTATTCGGTGTGTAGGAGCTTCAAGGGGCCTTTGATCAAATTTATAAAGCTGTTTACAAAAGTCTAATCAACGAGGTAAGAGACTTGAGCTTTTCTCTCTCTCCTCTCACCGCAAGTTCGAGTCTTGCCGGGAGCAGGTTGCTTATTTCACTATGGAAAACGTTGATCACAATGTTCGCCCAAAATGCTTCCATTTATTTGATGTCATGTAATAAATATTATTAAAATCAGGCAAGGTCAAAGCTGTAAATATCAAGATATATGCGGTCATTGCGGTCAAGAGTCAGCACATATTCCAGGACATCGAGGTAAGCAGTAGTTTTGGGTGACATGTCGGGGTTATACATCTTCACAGGCGGCAGGGCCAGTACAAGTAGTGACCCCAAGATGAAATCATGTGCAAGTCATGTCATCGATAAGTGAACGCTAATCATAACAACAGACATTCGACATGGAAAGTGTAGACTGTAGAAGCGCCATGTAATGATTCTGATTGATAGCACTTCCCACTCACGCCAGCTGTCGCCGCCAATCGTGAGCTTCGAGTTGGGGGCCAATTTCATGATATGAGGCACCTTCAACGGAGCTTGAGGGTACTTACAGCTTACTGCACGCATGCAAGTTAACAGCTGACTGTGTTTGACGCGCGCCACAGGTACTGGCCTTCAAAGATGTATTTCAATAGCTCGTGCAAGGACAGAGAAAGCGTATGAAGCTTCATACAGGTACAAAAAATCATGCGACCCTCAGAAATTGGTTGGAGCAGCCTCAAATTGGTCAGAATGCACCGGTACGTCTCGGGGCAGAAGGTGATTTGCAACCGAGGCTCCAAGAATAGCGAACTGCGAGACAGACTGTAGTAGACTGTTGTGGGGTTCTAGTTGACGGAGAAATTTCCCTTGCATCAATATTAAATTTGTTCGTTATCGATGTTGGATCACCCGTGGCATGAAGCTTAAGCCTGTGTAGGCGACAGCCAATCCAGTTTGCTCGAGTAATGCACAGACCCTCAGGGATAACTACCGGAAAGTCCCAGAACAGAATGTTTTTATGCGCCGTTGGAAGGTTGGGCCGGGATGGCGATGGCGATGGAATTCCTTCAGACGTCCACATGTACACTCCGCATGCTGTATACACAGGTATACACCCGCAGTCACTTATTCGAACCGATTCTCCGCCGCCCGGAATTTTCTGCAACAGAAAAAGATTCAGAAAAATCACCGTCGGTGTATAACAAGATGCGCAAGGTGACTAGGGTTGACTAGGAGGCGAACTGGGGCGACCAAGGTCTAACGTCAAAGGCTGGTCTAAGTACATCTGGGTGGATTTGCAAAATAATACAAAAAATACATGCGATACATTTGATGATAATATACAGCCCAAAGCATTGCGAAGAGCGAGGGAATCCATGGTCCAAAAAGTGTAGCGAAAGCAATGGCTTACTGCGACTCTACATCAGGTAGCATTGAAGCGTCTATGTAAAACAACCGCAATTGAAGCACACGGTACGCGCTGATACCCGCTTCGAATGATTACATAAGTGATTGATTGTCATCATAGAATTCCATAATGGTTAGGAATATGACCATACGGGGACGAAAATCTCGAAGGACTCAAGTCTCAAGGATACCAAAATTGGAAAAGGATCTGCGTTGATCTGCGTCACCGACGGAAAGCGTTCGAGGGAGAAGTGCCCTGAAACCCGGTCGGGGATGTACCTGATATGGCAGATCCTAGAGACATAGGCGAGGAGGGAGGTGAGGAATTCGACGAAGTCGAACAAGGTCGTGATGGAGGGGGGAGAGAGCGAATATCAGACTGTTTGTATCGATAAGGCAGACTGTGGCTTGAATAGCGGTCATTAAAATCCGATACCGGCTGAAGTCGATAAGGAGAAAGTCCCCGATGGGAGTACAACGGATTTGGACAACCATCTTCGTCCATGAGTTCATCCTCTTCAAGTAATGACTCGGCATCTGACTCTTCGGAAGCTTCGCTCATGCTCAGAGCAAATGATTCACTCTTAGTATGACTTTGTGTGAGAAATCCGAAGGAAACGTCCCGTTGTACCGAACCGCGTGTCTCGTATGAGGGAGGATGCATGGGAATGTCCGTGCGTAAACCTGTGGAAGATCTAGCACGGCTGGAGGTATTCACGGGGGGTGAAACACTAACACGACGTTTCCGTCTACGAATAGAGGCGGTCATGTTGGCGTCCTCTTTATTCTGCGACCGATTATTTAGAGGATTCGTGTGGTTCCTGTAGTGCCTGCGCATATTCGAGTTGACATTAAACTCTCGACCGCAATTAGGATACGGGCATCGAAACGCTAAAGATGAACATCAGATAGGTGATGAATATTGAATGGCCATGACTTACGAGTGGCACCTGTGTGGGTATTCATGTGGATACGGAGGCTACTCGGGCGGTTGAATCTTTTGTGGCAAGTGTTGCATACGTGTTTTTTGTCGTCGCCATCATCGGATACTTCATCTGAAGAATAAGTGACGGGGTCTGAATCTGACGGCAACGATGAAGGTGCATGAGGATGAGACGTCCTCGCAGAAGCCAGAGACGGTTGAATTGAGGAAGAGCCACTAGCTGGTCCTGGCAAAGGACTGGGGTTTACACGAAACACGGGGGCAGAACTGTTGGAATGGTCTGACACTCTGCTAGGACCTGGAGTGGCAGATGGCCGGTTCGATAGTGTGGCGCTCGACGCGATGTGCAGCAGGGATGCAGATGAAGGGTCTGAGCGTAGCACATCGAAAGAATATATCTGAGAGTTAGTGCGCGAGTCGTTCAGGTGGAGTTCCCGATGTAAGTGGTGGGGTATGTGCGAGTGCTGTGAAGGCTGTCAAAGAAAGTTGTGAGAAAAGGGTGACATAGGCATGCAGTAGAAGAAATCGCCACTGACAAAAGCATTGGATGTGGTTTTAGGTATTCCTAGCCGATAACTGGGAGAGATTTTGAGGAGATGTTCTGAAGTTAGAACGAGGTCAACACGATGAACCACGCGTAGAGAACACAAGACACAAGACTTACCCGGGAACATCTCATGGATGCTGGGAAGAGATACGGACAAGGGGGGAGCAGAGGTGGCAGCCATTTAGATGAACGAAGAACACGGATAGTCAATAGTGGGTGGGTAGCCAACGATCATAAGGATCTACTCTTTATACCGTAGCGGGTATACAAAAAGAGACCGAAGGCCCCGAACTTTAAGGCACTTAGCGCTCTCATTTCCTCCGGATCGTGATCTAATTGTAGCTAGTCAAGTCCTTTTATCCCGAGGGAATAGAGACACGTTTTATAGAAACTACGTACGTTTCGCTGTTCTTCTGGCAATTTGGAAGGTCCAAGCCACTCAAACGTAAATTGAGGAGGTGTTAACAGGTGTTAACCCGAGGCGCTGTGGTGGATGAAGGATCGGCGTGAAAGAGGCTACAGCTGAAAAAGGCAACACGCCTCATGCAAACTTTTGCAACGTAGGCATTAAAATAAGTTGAGTACAGAAAAGAATTACAGACCTGACATAATATTTATTCATCACCTGCATACATATATCGTTTCTGGTCAAGTCATCTGCATTCAAACATATGTCAGTTTTCATTACTTGTTATGGAATTTACCAAGAAAGGAAATAGGCGACAAGGATTTGCGATACGTGGAATCAGGACCAATTGAAACCGCGGGGATGGACCTGCCAGTGCGATGGACCGATGGCCAACTGCTTGCATGAAGTTCTTCATGAAAAGTCTTCGAAGGTTCACGTGTAGGAGTCGCAGGGAAGCAACTTCTTCCGCTGTCCACAAGAGGAACGCAGGCTCAATCTGAACCGTCGGACTTGCTTCATTACATGTGAGTATAGATGTGAGTAGTAACGGGAAATCGGCTGATATTCTTAGCCGTTGGAGCGTTGAGGAATTTGACGCAGCCCGGCCGCATACCTACATACGATTCCGTTCATTGTTGAAGCTCTTGAGATGATGTTTGAGGGTATTCCATGGACAAGGGTCGAATTCTTTGCATACCATGGAATATTCAAAGCAAAATACCCTGAATTTACCTGAATTGAATAAATTTGAGACAAATCGCCGAGAATGCATGATTCTCTTCTGTAATGGATTTCCAGGGCATTTTCATCACGGTCTGTAGTTCCGCACTAGATACCTGCCTCGTTCTCGAACTTCTGGCGTCTGAATTCTATTTGTTTGTAGCAAGAGCCTTTATTATGTGGCCCGAAGTCTTCGCTCAAGAGAGATCGACAAAGAGAGAACAAATTTCCCAACGTTGAACTAGTGGCGGTAAATTTGAGAATGACCTCATTCCTATCATAACCTCTGCTGGCATTTGTGTGATGAACTATATAATGATACATTATAGCCACTCTTTAGACGAAGGCCAAAGTGGGTCATACTGTGGATGAGATTGGCGTGGGCTACAGAAAACAACCTTCTCTTCCATTAGTTCGGGACGGCAATCCTGACGATACACTTTATCTGCCGATCAGCCTAAACAATTTTCCTTGGACTACGCGGACCCACGATCTTGGACAAAAAAACCGGCGTATACACTGTTGGTGGTGTTGGGAGACCTATTCAAGCATCGCCGGGAGCAAATCGCGAATACAAGGTTCACCTTAGTCCCGACTTGGGAGGAGTGCTTACTTACTCGAGTACAAACGTTCACGATGGCCTTCCTATAAGATTTTCGGTTTCGGACGAAAGAGACTCGATTTATACGCAGCGCAATTGAACAGGTTTTCCAGAAGTACTCTGATCTTACGATACAGAGAATAACACGATAAAGTCGGGCAACGAGAGTGGGTCCTAAATGGAGAGGGGACATGGGCTCACAACAACAAAACGGACACACAACGGTGGTCATCGGTGAGCCGTGACACAAAACATACCTTCTATGTTCCGATAAGCCCAAGATAAAGCCCATGCCTCTGCCATGAGGGACATTTCCGGATTAGCTACGAAACTCAAGCGTGCGTCGATCGGCGTATTAGCAAGGACGGTAGTATTAATGGGAGATCTTAAGTTTCCAATGGAGCTTTCGCGGCTCGAAAAGGATAGCTTCGAATCCAGGAACCCGAGGATTGTGCGCCATGTTGAGCTCGTACTGGTAAATTACTTATTGCACGAGCGCAGCGTTCAGTGAAGCTCAAAGCAGGTGAATGAACATATAACTTTTAACTCAAAGCTCACGATGAATGTGGCGCTGGAAAGTCATGCAGTCGCTATTCGCCGTAATAATTGAATTTGGACATCAGGTTCAAGTTCCCTGTAAAGCCACAAGGTAGAATTCAGTCAGGCTACCGATGACAATGGATGGAAGTGGTTCTTAGAGGAGTAATGTGATTACCCGTCTATCGAACAATCATTGCGGGTGCAGTGTATGCCAGTGATATGTATGGCCGCAGATTATCAGCCGCCCGAGCTCAAGACAAACAACGTCGATAAAGAAGAAATGTTTGTAATTCTAGATAGCGGTTTAAAAGATTTTCGTTACATGTGTCGCCTTCAAAAGAAGGGGGCTCACCCAAAGGATTCGGCAGAACATTATAACGCGCATACTGTACTCATGAAGAGGGCGAAGCTCTTCTGTTGTGATAACCGGATCGCTGTGTCAACTGGCGATCATCTCAAAAGAGCATACAGATATCATGGATCACTGCGTGAATTCGAATATGTTCACGGAGAGGTCTGAGGACTCCTTGATGAACATGACGAACAACCTGCATTTAAAGTTCCAGTATGATCGGTCATGCTGTATTTCGGATGGTATCAGCTTGTTGGCATTGGTATTCAGGAAACGCCGGAAGTGTAATATTTCGCACATGGATTGGATCTCCGGATCGCAAAAGGGAACACCGACCAATGTAGTTGAGTGGCCTGGAGGTTTCAAATTGGAGCACATCATCGCGTCAGCCTTGCGTTTGATGCCGTCTGCAGTTGCCAAAAAAATGGGTTGTTTATTGGAAGGTTACAGCCCATCTGGGAGGTAAAGACGACTGATTCATAATCAAGGAGTATGCCCTCAAAATAAGGATAATACTCACAAAGTGCCTCGGCTTTACAGTCCATACGATATGAGCCAATATGACATGCCTTGTCAGACTCTACTTTTTTCGAGATAGAGTAGAGCGAGGGTGAGTATATTGTTACTTGCTAATCTTACTGAAAGGAAAAATTGTCGCCGCAGCCTAGGACAGCTATTGAGCTTCTAGCAACAGAGTAATAACAACAGCATGGAGGGGCTGGGCACTATTGGTTCAAAGAGTATAGCGATCTATTTGAAGATTATCCACACTAGTGAGCGAACCATGCTGATTCCTAAGGGGTGTGGCGTTGCCAGCGTGCTAATGTACCTCTTCATAGGGACCGTATGTCCCTACTCCACTCTGTTGACTGCATTAAACTGTAATTAATTCACTTCAACAAGATCATGATACGAATCATATTCATTGGGTACACGACCAAGCATGCTTCAGTTCCGTCTGCAAGGCGCTGTCGTCCTAGCCAAATTTCGTTCTTCACAACGTTGAGTCCCCGCGGAATTAGAGTTTGCCCAAGCTAAGGTAGGCTGTCCACAATGAAACGACGCGAGTAGCACATGGATGCTCCGCCATTAGCATCGGATAATGACATGAGTTGCGGGAGGAGCTGCGGGAGGGATGGGAAGCAGTATTAAATTCGAACTTGCATAAAACTATGGCCTATACCAGGCCTATACTTCGTCCCAATTGTTGAATTGTATGGACCACGGCGTAAGAGAGGCCATCGCCGTCGCCGTCGCCTTGGGATTTACCGTTTGACAAGGAGAAACAGAGAGTCCTGAAGTTCCCTGAAGACTCAGAAGCGAGGCAAAAACGAGCGTATCGGGTAAACGGCAAAGTCCAATAAAAGTAGTCCGGGCCCGGTATTCCTATTGAAGAATTCAAATTTTTAGCTACTTCAAACGTTAATTGTAGGCTGTTAGATACCTGCCAAGTAAACGTGTAAGTGCCAGAGGCGGACGCAAACACTGTGTCACTGACCATGCACGAAGCGGAAATTTCGAAAGACTGAGCCAGTTAATGGAGCATCCCGATACGATCGGGCTTACGTCACGGTCACATGCTTCGAAGGGAAGGTCAAAGCGACACATATCAACTCAAAGGTTTCATTACCATCAGGAATTGTAATTGAGAAGTTGTGTGGTCATATTTACGGTTAACTCAGTAGGACTACGTTCATAAATATTGGAGGAGTAGTAAGTATACCATATTATTGCACTACTGCTCGGTTTCAGGCATCGTCTGGGCCTGAGGGAGCTTCCTTTGCGGGTGGCTGATTTCCAGCATCAACCTTCCCTGCTCGAGCACGTTGAAAGTTGGAGAATATGGTAGGTAATATGAGAGTCTTATCAAGAAGCAAATAAATTTTTTTGAGCCGTATGTTGACTTTGAACAGACATACCCTGACAACTTTTCCTATATCATCCTTGAACGGTATTTGCTCGACAGGGAGATCAGGCATGAGGAATGGCCAGGTCGTTCCCCACTCGAAGATCAGGAGGAGAATGCCGAAATATTGGCGACTGAAAGAAGACGAGTGAGAATCGACTGATGAATCCACGACTGGTAAATAGCTCACCCCTTCTTGAATTTCTCTTGCCACGTCACATCCTCAGACGACTCGCTGAGTTCAATGATGTTAGGATCTACATTAAAATTGACGAGTACATAGACCGCAAACTCACGCAAAGAACTAATGGACGCAAGCAGATCTGTTAATTTGTTGCGATGAAAAATATTTTTCGACGAACCTGGTTTATATCTACATCTTGCACCCATTCCATCCGATCATATTGTCCCCAGTTTTTGCCCCACCGGGTGCGGGACATATTAGAAACAGTTATTGGCAAATTCGTATCAGTGGGAACCCATGATGTTCCGGTAGGAAAGCTGCAAAGGTGAAGGAGTACGTGAAATTCTGAAAGAACAGTGCGAAGGATTTAGGTATACCTAAAAATACCATGTAGAACATAAGCAGCGTATTTTGAGTTTTTTTCATCCAACCCGAGGACGATCAATCCCTTGATAGTGTCAGACACAGTGACAGTGCCGTCGCCATCTGGGTCAAAGAAGGTGGGAGTCTTTGATTTATAAAATTAGACTATGTGTAGGTGTGGCGCAAGAAACATACCTTGCCGCTCATATTCAAAGCCTACATGGAGGATAAGCTCAAATGACCAGGATACGCTTACAACGCGCTCAACACTCACAGTCATTGTCCATCTTCCAACTGTTTGCACAGCTCCGACGGGCAACCCATTAATGGCCATAAGCCCATCGCCCAATTTGTCGAATCCCTCAACGGCCTTCAAGCCACTAGCCACTGGCTCAAAGACCTTCCCGCTCGTCTCCGCAGCTGTATTAACGATTCCACCAATGGCAGTTCCAGCCAAATCGGCGGTACCGCCCACTACACCGATACTCATGTCCAGTCCGGATCTGGCCACTGTTCGAGAGATGGAAACACCTGCATTGGCCGTATCAGAAGCTAGTTGAGCGCCATTTTTGGCGAGATCGGAGGTGAAGTTAATGCCACTGGTGAGGCCGGAAGTTGTGGTGCTAGTTATGGTGCTGCTCGCTTTCCCGATGCCTGAGATGAAGCCGCTAGAAGATTTGGGTTCGTCTTGAGGGCCGGGAGAAAAATCTACCGACGAGGATGGTGGCTGATCGGAGGAAGGCTTATGATCCTGATTCGAGCTTTCGTTGGTTGTCTGATCGTTTGTTTGCTGAGGAGCTTGGCCACGATCAACTGATTGCGAAACGACAACGTTTTTGGCAGCTTGACTAAGGTTGCCTACAGTGTTTGTTAGGAAAGACATAACGAGGTTGTTGTGAAGCAGCTTACCTATGATGAGTTATATACATACTGCTACGGTTGAACATGTCATGGTTGGAGTATGCTAGTATGTTCCTGGAGAGGATGACGTTCGTATGCATATCACACTTCCCGTCTTGAGGGCACAAGATGCGACAAATTTAGAATTCAAATTCCAGTGCACCAAATCAGCATGATAATTAAGACTTTCGAGGATGATGAGAGGGCATCTTGTTTTGTGGGATTCTAGAATTCTAGACCATTCGCGCCGGCCGGCCAATTTACATGAAATAGAGCTGAGAGTAGGCCTCTGGGACAGCGAGATTGTTGTTGAACGTGATGTAGATTTTATTGGTACTGAGCAAATTTGGATTGGATCGTTCTTCAAAAAATGTAGAGAAAGTAGAAGGAAACGTGTGAGCAAATGCGAGGGTCGAGAGAGAAAGTCATCAATTTTTGATGCACACACACCCGTAGTTGCGGAGGCTATTATTTCTCACAGCCTCTATGTACCCAGGCGTTCTCTTTCCCCTACCATTAGAGACAGCTAAGTGATGCACACCGCTTCCTGAAAGCAGCATTGGCCATCATGAATTCGTACATTATTCCTCTTTATCTGCTTGCTGTTGCTTTCTTTGCCATCGCGGACATTGTATCGACCGGAAACTCGAATAAACACAACAGTTACGAACTGTCCCGGCATCCAAGTGTTAATCAGAGGCCACATTGGTCTTCTTCGTCGAATGCTGGTACCGGTGCTGGTAGTGGGGACCCTTCTGTAACTCTCGACCCGCTACAGGACTCCGAGCTGCTCGACATTGTCCTCGTAGCCTCTGTGGATGGGAAATTTCATGCGCTTAATCGAACCTCCGGCCATTCACTTTGGTCTATGCCTTCTCTTGCACCCAGTCAAGGCCCAGGGCATGTCAAGTTTGACTTCCAGAACTTGACTTCCCCATATCCTTCCACATTGGCACCTCTTGTACGGACAACTCATAATCAGCAGAATAATGAATATCTACTCAATGACGATGAGCTCCCTCTCGAAGACGAGGTTTATATCATCGAACCGCAGTCTGGTGCCATATACATTCTACCATCCAACCCGTCTTCCACCCAAAACCCTCCCTTACGTCGTTTTCCTTTTACGATGCCTGAACTGGTCGACATGTCGCCATTCTCATTCTCAGATCCAGATGGTCATTCCCGGCTCTTTGTCGGAAGAAAGGAGACAAGTATGCTGGTAGTGGAGTTGGAAACCGGCAAGATTAAAGCAAGCGTTGGTGGAGAGTGTCCGTGGGATCCGTTCGATGATATGAAGGATGAAGAAGATAGTCAAGACTATGAGCTGGATTTAGATGAGCTGGAGCTGGAAGAAACAGACGAGAAGCCAGCTAAGGAAAAAATTAAACCAACGGAGGTTTTTATCGGACGCATAGGTGTGTATTAGCTTTGGGATTTGCGGTAGTCTCTCAAACTCAGACTCTGATATTACAGACTATCACATCTCCATCCATACTCGGCCTTCACGTACCTCGAGCGGCTCTCGTCTGCAGTCGCCTCCGGTTCAAAATCTATCCTTCTCTACGTATGGGCCCAACAATCAAGATACATTGCTGCAATCCTCCTACAGCCGCCCGAAAGATGACTCATACGTTCAAAGCTTGCCAAGCGGAGAATTGCTTGCTTTTCGTGCCCACAATGCACTTGCAAGCTCAAACGATAAGGATTCTCTATTATGGTTCAGAAAATTTCCAAACCCGATGTGAGTTCAACCTTTTTAGCGCGCTTTCCACTATCTTTCTAAAACAAACACTCTTCATACCGCAGTGTCGCTACATTTGATGTCTTGAAACGCCCTGCATCCACACAACTGCACAATGCTCCCGATTTCCATACCTTTGTCCTACTCCAACCTCAGCCGTCGTTATCAGACTTTCATCCTTCCCTTTCTCACGCTAATGCTCACAACGCACTACTCCCAAATTCAGATTCTGCTTATGTTGGAATCGTAGAGGAGACCGGTAGTCTATTTGCTATGAGCTCGAATGGCTTCCCGTTCGTGGCTTTTGGGGGTTCAGATGGGGGAAAAGCCAGGACAAGGAAGATGATTGATTATGCGCCCGGCGGTATGATCGTCAGTGATGGCGTTGCCGCCGCTCCTGCCGATGCGGGGGATGAGAACTATGAAGATGGAAGAGAGTTCCCGGCTGATATTGACGAGGTGACCAGACGGCGTAAGCTTCGTGAACAGCGAGAACAGGAACGGAAAGAATCAATTGAACGAACAACGAATGAAATTCCGGATACGTGCGATCCTGCCTCAAATGTGTTTGATTTACGCTGCCTTGTTAAATTGTGGAAGCTTGAAGATAGTGATGGTGATGGCGATGGTGCGAAGGGCGTAGGCAGCGGAGGCCAAGATGCCACAAAGTTATTAGACGCTGCTCCGAGCCCGAGCGCTAGTAGTCGTCTTCCTTCAGATCAGGTTACACATTCTCCAACAATTGCGTCGGGGAGCCGACAATCCATACCAACGGACGTTCATCAGAACCCAGGTAATGGTAATGGGTTTGACACCACATCCGAAGGTTCATTTACTTGGAAATGGGAAATCCTCGTCGCACTGCTCGTTGGGTTCGTTGGCTTATTGAGTGCTATTGCTGGAAGACACCTACCATCGCTATCCTCAATAAGACATGCCGAATCACAGTCCCAAACTTTGGCACCCTCGTCAATTTCTCGCGAATCTCTTTCCGCTGTCGAACACAGTGCTTCCGCTCCTTCAATAATGGATTATCCTTTACTCGACACCGCAAAGCCTCCGCCGTCTCCCTCATTTTCAGATATAGATGTACCTTCAGAAAACATCTCCGCTTCCCCTATCCGTTTAGATGTTCCTGAACTTGAAGACAGTGAGGGCGAAGCCGACGAGGTCGCAGATGCTAGTGGACGTAAAAAGAAGATACGTCGTAAACGAGGAAAGAGGAAAAAAGGTGGAGCTGCATTGGCTTTATCCGCACCGCCTGGAGAGAACGGTGCAAGTGGGATCGACATTGGTTTGCCGATAATCACGCCCATTTCTCCCACAGTTCCTAACTTAGTTGCTCCTCCTCTTCAAAGTCCCATGTCGCCTTGGCCCCCTGCCCCAAGCTTAGTTGTCATACCGGCGACACCTATGCCACTTACACCAGCGCCGGTTCATGCACCCCCGCCATCGACATTAGTCGTCTCTGAAACAATTCTCGGTGAGTCCGTCCCTTTCCCTCTTAAGCCCAGGCATCTAATGTGTATCAGGTTTCGGATCTCATGGTACAGTTGTTTTTCGTGGCTCCCTACAGGGACGGTCAGTCGCTGTAAAGCGTTTACTACGCGATTTTGTTACGCTCGCCTCTCGTGAGGTTAGCATCCTTCAAGAAAGCGATGATCATCCCAACGTCATACGGTACTACTACCAAGAAACACACGCAAACTTCCTCTACATCGCTCTCGAACTATGTCCGGGTAGTTTAGCAGACGTTTATGAGGGTTCTGGGGATATTAACCTGGCGTTCGCTGGACTCGATGCCTGCGAAGGGATTGAGAGTAAAGAAGAATGGAGGGAAATACGGGAATCGATTATTGCCGATCCCAAAAAGGCGTTGAAGCAAATTACTAGCGGGCTGAGGCACCTGCATGCTCTAAAACTTGTCCATAGAGATATCAAGCCTCAGAATATCCTAGTCGCTGCTGGGCCAGGACGCAATCTATCTACCCCTTCGTCCGCCTCTCTGTCTAGAGGCCAAAACAAGAGCATTAGGGGTCCAAGTTACCGAATGCTCATCTCGGACTTTGGCCTTTGCAAGAAACTAGATTTCGATCAAACAAGTTTTTTGCCAACAGCGCAGGGTGCAATGGGGGCCGGGACATTTGGTTGGAGAGCGCCGGAGATATTAAGAGGTGAAGTAAAGTTGGACAACTCTGAAGATACAAATTCATCGAAAGGAAGTGCTGGCACAGTCAACGGCAATCCTCCGTCGGTAAACTCAAGCTCCTCGACTACGTCATCTATCAATAAGCCAACCCGCCTGACGAAGTCGGTGGACATATTTGCTCTGGGATGTCTGTTTTATTATATGCTTACTGGTGGCGGCCATCCATTTGGGGATCGTTTTGAAAGAGAAATCAACATCATCAAGGGCGTCAAGGATATCACGACGCTAGGGGAGCGTTATGGGGAAGAAGGCGTTGACGCTGCTGATCTCATTGAAAAAATGCTCAACCCTGATTCTTCTTTGCGGTACGTTCTAGAATAGGAATTTCCTACCAAATCCTGATTTGTTCATCGTTTTCAGCCCCGATACATCCTCATGTCTTCTTCACCCTTTCTTTTGGGATTCTGGTCGTCGTCTGAACTTCCTCCAGGATGCTTCAGATCGCTTCGAAATCATGTGTCGCGACCCCAAGGACCCTCATTTGATCGAGCTTGAGAAGGACGCGTTCAAAATTGTTGGCCATGATTGGCAGTCCAGAGTAGATAAGGTCTTCATCGAAAGCTTGGGAAAATTCAGAAAATACGATGGCAAGTCGGTGCAGGATCTCTTAAGAGCTCTACGTAATAAGGTAGTGAACAAGGTTCTGAAGTTTGATTATGAGCTTATTTCTCCTATTGCTGTAGAAACATCATTATCAAGACCTTCCAGGTAATGTGAAGCGCCACCTTGGACCTCTGCCAGAAGGCTACCTGTCCTATTTTACTCGTCGATATCCTCAATTATTTCTTCATACTCATCGGGCCATCAGTGAATCGGAGTTGCATTCAGAACCAATGTTCAGAACCTACTTCGAATTAGTCGAGTGAGGTCTCAACCATTTCACCATTGCATTTATTTCTCGCCCTGCTACTACATCTACCTAGCATCTTACATTATTCCATAAGTGTACTGTATACGCATTATTGCATGCCCCCCGTTTCCTTGTTTCATGTCTACACCCAAATGTACTCCATAGGATTGGAAATAAAATGTACTACATTTACCCTTTGTGCCGAATGAAATCATGTAAAAAACGGATACATAACAATCTGTCTCTAGGAGGAAGGACATGCTATTTTGGTGCCTAGAAAATGCAAACAGTGTGTAGTGATAAGAGGGTGGGCGCTATTTGTTCTCCTTCCTCCTAGAGATAAAATGCGAAATGAATATAGTTAGCCTTCTTGAACTAGGTAGCCTATTGCTAAAAACCTTTTGCACCAAATCAGACGCGTTTCTAGCGTTTCTGTGAATGCAACGTGTACGCAGTCGCAAGTTTTTTCCTCAAGAGTGCTGTACGATGTTTTATACCAAAAGATAATGCATAAAAAATAGTGCAGATATACGGGGCATAAATCATGGTAAAGCAAGAGCACTGAAAAGAGAACAGCATATAAGAATAAGAAATGAACGCAATTGGATGTGAAAGCAAGCAGAGTCGTATATGGTTCGTACATGTATTAGTAGACGTTACAAGACGTTACTCGTAACAGGCGTGAAGAATCAAAAGAATAACAAAGAGTCGAAGTAGTGAAAGAGACGTAATCAGAACAAGAAGCAATACAAAAGATAATCTACACTAGTACACCTACGCCCTTGAGTCGCGAGGAGACCTAGCTCCGAACAACCCAGGACTGTCACGGTCAGGAACGAGCAACGTAGGCTCGATGGATGCAGGAGTCGGGGCCAAGTTAGGATCGGCTGGGACGTAAAACAGTCATTCTACTGTTTAAATGTTAGTCAAAAATAAATATGCTCACGTTGCCAAGTCGCCCAGCTTCTTGTAACCTGGGTTCTAGGATCCACCATGCCGGTAATTGCCGGTACACTAGGACCAGGGGCAGGTGGTGGAGCTTTCTCTTTCTTTTTACGAGAACGTTGATGGACAGTACGCCACCCAGGTCTAGCTGGTGGTATTTCTGGTGGAACGGGAGGTTCAGGTGGCGGCGGTGGCTCAACTGGAGGTCCTCCGGGAGCACCTGGTGGCGGTTTCCTGTTTTTGTGAAATTGTCATCAGTGAATGAGATGTATCTGTATCGAGTTGAGATAAGCCACTTACCAGTCAGGCTCGAATTCTCCTCCAGGACCGTACTTCGATCGCATACATAAGAGGTAACCGATCTCACTACAAATTAATCTCGATATGAGCAGTTTAAAGAATAGTTACGCATATGGACGTACTGTTGCAGAGCTCTCCTCTCTTCTCTCAGTTTTCCGACTTCTCCGAGCAGAATACGGACCTCCGACGCCAAAGCTTTACTGAACTCGTCAAGATACTAAAAAAAAGGTAATAAGAATCAGTTATTCGTCATAGACTTGAAAATAGACGTACTCCTTGTATGTTATAAGGAACTTGTTCGTTCGCAGTTTCGCGGACGGCATTGATGATTTCCGCGTGGTGTTGTTCACATTCATTACGCCAAGCTTCAATCCCATGAGATGTTATCAAGAAAGTGAAGACTGAATGAACATACTGTCTGAGAACGCCCTCAACGCTTCTTGAATCTCATCATGTCTCCGCATAACATCTTCTAGGATTTTCTCGACACCTGCGGGTCATGCATTAACATCAAAAGTAGAATGTAAAAATATGAAAATCACAAACCAGGTTTGCCTTCCGCCTCCATCCTCAACGTTTCTGCTCTATCTCTCTCAGCCTGGAATTCTTCGAATAATCTCTGGATCATATCTCTCATCTCCGCTGTTTCTGCATCTTTATTCCTTCTTCTCTCCTCCTTCTCGGCATATCTCGATTCCATTAATTCCTTTTTCTCATCCATGACTTGTCTTTGCTCGTTCATGAGGTTCGTTAAATCCATCAATTGAGAGCGGATGAATTCATTGTGCTCTTCACGTTCCGCCCTCTCACGTTCGCGTGCGTCGGATTCATCAGCTTGCCGAGCCTCTTTTTCGGCCTCGAGTTCAGCACGAAGAGCAGCAACCTGTTCCTCCAATTCTTGAATACGAGCATCCTTGAGTTCTTGAGCAGCTTGTATAGCGGCATTTCGTTCGGCCTCTAGCTCGAGCCTCTCAGCAGCTGCAGCTTCTCGCTCTTTCGTGTTCTCTTCCCGTTCCAGATCGATAATCTCCCGGATTTCTTGCGCGTGTCTCGACGCTGTATCACGAATATCCTGAATAGTATGGATAGATGAACGATCTCCTGGTTCGTCCACAACAACACCAGGAATACTTCCTCCAGCAGGGGGCACAGAAGGCGGCACATGTCCTAAATCACCCAAGTCATGGAGTAGTGCATCCCGAGCTTCAGCAGCTTCGCGAGCTCTCGCTTCTTCATTCTCCCTAAATATTCTGTCTCGATCTTGTTCACTCATTCGGAACTCGTCTTCGCGCTGTCTTTCCTTTTCCTCAAACTCAGCTTCCCGTTGTTGTTCCGACTCCCGGGCACTCTCTACAACATCATTGATGCGGTGTTCGGCTTCATCTAGGCGGGCAAGACGGTCTCGCTGTTCCTCAGCTAGCGCAAGATCCTCGAAAGCGGGGGTACGAGGCGTACGAGCACGTGGAGGAGGTACTGTTTCGATGATACTGGGAGAACCTCGTCCACTAGGTTCAGATGGGAGAGGTCGAACAGTACCAGGACGAGAAGCCGGGATAATAGGAGGACCTGCTCGCAGTGGGCGTCCATCATCATCAAGCAAGCTGTAGCCATCATCATCACGAAGTGTAGGACCAGTACCATGGGGTACAACCTCTGGTTCGTCCATACGCACAGTACGACCTGTGGGAGTACGTCGAACTGGTGGACCGTCCCCGTCACGAACAGTGGGAACACGACGAAGCGGAAATCCATCATCATCAAGAACCGTGCGACCATCGTCGTCACGTACAGTGCGAGGGGAACGCGTTCCTAGAAAAAGTTTTATCATCAACCGTCAGTATCAGTGAAAAGACACTTACGAGTGACCTGGGGAATTCGTTGTGCTTCTTCAGGTACATAACCACTGTGAGCGCTTGGATGGATGCTACCGGGGGTAGGGGAACGAGCAGTTCGTGGTGCGGTACGCGCTTCTCCCTCATATATTGACGGGGGTGGATGAGTACCAGGTCGAGAAGGGTAATGTGAAGGAGCTTGCTCCGGACGATCTTCCTCGAAGGCGGATGGTGGGCGATGAGTACCAGCATGAGAAGGATAATGCGATGGAACATATTCCGGACGATCCGCTTCGGAGACAGAACGGGGGCGATGAGTACCAGGTCGAGATGGTAAATGCTCCTCGGGAAAAGTGTGACTGGGAGCATGACTAACTATGGTAGGTGCATGGGTTGGAGGGTGAGTGGGAACATAGGTTGGACCAGGAGGAGCACCTGGATAAACAGATGTAGTAGGAGAGTAACTACGACTCCTTCGACGAGAATCCCGACCATGATCTCTACCTCTTCGACGACGGTCATGATCGCGATCTGGGGATCGAGAACGTGAATCGGAATATGAGCGAGAACGACGGTGGCCTCTGGGAGATCGGTCACGATCACGGTCACGGTCACGAGAGTCACGACGGTGGCGTCTAGGAGATCGGTCACGATCACGATCACGAGAGTCACGACGGGGTCTATCACGAGAGTCACGACGAGATCGATCATAGTCACGAGAGTGACGGCGGGGACGGTCATAGTCTCGAGAGTCAGATCGAGACCGTCGACGATGTCGATCACTACGAGGAGACATAATGCGAGTCGGAGAGCGAGAAGGTCTTCTACTTTCATGATATTGAGAAGGAATTGGTACCACGATTGGAGGAGAACGACGAGAAGGGTGTCGAGAACCTTCATAATAAGGGGCTCCACTGGGATGAACCGGAGCATACGGGGGAGAACGCGATCTGGAACTTGAAGGACTACGCCGAGTTCTATGAGTTCCTGGGTATTGTGAGGAAACGTAACCTGAAGGTTGTCCTGGAATAACTGTAGGCTGTCCTGGGATGATGATAGGAGCACCATGCGAAGAGGGGGAACGACGTCTGGACCGAGAACTATGGCTTCGACTCTGTGCAATAATGATTGGCGGCGAACGAGAACGACTCCTCCGGGATTCGACAATTACAGGTGCTGGTGTTGCAGATGGTGCAGTAGGCATAGGTAAGACTGTTTGCAACGGCTGTGCAGGCTGACTTGGCTGCATGATGACCTGAGGAGGGGGAGTGCGCCTATGCCCTGATGAAGAGCGGGACCTAGAACTCGAAGATCGCGCATATATGATTGGCTGTGTCGGTGGGTAGGAGGAGGGTTGTACAGGTTGTGTCGGTGCATAAGTTGGTACTTGCGGGAAACCAGTACCTTGAGCTCCAGGAACAATTATTGTGGGTCCAGGTGCAGGACCCGGCTGCACCATTTCCACCCTGTGAGGAGAGTGCGAGGAGTGCGTTCTATGCGGTTGAGAAATAATAACTGGAGGAGGACTTCGCGATCGACTGTCAGTACGATGCCGCCGACGACTTGGGCCGTCTGACACAGAGCGCGGGGACGACCGTCCGGAGCTGGAGCTCGGGGATGATCGGCCAGACCCGACTACCACGACCGGAGGTTGGCCAGTTTGGGACATCCCAGGCTGCATCCCCGGCATTACCATTGGAAGTCCGCCAGGTATCATACCAGGTGGAACTATTCCACCAGGCATCATACCTGGCACTTGAGTTGGTTGTTGCGGCTGACCCGGTATATTGATGATTGTAGGTCCTGCAGGCTGTGCTCCTTGTGATGCTTGAGAAGGTTGAAATTGCCCTGCCAAATCTGGGTGCCGTACCGAGCCAGGCGGGGGATATTCCGAAGGTTGGACAACAACTACAGGTGGTGAAGGTCCACGACTCCCTTCAGGCACAACACCAGGAACCTGTGTTGGTGGTAGTATCTGGATAGGAACTGGAGTAGGTGATCTACTATAAGACGCCGTAGACGGACGACGACTGGGTCTACGAGTGTGATCACTACTTCCACTCCGACTGCTTCCACTGTCGCCATCACTGCTACTCGAAGAGGAACTTCCTGGAACACGCACTATGGAAGGACCAGGTGGAATGAATGGGATTTGCTGGCCAGTTTGAGCAACTCCCGGTATCATCGGTTCCGGCATCCTCATTCCTCCTCCGTGCGGAAAGTCCATTGGGATGATCGGAGCCGGACCAGGAGGATTGACAACAATTGGACCAGAAGGCATTCCAGGTGGCATTCCAGGTATGACAGGTTGGAAAGGAGGATAAGGAGACGGACCACCACCACCAGGAATAACTGATGGCGCGAAAGGCGGGGGACCTTGAGGAACAAATCCAGGTGGCCATGGGCCTGTTCCAGGAATAACAGGCTGTGGCATACCAGGGCCAGCTGCTTGACCTGAAGGTGGCATCCCCGGTATGAAAACAGGTTGTTGTTCAGGACTGCCTTCCGAGCTACCTTCTGTTTCTTCATCCCGACCTTCGTCACCTGGAACCGTCACCACATCTAAAGAAAACAATTAGTAATTTAGTAATATTAACAGTGGAGAAAATGTACATACAAGGTCTGTTTCGGAGGTCGTTCAACGAAGCCCGCAGCTCCTCTAAGCGTTGAACGACAGCAGTCATTTCATTGTGACGGTCAGTGACATCTCGACCCAACCACAAATTGAGTTCAGTCATATATCTCAACAATTCTCGAGTTTGGTCACCGCTTGTAAGTGTTGCGAGGGCGTTGTTCTTCAAGGAGATCCGTCAATCGCTGTAGCATGAGATTCAAAAACATACATACTCGATTAAGTTCCAGGAGCTCGGCCAAATCCCGATTGAAATCGGGAGGCATTTGAACCATGACCTGAAAAAGTTTAGACTAAGATCAATAGACAGGATGCAAACTTACTGGTCCTGAAGGCATTGGAACATACGTAGATTGACCAGGTTGTGCAGGTTGTGCAGGTTGTGCAGTTGCAGGGGATGGTCCCACGACACCTGGCGGAGGAACACCCACTGTAGGGGCAGGTGCAGCCGGTGCAGCCTATACAGATTGTATGAGGACCGATATACTAATATATTCAAACGACATACCTGACGTCGACGGTACCAACTTTCGCCTTCAGGTTCAGCATCTCCGCCAAGATTTAGAGGAGGCGCCGTTTGAGAACGAGGAGGAAACTAAAATGGATCAGGGAGGGTTAATGGAAAATTTATGAAAATGTCTTACCACAGGCTGTGGTGGAGGTATGTTGGTTGGTCTTCTCCCGGGAGGAGGGGGAGGAGGAGGAGAAGGAGGTTGACGACCCGCATCTCCCATTTGATAATCGGGACGTTCACTAGATGGACCAGATGGGGCCGTCGGTGCGAAACGGGACGTGGGGGATTCATCAACAGGTCGGTGAGGATGTCGACGAACACGAGTCCGTCTTGGATCTGGGTACGGAAACGGAATAGGCTGCGAAGTTGCTCTAGGTGGAGGAAGTCTTACTTCTCCTATGGGACTGTCTGCATGTGCTCGAGGAAGTGGGGCATAATCAAAGGGATGTAAGGGTTCTGGTGGAACCGCTTGACGAAGCTGAGGTTGTATACCTTGCGATAATATTTCTTCGAGCTGTTGGGCAAGGGTCGTGCCTGAGGCAGGTGGTTGTGCAACAGGAGCAATTGGGGGATTTTGACGACGATAATCATTGATCAGAGACTCATATCGGCTTAAACCAGCCGAACTCGAGCTCATAGAGGGGGAAGCAGGTGGTAGGCTTGGTTCGGGTACTGGCATCGGTGGTGGTTGTACAGGTACACCTTGGTTCAGCAAGCCCTCTAACAGGTTCTCCACTCGTCGCATACGGTCTAAAACCTCATTGCTTTGAGAGTCACTGCGGAGTCCTCGTATTTCATCCAACAAATGATTTGTCGAAAGTTGCCCATCCCACAAAGCTCGAACTTGATCCCTTATCTCATTTAAGAGAGGTAAGGGATTCGGAGGAGATGGTCGAATGGTTGTTGCAGTTGTTGCTGGGGAACCCGGAGAAACCGAAATAGGCGTGACTGTCGAGGGTGGAGGTGTGGGTGTGGGCGATGAGGATGGACCTGAACTGCCAGGATAAGGTCCACTTGTGCTCGATGAGCTTAACATCGGAGTGCTCAAAGGACTGGAAGATTCAGAAGATAATTCGCTTTCGTCAATATCAGGAAGCGTTGGCATTGGTGAATCCGGTCGGATAGATCTACGAGAAACGGGAGAACCAGGCGGCTGAGGCGTTGGATACAAAAGCCAATCGTCAGAATGATGGCTAGACAAGAACGACACACTACTCGCTGAGCTCGGCGTACGATTCAACGAGGAAGGGGCTAAAGAAAGACTTCGGTTCTCGTCAGCGCTCATGGCACGACTGCTTCCAACACGTTCTTCAGCATAGTGTGGATATGGCTGTTGCGGGTACTGGGGTTGTTGCGGATACTGGGGTTGGTGCGGATACTGGGGTTGGTGCGGATACTGGGGTTGTCGCGGATACCTTGGATATGAAGGAGTTTGAGGTGGTTCCTGGGAGGGAATTGGATGATGAAGAGAGTCAGAAAGCCCTAACAGCTCTTCTCGCAAATCTCGTAAAGCATCCCCCAAGTCCCGGTTTTCTTCAGCTCTATTTTGATCGTATTGTCGAAGCTCCTCTGCTAAACGCTCAATATCGGCGCTGACATCACGTGGAGAGGCTCGACCCGAGAATGAGGTACTGGGTGTAGGCACAGTATCAAGTGTTGACCGTTTGGATGGCGTATCCCCGCGCGGGGTAGAGATACTGACACTCATGGAACGCTCTGACGGAGTGAGTGATCCGCGACTGCGAGGACCAGGAATAGCCTAAGTTGTAAAACTCAGTCCAGAATATATAAAGGGAAACAAGCTAGACTCACAATCCTAGAAGCTCTGGGAGTTGCAATAGATGACAATAGACTGGGCTCGGTCGATATTTGGCTTTCAGGGATGGAACGTGCATCATCATCTTCCTGGTGTTCTAGTTCCGGCTCTGGTTCAAGATCAGATTCTGAATCAACTATCGATGTAGTGACACTCGTCGAGGACACAGCAGACGAACTACTAATTGTTGACGGCGTTCGAGGTAACGACAAGAGACTTCCTAAGCTACTGCTTCCAACACTCGTATCCGAGAAAATGAGACTGCTCGGAGTGCGCACGGAGCTGCTTTCGTCTGTAGGAGGGAATGGGGGAACAGGAGAAAGCGCTGGGAAGGACGGGGGGTGTGTTGAAGTTATCGCCGTAGGTGTCTCGGGAATGGTGGACATTCGATCAAAGGAGGACCACGATCCACTAGGTCGCAAGAAAGAAGTTTCAAAAGAGGTATCAGGATCTTGTATCAAAGCAACGCTAGTGGCACTAGGTGACGGAGCAAGAAGACTCGACTCATACGAGATGTTAGTCTCTGTAGCCCAAGGTTGAGGACTAGGTGGAAGTGGGAGAGAACTTGGAGAGCTACTGGGTGGTATAGAAGGAAGGGTTAGAGAAGGAAGTGTGGTAACAGGCATAGAAGGAGTCAAGCTAGACTCCGAAGAAATAGTCAAACTGCTCATGGTAGATGATGGCAAAGTTGTAGGAAGTTGTAGTGTTCCCGACAAACTAGAGCTTTGAAGGCTCGTAGTAACAATCGAAGAAGGTACTTCTGTCAGTGCTGTAGGTGGCAATGACAAAAGACTAGAGCTCCGGCTTTCCGACCAGTGAACGCTAGATGGGGTAGGTACACTAGTGCTCAATGCCGTAGACGGAGGTAGAGGAAGATCGGACTCGGACGTTGGAGTCAAAGACAAATCAAGTTCTGAAAGCTCCGATGCTGCTGAAGAAGGCAGAGGTACTCCTGAAGGAACAAGCGAAGATATTGAAGAAGGAGATGAAATGGAACGGTCTGTCACTGAAGGGGGAGCGGTAGAGGTGGGAGGTGGAAGCGAAGCAGACGGCAAAGAAGAAAGAGATGGGGAAACAGACGGGGAAACAGACGGAGGAGCAGATGGGGGAATAGATAGAGGAGCAGATGGGGGGGTAGATGGTGGTGCAGACGAGGAAACAGATGGTGGTGCAGATGGGGGAATAGATGGTGGTGCAGACGAGGGAATAGACGGTGGTGCAGAAGAAGGGGGCGCAGAGAGGTGTGCAGAAGGGGGTGCAGAAGGGGGTGCAGAAGGTAGCTCCTCCGGTTCGGGAAGATGTTCTGAGTACGCTTTCGGTGTCCCTTCTTCACTTGGAATAGTCTCAAGCTCGCTGGGGCATATTTCTGCAGTTGAGTATGCCGTTGTTGGTTCCGTGATAGGTTCAGAGATAGTTTTGTATGCGATAGACCCTTCGCTGGCGGTAGTATATTCAGAAGGGATAGAAGGAAGAGACTTGAACGATGCTTCAGAAGAAGGTGTCCGAGTTGTGAGGTAATCTGAACTGCCTTGTGAAGCGGTGACAAACTTTTCACCATCGCTGCTCAACTCCCTATCCGAATCCGACGAAGAAGATGGGTCAGAAGGCATTGGTGTGCTTCCCGACATCCACGACGACGTAGAAGTGTATGTCATTCGACTCGTTAGTTCTGAGAGATCAGACGATGGGCAGACGTCGTATCCAGTCTCGCTTGACCTAGTCCCACTGAGAGGTCCACTTGGAGTCTGGCTATCAGAACCTGAAGCCGGTGTATAGCTCCCGCTTTCACTTTCATCATTTTCTTTGTCGCTACTCTCCTCCGAAGGCTGATACCCACTGTTGCTACCACTGCCGCTGCCTCCACTTGACGAATAACTCCTTGTGGTACCAGTCCTTCTCCTCATCGCAGCCGTACGATTCAGAGCACTCCGAGAAGGAGATGTAGGCGGGTAGGATGAAGACGTGCTGCTTCGAGTATATGGGGAGGAATAAGTGACGGTTGAGGTATACGGCGAGCCCGTGCTATGCATTTCGAATCAGTTAGAAAGCTGAGAATAGAGGATGAAAGGAAACAGCATAACAGCATACCCAGTGTACGAAGAGCCAGTCACTGTGTAAGGCGATCCTGTCGTTCCTGTATAGGGTGAGTATATTGATCCAGTTCTATAAAGTGATTTGGTATTAGTCTGTAAATCATCATGTGGATATGGACCGGATACTAACCCTGTGTAAGGCGAGCCACTATAAGAGCCTGATCCGTATCCAGTTCGGGACTCGTAGTCAGTTGTAAAAGTTCTGCCAGTGCCGGTTACACCAGTAGTCGCAGACCTGTTCTCTGAGTTTGTACCAGACACTGCATATGAATCCGAGCCAGTTCTGGTGTAAGAGCCACTTCCAGAATAGGAGGTATACGTTCCTACTCCAGTACCAGTGGTACGACTATATCCAGTATATCTCGTTGACTCTGTGACTCTTGTCCCGCTCTCAGTACCACTACCACCGGCAGTCCAGGTTCCTGTCCTAGTATACGTATCAGTTGTCCCAGTTCCTGTGATTCCACTACTGGTCAGCCCAGTAAACGTCCTTGTCCCTGTGCCTGTACCGGTTTGCGACGAATACGAATCAGCTGATGAATACACTGAGTTGCGCGGTGCACTGCTACTGGTACCTGCAGTGAAGAACTGGTCGTCACTCTCATCATTCAGGCCGGATGATCGGTTGCTCTGTAATGCATCACTGCCAAGGTCCGTCATGCTCCCGCTCCTTCGCAAACTCATCCGGGTGCTAGTTCGACGACTAGGAATGGCGCGGGAGTCTCCGGGATATACATACTCGTCGCCATCAATCACAGTGTCGTCGACGGTGCGAGAGTGGTACGAAGAAATCAACGTTGATGGCCTCAGTCGTGCTCCGCTTCCAGACGATGATACTGAAGGAGACGAAAGAAGGGAATGATACCGTCCAGTACCCGATGAAGATGAATGTCCTCGCGTGCCATCCGATTCTGAAGCATATAAATCATCTTCCGCCATAGATAATTCAGGAATATCAGGAATGTCAGACATTGGAGGGACGTAGACAGTACTACGACTCCCGGTTCCGCTACTCGCAGTAGAAGAGACACTCGAATTCGAATCCATTGACATGATGGTCCGGATGGAGCCAGTAGGAGAACCAGAGCGTCGGGTGATAGTACGAGTGAGGGAAGAGAACGATGGGGTGAAAGAAGGAGTGATGGATGGTGCACGAGAGAGGGACGGTGTCGGGGGTGTATTTATCGCTTCCCTGTAAGAGAATGAGAATGGCGATGGAGGTTATAACTGATCAGATAACCTACCAGATTCTTTCAATCCATCTTAATCGCTGTACTAAACTATCACACGCCAACCTCTCTACGCCATCGCCATAAACCATCCAGAATGGTACCAGGGACTCCATCAGCCCAGTGTCAGCTCCAGCGTCTTGCTCTCTAGCAGCAATTGCTCCAACGTCATCTCTAGCACGAGGATGACTGAGGCTAAGAGCACTCTCAACCGCAAAACAGTTGACGAGATCCAATTGTACGACAGCGCGGCCCAACGGTGCCCGACCAGTAGATGGTCCAGGTACAGATTGAGTAGTAGGAGCCAACCATGACAACAGAAGTGTATGACGATAAAGTAGTGCTTGACATCGCTGCCATCGATAAGGAGGCTCTGCATGGACATTGAGGTAGTATAAAGTTCCAAGATGAAGCGGCTGTGGGAAATATGAGGCGAAAGACAGTAATGAGGTAAAAAATATTGACTAACTGTCTCTGTCCCGTTTCCGCCCAAAAATTTTCCCAGTTCGCTTATATCAATACTACCTCCATTGCTGCCATTACTCGTACGTTCTCCTTCACTCCCGCCCAATGATTCAGCGCTAGCTCTCTTTCCGCTCGCTCTGCGGCGAAGTTCGAAAAGCCCTCCGTTATCGGCTCCACCCGAACCCCGTTGAGGTTGACCTTCCCTCCGTCCACGAGCATCCGGAGTAGGGGAAACGCTGGGAGCCACAATCTCACCTCTGGGATTTTTGGGGCCATCATTGCGTGTGGGTGTGCGTTCTTTCCACAAACTCACGATGTTTCGAACATTCGTCAGAGGGCTTCTTGGAGAACCTTCCGGTTTGGTTGGTCGGCGAAGAGAAGATGAGGTGGGAGTAGTTTGAGTCTGTTCGGAGCTTCCGGTGATACCTGTAACTGTACCAGTACCGGTTTGGGTTGTGGTGAATGCAGAAGGAGAGAAGGTGCTTTGCGTAAACGTGCTCTGAGTGTTCGTGAACGTGGAAGGCGTGTAAGACGATCCAGTGGCAGTGAACGGTCTATCCGGTGGGGATAACAATGTCGAATAAGACAAGTTACTGGGTGTCTGTGACCTCGTAAACGAAGAAGTGCTTTTTGTTGGCGACGGAGATCTTGAAGAAGAACCTGATTCAAATAAGCCTATGAGCTGGTTCGCTCGTCCAGGAGGCGGCAAGTCGCTCGGATCGGTGGACGACCGACTGTGTCGACCTGCGCCTGAGGAAAGAAAAGCTGATCTGGGTCGTACAGGAACACTCGTTGCATAGGAAACACCGGAAACAGGGCGGGACTCTGTGCCTTCCGTTCTCTCTGTTATATGACTCAGTCGCATCCAGGGGGCATTCGACGGTGGAGGATAGGAAGATTGGAGAGAAGAAGATCCTGCTGTAGGGCTGAACAGAGATGGTAATGATACAAATGAGGGGGATCCAGTGTAAGAGCCTTGGCCCGTTTGTGTAACGGTGTTCGTTCCCGTAAATGTTCCGCTAGGTGTGTATGTTCCACTTCCAGTGTACCCAGTATACGTCCCGCTTCCGGTACCAGTGTGCGATCCATATCCAGTAGAAGGTGTTTGAGATGACCAAGTCGATAGGGCCTGTTCAGTTTCATCCAATTCGTCGTCCAGGTTGTTGAGAGTGGCTTCCACTTCGTCAATAGAATTTGATTCTTCATATGAATCTGTGTCTGAGAAAGAGTTGGAAGACGGCGAAGCCGCTCGTCTTTCCATGTCGAAATTAGTTGTTGCTGTTGAAAGATGAGTCTGACGGGCACGTTGATGAGAAAAGTAAATTTTTTTGAGTGAATCGATAATACACACCTTGAGGAATTAAAGGTGGAGGAAGTAGCTGCGAGGGCCGTCGTTGGACTCACAGCATTCAGGGAACAGAAAGAAGAACGATTTCAACTTGGGAATCAACAAACAGGTGACTGTCACTTAAGGGCAAGCCTTTCGGTGCCATCGTGCCACACGTGGTCGCGTGCGTACCATTGGCATCACGGAGCCAATGTAAAGGATCTTTCTCTGTTGCTCAACCTCACCTATGAGTATGTGTTTTTATTGAAGGTCTGCATCAAATTTGAGATGACCAAAGAATTTCCGGAACCAAATTTACCCTCTGACGAAGTATCGCCTTTACAAAGTATGTAGTAGACTGGCGCTTAGAATGAGGAGACAGCGCCGTTTTTGTGAGCTTCGTCTTTCGAACGCACTGACAGTGTATTTGTTTATTCTTTATGACCTACTCATTGCATATGTCAAATTATTGACCAAAGGGCAATATCCAGTAATATCCAATTAATTGCATGATAGGACACCTCTGGGACACCTTTCCGAAAACATCTTCATTATTCTCAATTCATTCCCATTGCAACCAGCGAAGAAAAACCATTGACCCGAAGAGGGAAGCCAAAGGGATCCCTTAGAACAACCTTAGAACCTTACCTTTCTGCGTCCTACTTCGCACAAGGTGGGTTCAAGAGGGATGCATCAGGGTGCATAAAATCTTTCAGCGAGTCTTTTCATTGATCTGGGCATTTGATACAAGATTCATGTCAGGGCTAAATATGTCTGTTACTTCATCGAGAACAGCAAAAGCCAGTGGAATGGAAACAGGTCTGTATGAATATCTATTTCTCAAGCCCCATCTCCTACAGTCAGATGTTAACCATTTGAGCTGACGAGAGGGGTAAGAATCTCACATATAGTCGAAACTAATAGATCTTTCTCTGGTTGCTCATTTGGCTTCCCCATTTTTAACAAGGTGACGGGCATTCACTGCTACGATATGGTACCCAACAACGGTCAGCATAGCGAGTATGCCAAGAGAATTAGCCAGTGCATAAAGCGTTGCGTGTGTCATGGTTTCCTACAAAAATTCCGTGAATAAGGGGCAACGGCCTGGAAGTTCTTCACAACTTACGAGTGGAGGTACAAGGATGAATTATTGACAAGCGCTCGACGCGACGTGGACATTAGCACGTGGCATTGACGCCGGACGGGCGGGACCGGCTCAGCTATCCTCCAACCTTCCAACCCAGTTCCAACCAGCCTCACTCAAGAATTAATCCTTTTTTCTCGCTATCATGAGGCCATCAATTGCCCGCACAAGTGAAATGCCCGGTCGTGCGTCCTCTCTGTTGTCTTTACCTTGATTCTCGATTGACCATTGTCTTGCGACAGCTAAAAGGGCCTGGGTGAGCTTTCGTTCTGATTGTAAGAAAAGCAAGATTGTTAACCCTTTATTCCCTGTAGAGCTCTTGGTGGGGCGCCCCAATCATAAAACAGAAGGGAATTGTCGAATACAGTGCGCTTTCCAGTCGAACCTCATTTCCTATCTTGACTCTTTGAATGTTCAGCTTTGTCCCCTTACCAAACCAAGGCTGCTCCCCACTGGGTTCGAAGCTACGTCTTCAACTTTTATAGGCGTGTATCTGCAGAAGCCGTGTATTTTGTCATTCCTTTCGGTCTTGGTACGATGTGCTCTATCTCGTTGTTCTACGTCAACTGAGTACGCCAAACTCTAGGCTACGGAATCTACGCCTGGGCCAAGCGTCATGATGCATACCAAAATTCTAAAGCTGGACACATTGCGTCCGGAGCCGCTCACCATTAATGAACTACTCCGTGACCTCCTGTGCGGAATCGGTTAGGTTCCTCTTTTGGCAATATTCAAACAAGACATGGATAGTTGTATACACCTAGATTTCAATGACCAAATTATACATCTGCCCGCTCTAGTGGATTCGATAACTGCTCGCGTGTTTTTCGAAATGTTGTATTCGACGAAAATACCTGCAACGTGAAGAAGAGATTATCTCCGACCTACTGCAACAAGAGGGATTTCATCTATCAGGCGTGTCTATGTATATCGTCGTGCCTCTTGGATGCAGGAACGCTTTGACACTGACTCCGAGAGCCTGGCATACTGACATATGTTGCCTATGGCGTACCACTAAATGACCACATGCAACAACTCATTAATATATTCTATGTTCCAGAGAAGTCCTTTAGTTAGGTATATATCTATCTACTCTATGTTCTACATTTCTATGCTTAAGCTTGTACAGGTTCACCATTTCGGACAGCTGCCCACGATGGTCTTGATGAGATTTCTGTCCACCACCTGTGTATGATTCAGCCAACCGCTGCAGAATAGAAGAAGCGGGAAAAGTTAGGTACCGAGTGATATTTGGCCCTTTTCTTGTCATTATATCGCTCCCGGCGTCTGTGAGCTTTGTTCCATATGGTATGTGGTACAAATCCGCAAGAGTGAGGTCCTGGAAACAGCATCTTTATCGTTAGTCATAGCAATGAAATCTTGTATTTTTACTCACATCCCCTGCAAGGTAATTCTGTCTACTGAGGATATTCTCGTACCCTTCCAAATTTGACGACAATGCGGCAACAGATCCTGCGAATATTGCTTCATCGGGAGCAAGACCTTTTGATCTATGGAACTCGTCAAATAAAGTTAGAGCCTTCAGGAAGTACCTACATACCGTTTGGTGACCTTCTCATAAACGGCTTTTGACGCATACGGTTCGAAAGCAAATACCTCTGTGAAAACCGCTTGCTCGAACAGTGCACCAAGCTTCATGTTATATGCATCGGGTATTAGTTTAGTCCCTTGGTCGGCATATTTTGTAGCAAGATATCGACATATAGCTCGGGACTCGCATAAGGTGAAGCCGTCGTCTTCCTATGATATGATTTAGAAAATAACAGAAGGTAATAGAAACTGGCAGAGACTCGCAATGACAGGTGCACTAGAAGGTTGTCGTATTAAATCTTGAATTTCGGGGTCAGACATAATATCGAGGTCGATCAATTCATATGGGATGTTCTTCTCGTGCAGAATAATTTGTACTTGCTGTGTGCTAGCACTGTGTGGAGAGCCATACAGCTTTAGAGCCTTCGTTGAAGAATTTGACGAATGTTGGGCATTGTTGGAAAACAAGAATGAAGATGTCCCATCAAACGGAGTCATCATAGAAGACGCTAGGAGTGGGAGATCCTGCTTCGAACTTTCCGGTACGTGCACTTTGTGAGGGTCTGTGGAAGTTGAAGCATTTTGTGTTTGGGACATGGATGGGGAGGAGGGGTATTTGATTGGAGGTAAGGTAAACAAATCATCCAGTGACAGTGTCTCCAGGGTTGATCGGTAACCTTGAGTCTCCATAGACGGCCAAGAAAGTTCATTTAAATCAATATCAAAGCTAGGTGATGGCCAAAAAGCCGGGGTAGATCCGCCAGGTAGGGACAAATGGGGGGTCATAGGCGAAGTAGACGAAGAGGAACTGGAACAAGGTGCGGGCGAGGTTTCAAGGCTCGAGGTCGGGCTGGGGCTGAGCTTAGGGAGTAGATCCAGACCCCCGTTACCCCGGGTAATGCTATTATACCTAGGAGAAAGTCAGTCCATATATCATCAAGCATCATGAACTCCTTACCTATTTTTCGCCGCCAATCCTGTCCGTCCTGGAAAATGGGTTTTCACAATCTTGGACCAGACGTTGCCATGAGCTTTCACGGCCTCAAGTAATATCGCGTCCTGTCCAAGGCATTAAAACAGGCTTCCAAATTAATCTGAAACCGCACCTCAGTAGCACTCCAGCTGGTTCTGTCTATCGAGGGATTTAATGTGTCTTTCCAACGTTTGGCACACTCTAGAATATTTTCAATCAAGATCCTGTCTCGAACCATTACACTCTTACGGTCGCTATTTCTTGTCTCTACCGCTGTTGCAATTGCCGTCCACCTATCAAAAATGAGTTGATATTAAAGAAATGTTTTACTGTGAAATCGACTCACCTTGAGCCATATCTTCCAATTGCTTTCAAAAGCCTCTCGTCTTCCTCGGGACTCCAATTCCCTTTCGCCACATCTGCCTTGGCAAGTTTTGCAAACCAGCGTTTACGACAGTCCTTGTTATTACGATTTGGAACATGTCGTGAAATAGCGTGCCACTTTGAAGGATTTAAGGTTCTCGTAGGATCCTCTGATAATAACATTAATGAATGGAGGAAAGCGTACCAGGTCCAGATCCTTTACCTTTAGCAACAGCATCGCGAAGGAGCTGATCCTCTGCTGTAGTCCATGAACGACGCTCTCGTTGGAACATATTATCAATGACTATGTCCTGAGTATCCTTTGATACCCTTTGCAACTAAGATGATTGGTTTTCAATCTAACACTTATCTACATATCTATGTATCCGAGCACGAGGGGAACGGGAATTCATGAGAAATCGTCCGATATTGTGATAGAATTTTTACAAACGTTGAAGTGCTGTCTTCCCGCAACAATCCCGCTCCCGAAAGAAATTTTGTCAACATCAGTTTCAATTTCTCTGATAGCGGCCGTTGTATGTTGACGGACTGCCATATAGAGTTGCTATATGGAGAAAATGCTTGAATGAGGGCCGGCAAGGCTTGAATCTGCTTGAATCCCATTCAAAACCGAGGCTCAGGTCCGAGGTTGCCTGATTTCGGTGTAAAGTTTGATGTATGTCGAATCTGTTACACCGTCCGTGATGAACGCTTTTCAGAATCGAAGCTGTCACATCGAAAATCTTTTGGTGCAATTATGTATGTAGTTCCTGCATGCATGCATATGGATTTTCGACGGTTATCAAGAAGTAAATGGGATTCTGTACGATAATGCCGTATGTACTATCATAATGAATATCCTCTCACCTCCAGCTTCGATTGAATCCCTTCACTCGAGACACTTGCATTGCTGTTGTTGGCGGTGAAGACGAATCCTGGTTTGTTCTTGCTAAGGATACTTGCATTGACATGAAATTTGGGGTAAGGACGAAAAACCGGAACGTCTATTTAGATTGCAGGACAAAGATAAAGCATTCAACACTGCAGATGGAACCAATATGGAACAGTACCTCACAACGACTTGAACGGACCCGAGTAGACGCAAGAGGGTACATACTACATAAACGGGACTGCCAATCAAGAAAGAGAATCGAGGAGTAAGGAACTTGGACTTGAACGAATATCCAGAACATGCATATCATTGATTATTTGATCGTATATGTATGGTACAAAAATCAAAATGGGGGGAATACATACTGGCTGGATAGCAAACAGCTGTCAAAGGGAAAAATAACAAGAATCGAACAAAAGATTATCACGGAACGATAGCGCTGGTCATGGAACCACTCAAGAGATAGTCGAACGGCGGGTCCTGGGTCCCCGGGGGCGAGCTCCTCGAAATCCGGACAGAGCAAGTTCAGTTGACACAGGAGGGCACGAACTTTTTGCGCTATCGGGTGGCGTAAGCAGGCCATGTCCAGTATTTCCTAATGACATGAATGAGATAAGAAACATATATTCGATCCTTAAGCCCACCTTGGTAATCGTTCTGAAAGTGAGATTGTCCTGCGAAATCAAGCGCCTTCCCCTTCCCTTTATCTTTAGACATGACTTGAAATCGATTTCCTTCGATCTTCTCTAATAAAACAGGAGGGCTAGGTAATGCTTTGACCTTTGTGACAGGGATCTTGGGCGATTGAGTATCTGGTGTGTTAACATCAGCAGAATACGAGCTTGCGGTTGTACTTGAGGTAGCTGAATTTGAATTATTATGAGTATATATTTTGAAAATTAGTCATGAAACTGTTACTACATACCGGTTGGAGAAGCAATCCGGTTCTGAATTTGATGTCCAGGTAATGCGACGCTGGTATTGGCTCTTGCTCTCGATAAAGATGGGTGTTCTGATCGAGTGAAATGGTGAGAAGGCTGATGAGAAGTTTTCGAAACAGAAATTCGCCCTGTGGAAACGGTTCCAGCATCTATGGGAGGAAGATCGGTGAGATTGCGACCCTTGCGAGAGCTGAGGCTTGAAGCACCGCTGCGAAAAGTGTGCTTGGACGGAAGGTCGTGCTGGTGATCTTATCAAGGCTATTAAAAGAAAGTACAAAATCAAAAATCCAATCTCACCCATAAACATTTCTGGGGCTTCATAGTCTGAGCCAACAAGTCTCTCTATAGTGGTTGAAGCAACTACAGCTGGGGGATCAGGGATAATTTGAATTACATCCCTTCGAGTTGTGGGTAATTTCGGGAAGAGACGAGAGACGGCTGGGGAGTGCATCAGATAAAGAAAATAGTCTAGGGAACGAAAGATTGACCAGACTGAGTAGCGGTGGATTGAGCTCTAGGTCTGCTTGGATTGTTTCTTCTACTTGGCACTGGCAACGGTCGGATGATTTTCGAGCTTGAGGCTTCGGAATCGTCTGGAGTCTCCTCTACAGGCGTCAGTAGGCCGAGGGCCACTGTGCCCTGTTCTGGGATAATGAGAGGCTTCAGCTTGGGTGGACAGGCGAGATTAGTCGCACTTGCTAAGATTCAAATCTCAATTCAGCATTATCAGGCTTTCATTCTGAATACACGCACGCCTTTCTATGTATAATGGGTTTATACTTGACTCCATCACCGTTGACGATGTTTTGGGAATATAATCCTGGAGCACCATAATCGCCGATTGATCTTCGAGGTTCACGGACGTTATGGTCGGAGACCAGAGAAATTGTCGATGCACAGCGTACTAGACACAGAGTTGAGAGTGGTGGAACGTTAAAGGTGAATTAGCTCGGATTGACAATGTGAGCCTTACGGAGGCTTCGAGTGCGAAGCCATTGTGGGGTTATGTAGGAATCAACCAAATGCCTCTTTAATATTCCGATGCCAAGGGAAGAAATCAGGCTCATGTCAATGCGACGTTCGAGGACTTTTGACTATAGCTTCGGTTCGTCGTCGAGAGGAAAGCGGAAATGAATTTGTTACACGGCATGATCCAAGGACTGAACGTCAATTTTAAGGAGAAGGAAAGTGCTGAAGGTTATTGAAGAGCACTACATGTCGAAAGGCGAGCAACAACAGATGCGTAAAACCACTCAGACTGACGTGGCGGAACCACTGTTGTGAGAGTGGGAACATTGAGGACGAATATACGGATCGACGGCAATTCCGAACCGGACCTCTCATCCCATCGCAACCTATCGCAACGTAAGTACACACTCCTTTATAAATCGATTCATAGTCAATGGCAAAAGACGGGGGAACATTATAGACGTTCTCGGAATGGCTCAGGTATGGCAAATTTCTGTTTAAGCGTTACTTGAACGAGTTACTCCAAATGCAATGACTTTTTGCGCATAGCTCCGTGAGCTAGTTGTAGAACTTGAAGACCACAATATTTTCTCTTCGTCCTCGACGTTTTACCCAAATGATCTCAGAGGGGTTCAACCGAAAGGGAAGTAATATGAAACTTCTTGGATCTGGGCTATGCTCAAACCGTCAAGAAAGAGCAAGAGAGAGGACTCAATTGCAATGAAATTTGATGAATTGCAGCATCCCGTGGCGTTTGACCAGGTTTGACCCGATGAGTTCTTGTTTCATTCATTGCTTATGCTAGCAATGGGAATTCGCATTGCTTATGTTAGCAAAGAGAACTCATTTCAAGTCGGTCAATTTCAATGACAACAAGATGTTGATAATCCAAGTCAATAACTTTGAAGACCAAATAGTCGTCTGCCAATATCTACGTCAATATCGTGTAAACCTCATCCGATTCAGCTGTGCAGCCAAAGTTACGGAGTGCATCCACAGCAGAAGGCCCAATGCGAATACAAGCGTCGGAAAGGTTATGAGGTCCAATCACACAACCTTGACCGAGAACGTTTCCCGAAGAAATGTCTGTCCCACAACTGTCGCAGGTAATGTCGAAAACCTGGTTACTGTAAGCAAGGGGACTTAGTCGCTCAGGGCTCAGTGTAAAGCTAGCATATCGAACTCACGGTTGGTAGATGGCATTGTTTACGGGATTGAGAATTAACTCCCCACCGGTGATAGTTGCAGCTAACCCACTGTCTACATCTCTGTAAGGTCATTAGTACTAGTTAGTACTCATTCAAGCCAAGGTTGGGAAACTAGGACCGACGTAATGAAATAACTGGTCGGAAACTCGCCACTTTGACGAATGTACCAATCTGGAGCACTCAGTCCACGGTAAGACTCTCCAACAAGGAGTGTATCTGAGGGACTCGCAATGCCCCATTCGAGCCCGGGGAGTCCTGTACTCTGGATGGAGACGGGCACTCCTTGGGCATTGGGATTGCAGGAAGAGCGCTGCAGAGGTTTAGCCAAAACTCCAACAAACAGAGTGGTCGAGAGAGACAGAATAGAGACTTTGAACATAGGGAAGAAAGAGGTAGAGAGCCTGAGTGTGCAAGGACCTACAGATACTCTTATTATATGTTTTCTTAGCGGCCATGGTACTCCGATAATGTTGAAACAAGTTCAGCCAGCCACCAGCCTGCTACCTATACTGCTACCGTACTACGTACTAAACGTGGGCTCTGAGTGCATATTTCGGTGTACCTCTCCGCAGATAACCCGAAAATCTATGACCTTTAGGAATACTCGACGCTCTGCAATGGCCGTGGTACACCCTAGTGGTTGCGGATCCAGGGCGGGTCCTAACATAGCACGGAACAAGACGCTACTTTGCAGTCAACGGGCAGGGATGTATAGCAGATTGATATTGTCGCGGGCTGTACCTGCCGAAGGACTTGACAGACTGACAGTCGAATTTTTAGTTTCAAATCTAGTACATAGTTCTGTGAAGCCACCTGATCATGTCTATATTCGTCCTGAGAAGTAACGCTTTGCCCTTTTAACGCCCATCATCAATGGGCCTTCCCCTGTGTCCTTGACAATATAAGTATCTGAGTGATCTAACTACAAACAACTCGAATTTTTCTAATGATCGAATAAATTTTACGCTTGTCTCAGTCTAGTATTTGTGTTTGACGACCTGGAGAATAATCTTCCAAAGAGCATGTCGAGATTCGAGTATAGGTAAGATAACCACAAGGAAAGCAGCGAATAATAGCCATATCTTAGAATTCCAGAATTAGATTTGAGCGAAAATGAACAGAAATCTATATAATACTTACAAACATAAAGCCCACTGTCCCAGCAAAAAACCGAGGTGAGAACACATACGGGGCAGCACCCAGCGGGACAGGTATGATCTATATGATCATTGCATCTGAATTTGGATAGTGAAAGAAACACATTTGCTCACAATTGTAATGATTAGTGCCAGGAAGCCAAAAATGAGAGTATATCTCTTGAATGTTTTCTCCAAAACAGTCATATCCAATTTCGCATCGAGAATTCCAGCAGCATCGTTTGTTGATCGAGGAAGTGAATCAACATCTATTATTAAAGGATCACTTTTCTTCTCCACCTCGAGGACGTCAGCTACCACACTGGAAGGCACACCGTTGCTTGAGAATGAACTGCCGTCGCGATCTTCGTCGATTTCGACTTCCTTTACGACAATCAGATTCCGCGTCTTTTCCCAATCAAAGTTGGCGGGTCGCAAAAGAGACAGTGTGATGGACAATACTCCCCCGGAGATGATAGCTGTGGCACCACCTGCAAAAGATGCCCATTGATTGCTCAAGGTATCGACAGTGATCTCTCCTCCGATTGCTCTGGCTGTAGCAAGCCAAACGATGAGTGCTAGAAACATACCAAAAATGGAGCCGGCAACAGCTCCCTCTCTGTTGAGATCTTTCCACCTGCAGAATTCGACATCATCAGCCTGACAAAAGAAGATTGTTAAGGTTGCATTCACATACAGAAAAGTAAGAGCTATAGGAAAAACACCAGAGGCCGTAGCTACTCCAAGAAAATAGAAGAGCCATCCTAGAGTCTAAGCAACGAATGCGTTATGAATTTATATCAAACCTAGACAAACCAGATTACTCACAATTCCAGCTAATTTGAATACTGAGGCAAGAGACCCAGCGAAAACACCCCAGAACACGATGAAAATACGAGAGGTGCCGACAATCTGTTTGCTTGTCGCGCGCGGGCGGAAATAATGGCGATAAATATCGTAAGAGAGGAGAGTTGAAGTAGCAATCATCTCTCCACTCAAGGCCTGTAGCAAAAAAAATGAGATGAGTTTCAATTTCTGGACATTCCTTCAACTGACGGAGGTGACGCTCAGAAAAATGAGCAACAACATGAGAACAGATCCAGCAGTCCCAAGAACATAGTTGACGGCTTCTACGGCGGCGAGCCCCGCACTGACATCTGTGCTCGAAAGTACGGGAAAATCGGGTTGTGTCTCAAGCGCTCGGGCGGTTAATCCCAGTGCGGTTCCACATGCAAATGGAATACTGAACCAGGCAAAGCCTCCTAAAAAGTAAGCTCGTGCGGTTGTGGCAGGATTCGAAGCAATTGCTCTTGACCAGTAACCTAGCACACAGACCGATGAGTGGAATGAGAACGTTTTGAAATAGGATGCGTACCTTGATCGCACATTACAAGACCAAACCCTTGAAAAAAAACATGATGTTGAACCAATACCAATCTGGGGTGTAATTACGCACCAGTAATAATTGACTGGAAAGAGCATCAGCTCGTTGCTTTCTCGAAATTCTATGTAGGAACGTACACACCTGCACAGCAAAAATTGCTCCTGGTCGAGACCGAAAAGTCAAGTACGAGCCTTGATAATTTCCGTCAACTGGTGTAGTCTTTGCCACAGCTTCAAGTAGCTCCGACAGTTTTCGTGGGCTTCCAATAACGTCAGATACGCAGAATACTCTGTAGTGACACAAATGAATTATTTTCATACATGTCACAAGTGGAGGACCGTACTCGAAACAAAAATAGAGCAGTATCGCCAACAGGAAGAAAGTATGAGTGGCATCGCTAATAAACGTCGCTCGCAAGCCTCTACATCATATAAGTAGGTGTAAGGAAATACACGAAGTCTGAACGACTTGAGACACGTACCCTGTTGCAACATATACCGCGACTCCCATAGGAATGAGGAAAAGAGCAGCGTACTCATTCATCCCTGTTAGAGTGGATACAACCGCTCCTCCACCGAGGAGTATGCAGGATGATACAATTGCGTTACAAATCAATCCACACCAGAGAAAAGATAAGTGGCCAGCGGTACCAAAGCGGGCGTAAGCAACCTATTCTGAATTTCAAAACGAAAGGCTTGATGAAGGATGAAATTGGCGAGAAAGACCGCACTCTGCCACGAACCTCCGGAAACGTCGTCGCTCTGTTAGCATTCATTTTGACCTTGCTAGCGATTACAGAGAAAATGGCAATTTGCAGCGTTCCGCCGACTGCATACCTGCGCATCGCCGTGCGCTGAGCATCCCATGTAGAGGGTGTGTCATTGAAATACGTACCACCACCCGCCAGAGACACCCATCTCATATGACTGAGTAGCACTCTGTAGGAGAGTCAGACTCCAAGTCCCTATGTCAGAGTTCATGCATTAGACCAAATTAATCCGATCTATCTCCTTTGCTCTGAAAAAGCGTACAGGAGCTAACGATACCCGCAACCACCAAACCAGTCTTCAACGATCTACTCGCAGCGCTGAATTCCGAAGCTGAGTTGGGTTTATACTTGGAAAAACGAGCTTGTATCCATGTTGTGACATTCATAGCCAGCGCAAAGACGATACCCAATCCCAGAACGACCGCATATCCGACGGCTTGAGGTAACGGTGGAGGATTATCACTAACAGCCATGGAAAGTATGTGAGTACGTTCCTATCACAGTGATGATAAGGGATGATTTCTGTGAGCACGAAATAATCCGTTACAGTGGTGTGTACTGGCAGGTCAATTCATACACTGGTCAAATGACGTGCTTATATACTTTCTTTAGGCAACTCCTACCAGCACGATTTCGAGAAGCTTGAATTTCGTTGGGCGACTGTTCCTCTTCGCTTGAAAGTTATTGCCGGTAATAGGATAGCGTTTCGGGAAAGCGATCCGCAACAGTATATGCTTGAACGCGCAAGTTGAGGGTCCGGGGCTTCAACGTTGCAACGTTCAACGCCGCGACGACGTAAGGCTTGGATAGTTGGAATTGTTCCAATCCACAGGGGCTCGCTTGACTCATCAAGGGTACTTGAGCCTTGAGCTTGAGGGACTTGACTGTACTTGAGCAACTCCGTTATTGGCGGACACATGATGAGATGCTGTAATAAATCTTATCTGATTGAGCACCCGTTTACTGTTGTGGCTTTACTTCTCTCTCGTTAACAACTCGTTAAGCTTCGTATTCAGGTATCGTCCGAGGGCCGAAGTCTGAATCATTTCCGTCCTTAGAACCTCCTCAAATCTTCAGTTCGGACACTATCAGAAGCAAATGTTTCTGCGATGCGGAGTGAACTTATCATGACAAGGAGAACTTTATCGTCCCGCATCATTGGTGAAAGGGCGAAGGACGTCACTGGAATGACAAAGTGATTATCCCGACCCTCAGGCCTCTGCGCTCAGCGATGAGCTTGCTTTTATCGCACTTCAAGCGAGCGATTTTATGAACATTATAGGCATCACGGAAACTGCAACTTTCGAATCTGTGAAAGGGGCTTCGCTTTTCGTCAAAACATGACCACAACCTCCCATCGAAATTTTACCCAGGGCGGACTTTAATGGGAGCTATAGTAATGGAGCAGACATGTGAAGGATGCTAACGTTGCGATGATACACACCAAGAAGAGCAAACCCGTGAGGATGAAGATTCAATTTTGTTTGCCACTGCGGCCAATGGCCATCCTCTCTGCCTCGGCGAATCATATACAAGCGGTCCGTTCCGAAGCCCGCATAAAGGAGAGGTTTTTTTCACAAAAGATTTTGATACGTGACGATGTAGGGCGAATGACGTGCTTCATTGACCACCTCGCGCAACTAATACGATATAAGGGAAGTACCGTTGAAAAACATGTACATTGTACGTTCCTTCCACCAGCTCAAGGAAATAAAATCATGTCTACTGCTACCACGACATTGACAGAGGCGCTTGACGCAAACTTCTCTCGACTCTCACTCTCTGCTTCTCCTGTGCCATCCACTCGTCTACCTCTTCCTTCATGGAAAGCGCCACCACCAACCCAAGAGGAAGTGGAATGGGCTGATATTTTGACCGTCGATCTCTCCCTGTACGAAACCAATAAGCCTAAGCTCATCGAGACGGTGCAGACGGCACTACAGAGAGATGGTTTCTTCTACGTTATTGGCCATGGGATTGATGTTGAGGAGGTAAGCACTGGCATGCCCAAGAGCAAATGTGCAAATATGGAAACTGAAATGCAATCGACATTCCAGCTGAATCGCCAGTTTGATATCGGACAGGTGGCTTTCGACCAGGTCCCGAGAGAAGAGAAGGAGGAACATCGCGCACAGATCAAGGAAAAAGGATCGTTCATGGGATACAAGGTTTGTAGATTGAGAGCATTCGGTCGATATATTGCTAATTTCGAATTGTAGCTCCAGAATTACTGGGAAATCAAAGACGGCGTGAGAGATAGAATTGAACACTATAATTTTTACAATAACAGGTGGATCAATAGCGCAGATCGTTCTGGTACAAGTTTTAATTTTTTAATTTCTCCACAGCATTGACCCAGTGACACGGCACCCAACCGCACTCCGACCATTCGTTCCGGAAGTTAAGGAATTCCTTAATACCATGCGCCAGACTGTTCTCCACAGGGTTCTGAACCTGATAGACGGCGTCCTAGGATTAGATGAAGGATACCTTTGGGAACTACACCAAAATTCCGAAGGGGAGATGGGAGACGACGTGAGCTCCGCCATATTGTGTTCCAGGTCCATTGCCTTCAACTTTCTTTTTTTTTGTGCAGCTTTTCCGTTACATGATATACGACCCGCTTACCGGAGAAGAATCCCAAAAGACAAACGGAGTGATGCTTAATGGTCACACTGACTTCAATAGTATATCCACCCTCATATCACAGCCAATCACGGCGCTCCAGGTTCTCATGCCAGACAATGTCTGGCGATATGTAAAGCACAAGGACGGAGCTTTCGTCATCAACATCGGAGATCAGCTATCCTTCATGACCGGTGGAGTTTTGAAAGGAACTATGCATCGAGGTGAGGCCATTTTTTTCATTCAATATTCGATGCTGACCTTCGATATCTCAGTTGTCAGTCCTCCGGAAGATCAACGTGCCCTCCGCCGTCTTGGTGTATTCCACTTTGCACACTTTAGAAACAACATTCCACTCAATCTCCTTCCTTCGAAGAAAGTGCATGAGGAGGGTCATATTATATTTGAAGGAGAGATTCCGACGACAAACGAGTAAGTTTTCTATCGTTTTTGCTCTGGACTCGTAGCTGATGGGCTGATAGATGGGAAGAAAGGCGCGTAAAGAGTTACGGCACATCAGAATTTATCAAAGGCGAAGTGTATGATATTGAAGTCATCGCGGGACTTCAAGTTCGACATTATCATTAGTGAGGTGTAGACACGGATTAAATGTATGAATACCCTGTGGTTTTTGTAGGAGTATAGCTTTTCAGATAGGAACTTCGTGTGTTTTGAAATTCATTTATGGGTCCAGGGCCCAGACTCCTGTTGTACTCAACCGACTTTCTTTCGCGGTAACAAACAAATAAACGAGAATTCGAACATGAAAAGAACTACGAAAAGGACATGCAAAGCACTGTACATGGATACAGAAAGATACACATTAACCCATAGATTGAGCTTATATATATGTATGTAAATACTACATGTCTATTGCTCTGAGGCCTCCACTTTCCATACTTTGATAACACCGGCTCGGTCGCCACTAACAATACCACCACGGAACGGAGAATCAATACAAACAAGAGCAGTGATAATATCTTGGTGGGATCTGAGTAGAGTCTGTTGATTATGAGTGATCAGTGATATTCTCTGTGTTGGTCGATTCTGTTGACTGCTCGATCCAGTAGCAGACCATCCTTCGATGTACGTTGATGCAGAGCCATTGTTTGAAACACTGAATTTGGAGATCAGTGTCATCCTAATCAAACCATGTGAGAATGCGTACCTGTACGAGGGTCTTTCAGCATCAGTCTCAATCCCACACAGCACCGTCGATCGTTCAATCTTTCCCAAATCCCACAAACGGATCTTTCGATCCTCAGACCCCGTGACCATGAAGCCTTTTCCAGCATATTTCGGAGGAGCTTCGCCAGTGAAATTGGCGAGATCGGATCTATGAACAGCTGAATGTCCACCAAATTCCATCCCGACAACGATAGCGCGAACATCAGCAGCAGGAGCTAAAAGTTGTTGAGGATGAATTACAGGGTCCTCTCCAACCTGACGAGATCGAACGAGAGCTGCTATCGCAGCTGCAGGGCTATTATCCGCATCAACACCAATCAGACCATGCGGCTCAATGGAATCATCAGAAGAAGGACCCCTCCGCACAACAAATGTCTCTACCAATAGAGATTTCTCAATGTCCCATACCTCAACCAAAATTGTGAACGCGCGGTCATTATTGCTCTTTGAGGTTTCTACGGTGACCATTACCCACTTTCCCCGTCCCTTGGATGGATGGACAATGCATTGGTGGATTCGCACCAGACGACCGATGGAAGCGACGCCGACATGCCAACTTTTCAGAAAAAGTCCAAACCGACGGTCCCACAGAGTTAGCACACCGGTCGATGTTCCAACAAGAATCCAAGAGCGTTTACGGTCAATACAGAGACATGTTATAGGACCATGATGCCTTGGATTTTCCATCTTTTGCAGAACGCGCATTGTTCGCAAATCGAGGATGGTAATGATGGAATGGGTCGTGGCGTAAACGAGGTTGGAAGAAGTATCTACTCATAGATTTCACCACTAGCAGGTGATATCAGTTGAGCAATCAGACGTACCAGTATTATAATGTTGCATCGCAGTTATGTATTCACCCACAGTGTCAACATGATGCTCCCTTACCAACTGAAGCTTGTGGTATTTCGGGAGCGTCCCTGTATGCTGGGATATGTGCACCCGCACGATATGTAAGCTCCCATCATCGGCGGCGCTAGCGAAACAATGTACACCCTCTAATATGCAGATACACTTCACCCTTGCATGGTGCTGACTGTACGTGTGCCGAGGTTTGGCGGTTACGTTGCGTTCTAGCCTCGCCGTATCCCAAACTTTCACCGTTTTGTCGTCAGAAGCTGAGACGAAGAAGGTTTGGTCAGGAGAGACAGCGAGGCCTGTAATAGAGTCGGAGTGTGAGCCTAGATGAGTTACCAGGACAGCGTCCATTTTTCGCGCAATCCCATCCCGAGAAACTAAACTGTGGCGGACGGGGTTTCTACGTCGGACAGGCCCTTCATGTACACGAGGACCAAAGTCATGTTGGAGATCTCGATTATTATCCAAGTACAAGTTCTCTAGAAGATTATTGATCCCAGCTTCCTGTCCATCTGAAAGTTCAGAATGGAAAATTTCAATATCCGCGACAAACAAACGTTCTGAAAACATTTTACTTACCATAAGTAGATATAGGAAACAGTGATGGCACCCTTGATCGATTCACAGGTCGAATGGTTTGCGACAACGATGCTGGTGTCGTTCTCCCCGAACGTTCCGGTGAAGATTCGGTTTGAAGATGCGAGTGCGTGTCTAACAGTCCCAGTGCATTCGTTTTCGACGATCCAACAGCCGGGGCAGCCTTGTGACTACCATCTCCGTTCGCGTTCCCACCAAACTGCATCCTGCTGAGAGGTCGAAAGGATGTTGAGTTGTTCGAAGTGGATACAACTGACTCGGTCGGGCTTCCCGGTCGTTCAACTGGTGCTGGCGAAATGGCTCCAGAAGCCAGAGCAGGACTCGGTTGAGGTAAGTGTGAAGGAAGGGAAGAACGAGGAGTAGTTGGTGTTTGTGGTGCCAAGCTGAGTGACGAGGCCGAACCGTTGATGGTAGCTAATCTGCGGCGCAGGTCTTCGAAAGGCGCTCCCGAACTTGGAGGTCCGACGAAATTCATGTGATCACTGAACGGGCGAATCGAAAGGGGTGAACCGGGCACCGCTGTTCCTCCTGTGATATCCGAGCGTCGTGAGCGAGATACTCGAGAAGTTGTTTCGGAGCTGCTAGATTTGAGGAACACCGTTTGGGGAACTACCCCGAGCTTGGGTAATTCCACGTCTCCAGTTACTTTGAGATGCTTGATCGCACCAATATCGGGTCCGGCTCGCGAAGAAAAACTGCACGATACTATCAATAACGAGGACTGGGCGGAAAGATGGGGTTCTGACCTTGATAAAGCATTAGCTAACTTCAAGATATAGTCTCGCATCGCCATTAACTTTGCTTCCTCTGCCGAAGTCATGCCTAATTGTTGCAGCTTGATCACTTGAATTTCGTCCCTGCAGAATCGTTACATTATTATTATTCAAAAAGTCAATGTCTCCGACGCGCAAAAGACGCACTCTTCCGACAAATTTTTGCTTAAGCTGGTGCTGATCTTTCGCACAGAAGCAACACTTTCTCTAGGAGTTTCAATTTTACCGCCACCCCGCCTGCCTGCCTTCCAGAAGTTGGTTCTATCCGTCTTCCTAGCCCATTGTACAGTTGCGTCAAAAATTTGTCGTGGAAGCTACATGGGCCATCAGAAAATAAGCTTGCAAAGAAATGAAACAAGCACTGACCGCAGGTTTCATGGCGTTCAATAAACTTTTCTCGTCAATGGTTTCAACATCAGACTTGAGGAAGTGTCGCAAGGAGGGGTAGAGAATGCACCAAACATCGCTAGGCGGGAGATGTTTCGCAGCCGCAGCAATAAACGCGGCGGCACCTAATGAAACCCTTAGATACCACGTTCAACCAGTACTCAAAGATAAACAAATCACCTTGCCGCACCCAGATATTCGGATGATATAAGAATCCAAGTGTCGCGCTCATGAGTTCCCAGATACGCATCTTCTGAAATAAGCCCAAGCCACATAAACTGGTCAACGAAGCCAACACCTTTGCTACCACCGTCTCCTCAACATCTGATGATAACATGGTGAAAATTACGAAGCCCGGTGTAGATATCCACACGTACCAGAAAGAGCCTGGATCATCAAAGGTAAGATATACTCCTCCAAACTTCTCCCACCCGCACAAGCCGCCACATCCACAATACTTTCGAAGAACGCATGCCGGAGCAGCCAATCCCGATCGTTCAGATAGGTGATCATATGACTGAGGAGTACATCATTAGTCCGCTGTCTTCCAAGGAATATACATAGGTATGATATATGGTGTAGCACGGCCCGCTTAACAATGCTAGATGAATCAACAAGCAACGCAGAGAGCTGTTCTTGGATACTGCTTTGCAGATCCTGAAGACTAGCTTCATAAGATACCTACCAACATGGTAAGACAGGATAACAATCGCACGTAAAACATACATACCTCATATTGATCGTACTCCTGCGCCTCTGGAGATATTCTGAAAGACCCGTGCGCTTTCAATGCCTGCCCCATTTCCAAATATCTCACAGCTGTATCCGCAAGTTGGACAATACATTGAGCATATGTGCACCGGACGGATACTTCCGGGTCCTGCACAAGGTATTTGACATTTGGAATAATATATTCGGGGAATATAGCTGCATTTGAAGGAGTGATGACCGTTACTAGCATTAACTTCCAGAAAGGTAATTAGCTCAGTGCGAATTGGAACTGTTTGGAGTTATACTCACTACTTGTACCAAAGTCCGGATCGCAGCTAGTCTCACAATCGCAGCTTCATCATGTAATAGATCAACTATGTATGGAACCATTCTATCCAGTTTTGCCTCGTCTGTCAAGTGGGACGACAGGGCTAAGAAGACATCCAAGGCTCGGACCTTCGAGCTGGGCAAGTAACAATTTCGAATGTTGGCTGTGACGATTGCTAGAATGATCAAGGCAGGTCCATCCAAAGTAGCTCTCGATTTTGGTTGCAGAATGCTGTTCAATTTGGACACGCGATTCGGGATTTGCAGTTCAATAGGGAGTATATCTTGGAAAGGCCGAGAGACACTGGTGGTTGTGGAATGATAATCAATTTTGACGTCCATGGTGATTTCTTCCGCAGAGTCAACCACAAGATATGGTTCAACACTTTCAAAATCTGCCCACAGCCGTTCCATTCTATTATCAGAGTCGTTGGGGAGAACGTCACCGGAAGACATTGCGTTTAAGGAATTTCCGCCGGGGGCGGGAGGAGTTGAGGTTAACGTGCCGGAACGTAAAGCAGTGGCAGATAACGAGGGAGTCAGGTCGCCTGGATTGGGAATGTTTGTGCCATTAGGAGCAAATGGTGATATGCCAGAGATTTCGTTATTGGAAGAAACATAATTGTGAAAGAAGCTGAAGAACGATTCTGGAAAAACAGTTCCACGCGAGGCTTGCATAAGACTGTCGAATGTTGGGCGGGACAAGGGGTCAAGACTAATCATTTGCTTGATCATGTTCTACTATTGACAGTTAGGAACCGAATGTAAGGGAGAGAACTGGATTCTCACTCGTACACCTTCATCTTCGATGAGGTTCAGATGGGACTCAACATTGTATTCTCCTTCCCGGTATTTGAATAACTGGCTAAGGGTGAACAGAGGCGCACCCTCAAGGAATAGCTCCGCAATAACGCATCCCACACTGAAACAATCCATGGCTTCAGTTACTTTCCCGTCTCTCTGACCTTCTTCGACAGCTAAAGTCGACTTCTTCGCACTGATTTCGGGATTACTGGCAGCAGTATAGAACCGTTCCGGAGCGATATAGCAGGTGCGACGCCCGGATGTGTCAAAGAAGAAGGAGAAGTCAGAAGGATCATCAAGAGGAAGGTATGTCGGTTTATACGAAGCGAAATCAGTCAAATAGACCCAGTTCCACGAAGTAACCAAGATGTTCTCTGATTTGATATCCCCGTGTGACACTTTGCGAGTTCGTGCATCTCGTAGACCATTGAGTATTTGAAAAGCTATCCATTTCTTCTCTATAACACTAAGGAAAGGCCGGGTACTGACTGACGTTAGATCCAGTAGTGGATAACGCGAGTGCGAATACCTTATACGGTCGTAGAGGTTACTTGCAACCCATTGTCTGATAAGGTAGCCTGCCTTTTCAGTTTCGACGAGTGCCTGATAGTTATAAACGTTGACGATATCTAGCAGTGTCTCCCGGTCAACTATCCAAAAACAGCATTCAGTATCAGCGTATTTCTGACAAAACAGAGTCCCACTCTTCAACCGCCTTAGATAGTTGCGTAAAGAGAGACCGGGGTCGGGCTTGATGAAGACCTTGACGACTAAATATCCATTTTGGTGTCGGCACTTAACAGTCTTGAGGAAACGGGCAGAACCAAGGCTACTATGCATCAGCGGGACGCCAGATTGTAAGTTTATCTGCGCACCTTTTCTCGTAGAGGATTTCACCACCGAGTTCAGCAATGAACGAGTCTAAAGCTACAGTTGTACGTGTCAAAGTCGAGCCAGATTGGATATTGCCCATCGTAGGGAGTTATCAGGTCGACACAGTACATATAGTATGACCGAGTAAGGGTCGCGGTAGTCACTGCCGAGGAGAAAGCCAAAGTAGCGTGTCTCTGACATCGTGACCTCTCTGAGTCATTTGCGCTATTTGCATGCTCGTCCAATCTCTAATCAGGATTGTCAGAGTACGGCCGCTTCTTCCAAAGAATCTCCGCGTCAATTTGCCTGTTTGCCACGTAGGAAATCTCTCCTTAATCTCCCTAAGATACAGCAGCGCCATGGCCACTCCAGTTGCCTCCGCATCACAACCTGCTGCTCCTCTCGCTCAGCCCAAGAAACAGAAAAAGGAAAAAGCGGCCGGGGATTCAGGATTTCCTTTGGAAGTACGTATCGAATTTTCCAATCGATTTAGATCGTCGAGTCAATGCGAAGCTTAGCTTCAACCACCACCCGATTTCTTCGACCACCGTATCAAGCTTTTCGAGCAGCTGAAGGCCGAATACGACGACGAGGTGAAATGTAACTATTCTTCAGACCTTGTTTATCAACGAAATGCTAAAGTCCTATAGCCAAACCTCGGGAAGAAATCACCATCACCTTGCCCGATGGTGCTCAACGGAAAGGAACTAGTTGGGAGACGAGCCCAATGGACATCGCAAAAGAAATCAACAAGAGTTTGTCTGAGAGGGTTGTCATTGCCAAGGTGAGTGTCTATTCTCTCAGATAGAAAAAATCAATTAATCTACGATTTAACAGGTAGACGGCATACTGTATGATCTTGAACGTCCGCTGGAGAAGAGTTGCAAACTTGAGCTGTTAGACTTTGAGAACGAGGAAGGTGCGCATCCCCGTTTATTTGATTACCAACTGTGCTCATGTTCCATTCAGGCAAGAAAGTCTTCTGGCACTCCTCCGCTCACGTCCTCGGAGAAGCTACAGAACGACATTACGGTTGCCATTTGTGCTTGGGTCCCCCTACCGACGATGGTTTCTTCTACGAGATGGGCATTCAAGATCGGTAGGTCGTGAATCACGGACTTCTAGCGAAGTATTAACATATGACCTTTGCTCCAGTCCAGTCTCCAATACCGACTATCCTGCTCTTGAGAAGGTGTCCGAAATGGCGATCAAGGAGAAACAAAAGTTTGAACGCCTGGTCGTTTCGAAAGAGAATTTATTGAAGATGTTTCACGTATGTTTATTCTATCCAAGGCCGCCCAGTATTCCTGACATCTTTTACAGTACAATAAATACAAGCAATACCTCATTAACACCAAAGTCCCTGATGGCACCTCTACTACCGTTTACCGTTGTGGCCCTATGATTGATCTCTGTGTCGGCCCCCATATTCCGCACACCGGTAAAATTAAGGCTTTTATGATCACCAAGAACTCTGCATCGTACTTCCTTGGAGATGCCAACAACGATTCTCTGCAAAGAATCTATGGTATCTCCTTCCCCGATAAGAAGCAGTTGACTGAGTATAAGACCTTCCTTGCGGAAGCTGCAAAGCGCGACCACCGGAAAATTGGGAAAGAACAAGAATTATTCTTTTTCAACGATCTCAGTCCTGGAAGTTGTTTCTTCCTCCCGCACGGCACCCGGATCTATAACTCGTTGGTCGAACTTTTACGGGTATGTGATCAGTCGATCTCTGGCCGCAATTTTCAATTATTTTTTTAAGCTGGAATATAGCAAACGCGGATACCAAGAGGTCATTTCACCAAATATGTACAACAGTAAGCTCTGGGAGACGTCAGGTCATTGGCAGAACTACAAAGATGGCATGTTCACTCTCGACATCGAGAAGGAGAAATGGGGTTTGAAGCCCATGAACTGCCCTGGGCACTGTCTCATTTTCGACTCGAGAGATCGAAGTTACAAAGAGCTGCCTATCAGAATGGCGGAGTTCGGTATTATTCATCGAAACGAAGCCAGTGGCGCTTTGACTGGGTTGACGAGAGTGAGAAGATTCATGCAGGACGATACCCATGTCTTTTGTATGCCGTCGCAGGTATGTCGAAACAGTTTTTTTTCAAGAATTTCTTATTCAATTCTGGCTAGATTGAAGACGAAATCAACGCGCTATTCGACTTCATGCAACACATCTATGGAATGTTTGGCTTTGAATTCCATCTTGAATTGTCTACTCGCCCTGAGAACTATCTTGGTGCCATCGAAACGTGGAATTTTGCTGAAGAGGTGCGTTTCCTCCGTGCCAGGCCTCTTGTATGATCTGATTGGTCTATATCAGCAACTCACCAAGGCCCTCGATAAACAATACCCAGGTCAATGGGCAATCAACCCCGGCGATGGAGCGTTCTATGGTCCCAAGATCGACATCACCATTAGTGACGCCCTTCGTCGATCTTTCCAGTGTGCTACTATCCAATTAGACTTCCAGCTTCCAGAACGATTCAACTTGAAATACCGGTCTGCAGAAGATTTTGGGAGCTCTGAAAAGCCGGCCTCAAGGCCCGTCATCATCCATCGGGCGATCTTGGGTAGTTTGGAAAGGTTCATTGCGATTATCACGGAGCATTTTGCTGGAAAATGGTAAGAAGGCTCGCAATTTCCAGTTGTTCCTTGGAGCCCATAATCTTCCTAGGCCATTTTGGATTTCCCCTCGTCAGGTTGTTGTCATTCCCGTTGCTGCGCCCTACGTACGTTGTATGAGGCTTTCTATATTTTGGTCACCACTGACATTCTCTCTAGAAAGAATATGCTACAGAAATCACCGATCGTCTGAACTCTCTTGGACTTTATGCAGATGTTGACAACAGTGACAACACACTTCCTAAAAAGATCCGTAACGGCGAAATAGCACAGTACAACTTTATCTTAGGTATGTCTTGCTTGAGTAAAACATATAATATATTTAGCTCATTACATTCTAGTTGTTGGTCAAGAGGAGCTCGATGCCCGAGCAGTGAATGTTCGAAACCGAGACGACATTGGCACGAAGAATAAGGGGGAGATGATCCCTCTCGATACCGTTGTAGAGAAGTTTGTGGAATTGAAGAGTTCGAAGCGGTTGAAGAATCAGTTCGCTTGAGCTCGGTTTTAAGAATAGATATAGGTGGTATCTAGATGTGTGGTTGGACACCATATATACAACTATCTACTCCACTGATTCTTTCAATAACCAGAAACCGGATGGGATTCAAACAGAGATTGCATTCCCAAATTGTGAACGCTGATGCATGAGCGGTCCCAGTCAGTTTCTAACACAGAGCTTGTGAGGAACAAGGACATACCAATTGCATGATAGCGATACGTTCAGTCTCAGGAAGTGCGTTGACTTGTTCGTCGGACATACTCACTACTTGTCTTAGTAAAGCCTGGAATCATATCAGATACAGTATTGGTACACTCAGGAAATGACTCGCTTTGTGAGACTCGCTAATGTTATTTAGAGCTGCAACATTATTAGCTTGTGGTTGGGTGCGCTGATACATGTTGGCTTGCACGGGACTGGGTTGTTGCAACACTGGCGTCGACGAACCACTGGATGGATGTTGCATCTGCGATGATGGAGTCATACCAGGTGGAGGAGTCGGTCTGTAGTAGTTAGGGGGAGGCATGGAAACAGGTGGAGGGGCAAACATTGGTGTAGCCATATTGGGTGGGAAGGGTGGCATATGGGAAGATGCACCATAATTTCCACCAGGGGGATAGTATTGCTGTGGAGGTACATTTGCTGGAGTGGGTGCAGAAGGCGGAGCTGTTGACCCGACAGTTGCGGCAAGCATTCGCTGTAGAATGCTCTGATCCACGATCTTATTCAATAGCAAGGCTTGGAATAGAGCATACGCAAATTGAGGATGTGAAACTAGAAGTGTTCGTGCTTGTTCAGGGTGTGTGATCACAAATGCCTGCGGCGCGCGCCATGAGATAAGGAATATTATACTAGGGCATTGAGACACACTTTCATATGCGCTAGGACGTCCATTAATTGCGAGGGATTCATAGTTGCCAATGTTTGACTAATAGTGTCGAGCACAGTAGATCCAGCGGGGACAGGTATACCCGGCGGCAGAGAAGCAAGAAAGTCTTGGGACTTGTTCGTATTATCTGAGCGCCACTGGCGATCTGAAGGACCTCCACCGTCCAAGAGCTCACCACGAACGGTTGTTTTTCCTTCAAGAAAAGGGTCTGAATCCGCAAGATCGATTCTAAGCGGTCGCCCTCCCACTTCATAGTTGTTGAGATTGCGAACGGCAGATGATGCAGTCTCATGGTCTGAAAACACGAGTCGAATTTTGTGGTCGTGCAAGTGGAAGAAATTTGAGGTTAGGATGAACGAAATTCGTGCACACAGAATCGTCCACAATATACATCACAATATTCAGTATATTTTCAGTATTCATGTGAACAAAGAATGATTATCGGATGGACGATCGTTGAGAAGAGACACATTCGTTCGAAATCGGAAGGGAAACGATATTTTCGTCAGACAAGATCTGTGACTTTGAATGACAAAGTGAATTGAAAGTACCGGTAAATTCGCAGAATCCATAGCCTTTAGGTTTTCCAGTGTCTCTGTCGAATACTAATCTATACAAGGAGAAATATTGGATGAAAGTGGACGAAAAAAGAAGAGCACACACACCGAAATCCAACAACCTGACCTACGGACTTGAAAACATCAATAAGTTGTTCCTATGCGTCTATAGTATAAGCCTCAATGCTTTAAGAACATGACTGAAGACCATGCCTCGCCCATATTGTAAGGCACATTGCCGACTAGTGAATGGCAAGTCAGAGATTGAGGACAGAAGAGGTGGTTGAATGAGGAATACCGAAAACCACTTTACTCATTTTTCACAAAATAAATGAAGGGCAAGTTTGACGATTTGTTCAACAACAACAACGAGTTCGACGGCGACGACGTGGAACGCGCAACTTTCACATGATAGCCGCAGCTGCACAGCCTCTATGATTTACTCCCTCGAGCCTGCAGCGAGGCTTCTTGAACGTTCTCGTACTTTCTGTTTTGCCACAACGTTCTGGTTCTGTCTAATGATTTATCATATAACTGGAAGGCATTGACGGATGTTTCACAGAATACCCGCCGTTGTCAGCGCACCTTACTATGTCCTTGTCAGCATTCGTAATGCGAACGCCTTCTCTAAGTCGTCAACGGGGTCGGAGGATAGTTCAAGCATCCTAGTCAAAGCTAGTCATATATTCTGCGTAAGGTTAATTCTGTGGCCCGAGAGGCAGGACTTACTTTGGATTAACCAGTATTAAGTCTTTCCATTTTAGTTAATCCATGATTCACCGCGGCATATATAAGGAGCCACACTCCATGATTTTTAGCCACTACATCATCTCTTACTTTCGACTTCCATGGCCCCAACAAGAACAGCAAATATAAGGTCATCACGAATTCCTTCTCGCGGGAGATCTCCGGACGACGACGTCGTCAATCAAATTGTCGCTGAGAGATTGAAAGCACTCCTGAAGGCAAATAGAATTCGCTTTGTCAATCCTTCATCTGGAATGTTTAGACCCAGGTTCGTGGAAGTGCCCGCTTCTGTTCCAATGTCCATAACCGTCCATTACTAGATGCGATGTCTTTGACGATCTTTCCTCCAGCATTGTCACCGCTATGTTCGAATTGCCCGGAGTCAAACGCAGTGAGATTGCCCTGAACCTGCGCGAAGGGGCACTTGTTGTCCAAGGGGAACGCGTCCGTCCGGACAAGAAGTACACTAACCAACCGTCCTATTCACGCTTCCCCGCACCTTTGGAATCCACTGCCACCACGGCGAATGAATCAGAGCTCAAGCACCGATACGTGTTAGAGGAGCTGCGCTACGGTAAAGTAAGTCACTTCAGGTAGCATGCCTGTGCAGTCCCTATTAGGTATTATCACGGGCAATATTGACGCCATCCCTGTGTTTCTAGTTCGAACGAAGAATCACATTGCCTGATGGAATTAAGGTGAATTCCCTCATCCCTGTTTTGTCGAACAATAGCGCTGACCCCAGTTTCATTGTTCTACAGGACGCTGACATCAAAGCTCATATGTCAGAGGGCATATTGATAGTGACTTGGCCTCGACAGCCCACGAGTCAAGGATCATCTACCAGTGTACCGTTCGCTTCCTCGAAATGACTCATTGTCAATGCTATTGGTCTTATATCATGATCTGCTGTGGCAATATTGTTTCACATTCGTTGACTCCTTCCTTCCTCCTTTCATTGGAAATTATCCGGAAATTCTCACTCATTATATTGGGACTTGGCCAGTTTTGTGGGACATCTTATGCTATAATATTTTCAACTCCTTTTCTACAGGTTGCTTGTACTCGACCAAATTATCCACTTCCATTACATTATAATACCCTTCTAATCTTGTAAACCCCTCTCAGTCTCAGTCTGTATCCATCATTGCTCCACACGTCTCAATCGCGTAGTGGTATTACTGTATTCTTATCAACTGCTGCCAAAGCTGAACAGCTTTGTTGCTACATTTCTATACTTCTCCGAAATCTGGATCAGTGATGTGTACCACATTTGAAGTGTGAATTAAACTTATATTCCTAAAATACTTCCTATCTTTTGGATGCAGATACTGGAGTTACTGGGAAAAGACTGAGTTTGAGGCCGGTACCGAGCTGTGAGCAATGAGTCATCTTACCCTCAGTCATCTGAATTCAAAGAAAATCGCTTGATAGCAGTGTATGCTCGACCAGCTAGCGGCAAGAGACATACTCGACCCATACTCAACTTATGACAACCATGAGCCTCAAGCGACCGACAACATGGTGCTATATGTGTGACTAAATAGTTACGTGATGTATGCAATACCTAATCAAGGTTGATAACACTTGCTTTGACCTCCTCACGGACCAGGAGTTTTGGAATTGTCTTGTGCTTGGCACTAGATTACGCGACGCGTATACCTGGATAGCTTTATCCAATGGTGACCTGGATGGCGAAGCCATGGATAGATGGGTGACGGATCATTTGTTCGGGTCTACCGCTAACCATCGATGTACTTGAACAATGATAGGATTCGAACTACTGAGTTAACTGAGGTCATCTCTCAACATCTCTATATGGTCATCCTGGATCTTCCACAAAAATTATGAAGGGTCTACAGTCTCAAGCATATACATATATTAGTAGATTTAGTAATACACACCACCTGAATATTCTGCGCCACTGGTGCGAAATATAATGTCTGCATATTAGTGCGGAAACTGCGATGTTTCATTTGGCGATGATTGTATATGTCTACTGTCAAGAACATTGAAGTTCATGAGAGACGTCCATCTATCGTAGATCATAGCACCGTTTTCATGAGGAGCATGAGTAATATTGTGCGTTGTGCCCTTTTGGTGTACGTGGCTGTTAGATGGATGACACCAACTATTTGTTAGGTCGGGAGGATGTGAAAGTGGTGACGAGGCAGGCAAAGATAGCCGTCGATCTGAGTTGGAGGGAAAAAGATTGTCGTTTTCTGATTTAAGGAGAGGTTTCGATACTAAATATGCATGAGGCGCAGACGAAGATGCGTCAGGTATATGTTGATTCCGATGTCTATCTGCAAACGGTGGCGAATAAGGTTGTTCAGAGTGGAATTCGGTTGGGTTATGGTTATGATGGTTTTTCTGGACCTCAATCGCTTTTTGCAACAAAGCATTCAGGACAAGCTAGTCGCAGAATGTGAGCATTATCATAACATATCATATAATCTTCAGAGCATGCATACCAGAGCTTGAGCGGCTCGACTACTAACTTCGGCCGCCCCGCGGAAAACTTCGCATGCCGATTCGAATTGTTCCAGAGGATGTGGCTTCACGTCGAGGCAATTTGGATTAGTAGCGACGGTACCCACAATGACCTGGACGATAGATGTTAGCAACTCTGTAGTGACGACAGGTGAAGAACTGACTGCAGCGGAGAATGCAAACGACCATATTTGCCATACTCTACAAACCAAGAGCGGCTTCTTCTGATATTGTATTCGTGTATCATCCAACACCGCGCAGGCAGCATGATAAGCGGTGAGCACTGACTTCCCATATGGACTCATCAGAGGATTGGCGGTATGCTCGGTCATTGCCAGCGAGAAAGATGGTCGATGAAGATACAAAAGCACTACGAGTGAACTTGGCTTTAGCGATAGTTGACTCCAAGAATGGATTATTCACTCAACTGAGATGTGAATAATGAGATCGTACGAAGGTCCTCATCGAAATAGCAGTGCGGTCATCCGAAGGATCACTATCTGGTTTCGGATTGACCAACGTGCGAATTTTGGCATCTAATTCCAGCACCTTCTCATACGACGGTTTCGTGGATAATGTTATGTGGACCAAGGGAAGAAGACAAGTATAAGTAGTGTGAAAACCCCAGACACCAACTAGAAACAATAATGACATTGATTCCTAAAAGAGGTAGACATCGCCAACTCACATCCTAAAGGAAATTCGCCCCGCTGATACATGTTCTCTTCTTCGACAGTGGGTATTTTACAGGTGATGAATTCAGCAAATATTCCTGATGGTCGACCTGTTACTAAAGACTGAGGGAACGCATCAGCTTCTTGATCTCGAATACATATTCGTTCCACTGACATTCCACAAGATGCCAGCAAGTAAATTCCACCAATAAACGCGTCTGTCATAAGCTTCACGTCCTTGAAATTTCCAAGTTGATGGGTCAATATCTATAAGAACAGGTTATACCCACACTCTGTATTACAGTGCTTTAGAACATACGAAACCCAATCTTAGAACGAGTATGAAAAAAGGATGAAAAAAATACAATACGCAACACACCTGAGTGGCAATCTGACCAGCAAGGTTGATAAGAGCATATGATTGCTCTAAGTTTTCTTGGCTACTAAGGCCGTTGTGTATACTCATCATGTGCAATACCTACAAAAGCAATGTTAACTGTCAGAATACACTGGGTACACAGAGCTGACCTTGATGGTCGTAACGGAGGACTCCGTTAACACAGGCTGCAAAACCAACGCAGCTCGGGCTAAATGGTAGAAATGTTGCGATTCGAGATTAAGAGGTTCTATGCTCAGGTCAACAAGAACGCCGATGGCAAGAACAATATACAATAAAGCGAGTTCGTGAGGGCCGTAAAGCGACGTCCCTTGATAAATTGCGGGTATCAGCTCAGATACCAGTAGCTGGCGGGAAACTATGTGAAACATCCACGAAAGGTTTTCCAAGAACGTGTCGCATAAAGCAATTGCTCGTTCAATTGGCGGAAGAAAGGAATGAATCGATCTCTGCGTAGAAGCTATGGGAATGTTAGGTGGAGTCAAAGGAAAAGAGCGCGTGAAGTTGATGATTTCAGGTGGAAGGTAAGAGTTGTCCAATTCCGGCAGGCGTGGAATCGAGATAGACTTCAATCGTTCTTCTTGGGGTGAAATGTCCTAGGGGTGCTAGTATGAGGGTATGAAAGCATAAAACTATGTCGCTACGTACAAGCAAGAGGCTCTTCAACCGAATTCATGTCAGTCTTCGACTTGAACGATCATTATAACTCTTACCTCGGGCGCACCAGATGGACCAAAGAAACGACTTAAGCCACTCCCATTGACGTGTAAGGAGCCCGAAATGTATGGAGTCAAGTCAGCTTCATCTTCGCTAGCCTCTGGCATGGGCTTCAGCTCTTGAGTATCTGTGTAGATATCTTCCCGATCTGATAGTAGGGGATGTGGTTCGAGGTTGTAAGTCGTGTGCGCTATGGTCAACGCATCTTCAAGCGAGTGCATACGTGCTTCAAACTTTGCCAATTTGCGATGAAGGTGATCGGTAGCAGCCAGGACAAATCTAAATTCAGTCGTTAGGATATAGGATTTTTGCTTGTTGAGAAAACTCGCCGACTGCCTTGTCCTGGAGGAATCGTGCCTGCAAAATTGTGAGTAATAAGTTTTTTTCAATCATTTGGCTTCCAGCTCTAACCAGTGGGACATAGGGTTTGGCAACCGCGCTTAACGCAAGTCGAGCAAGGTACGAGGCGGTCACATTTAATCCTTTCGTGCTGTTCAGCCCTCCTGGCTTCCAATAATTCACTCGGGCAAGAGGACATACTTCAATCTACGGCATTCTGCACATGCAATCTCACCCCTGGCAAAAATTTATGCATGAGTACTGGTGACATCTCTAAGAAATGTACAGCAAACCTGATTCGCTTTGAAGCTTTGGCGGTCTGTGTTGATTTGACGGAGCCTGTGCCCGAATCATTCGTGCAAGGCGATTCTGTACGTTTCGACTTTGAGGCTTCTCCTTGCTTGTAGGGATGGTATTCAAACATCAGATGACTTTGGAAAAATGGGGGAGAAGTTCCGACTGATAGAGGAGGCTGCCTTTTTATCCGGGAGGTTTAACAGTTATCTGACAGTTGAAGAAAGTGCAATTCGGAGGGTGATATGGACATGGGGATTGGTGAAATGTGAAAGGGACTAACATGCGCAGCTGAACGTTATTGTGGTCAATATCTTATCTAATCTGCCCCAATACACCAAGTGCCATTCAATCGCTTCTTCGCGAACTGCAGGCTGGGATCGTTGCCTTAGCGAACTAGGGCGAACTGAGCGTTTATCACCTCAAGTACTAATTAAGCCTAATTAAAAACCATTGACTTCGGGTTAATAGGCATTCTTTAAAATTTTTTCCTGCATGATCCTAAATATCTCAATCTTCATTGGCACAACATACATCGGTCCCGTATTTCCCCAGAATTACAGAAGCTATCCGACCTATCGATCACTATTCGGTCATATTCGGTCATTCTGTTCCCCATCAACTGAATTAATCCGGGAAGAAGTAGGTGTTGGTTGACGTTGAACTTTCATATGCCCCTAGGCGTGAGAAGGAGGAGGAGATATCCGTGATTCCAGGCTTCGTTACTTATTTGGAACACTACTCTCTACCACCATACTATATAATTGTTCACCAGAACACCTTACTGATGCAAAGCAACGATAGATGACGCCTGTTCTCCCCCCTACCATTCCAAACTTATGTAAACAAGCAGTGTGGAACCTCTCTTGAAGTTAGTGGAGATTTCAAAATTCATATACAGCTTTGCTTTTGCGCCTATGTACGTACTGAAGGGCGTGTTACTACACTGTTACTACAACTATCTCCAAGAATCAAAGTCTTCCGGCCTGCAAAAGTGCATCCCACTTTGAACGTGTACTCGTCTCTTTCACTGCCTTCACCCATTCTTGAACGTCCGTTATAAGGGTATCAGGACATTCTACCGAAGGAAAATGACCTCCTTTGTCATTCTCCCGCCAGGTCACGATTTTCTCCGCCAAAGTCGCTTCAGCCCACCATTTTGTCGCATAGCCTACGTCTTTTGGGAAACTACTCACACCGACCGCGACCTCTTTTGAGATCTTTGTCCCGAGCACGAAAGTAGTTCCACCCACTTCAGAGATAGCCTCTTTGTAAATTCTGGCACTTCCTGCACTTCCGGAAATAAGGTAGAGCATGGTCCATGTAAGAACAGTATCTGCGTTCCAAACATAATCTTCCTCGGTAGCAAGGTGAATTTTCTCGCGAATCCAGGCAAGCATGCCTATCGGAGAGTCTTGAAGAGCATATGAAATGGTTTGCGGTTTGGTGCGTTGGATTTGGGAGTATCCACTTTCATTTTTCAAGAACCATTGCATACGCTTCAAACGTTTGCTCTCTTCCGGAGAAAAGTAGCGTATCGCAAGCCAGAAAAGTGTCGTAGGGTTCGCCAATGGTTTTGGCGGTAAGGTGACTGGGAAGTTGATATGAAGACCAACAAGGGAGGAAGGATGTTGAAGCGCAACGGAGCGAAGAATAAAGGAACCCCAATCGCCACCTTGACCCATGTAAGTTTCATATCCAAGTTTGAGCATGAGTTTGTGATAGACATTTGCTATTTTCGAAAGCCCAAAGCCTGGTTTCTGCGGCGATGTCAGGGTCCGAGAGTGAAATTTATGAGATAGCACGTACGGATGGAGAAGAAGAAAGCGTAAATCCAGGGATACTGGGAGCCACTATATGGAATGGCTGTGCATCTGAATCTTCCGGAGCAGTAAGTTTCAAAAGATGTTTGACCTATAATTTGAACTATGACCTTAGCCAGAATGATTTTGGGTCGTTTCGTAGTTGATACGTACCTCCGTGAAATTTCCTGGCCATCCATGAGCAAAGATGAGGGGAATAGCATTCGGTCTATCACTTCGATGATGTACGAAATGTAACGAGATGACTTCGCCAGCCTCTTCCAAGTCAATCGTATACATGTTGAATGTTTCGTTTATCTGCTTCTCCATTTTCCTCCAGTCAAAATTCGACTTCCAGTATTCTACCAATGGTTCCATAGCAGCAGTGGGGATTCCATACTCCCATTCCTCGCCAGCAGGATGTGTTATATCGGGAATGATACGAGCGGTATTCACTCGGTCCGTGACCCAGCTCAGAAAGTCGGATGATACGTCGAGCTTGTACGGTTTTGGGGACGACATTTGGTTGGAGGCGAAAAGTCAAAACGCATACAATGATACATGGCCTTTTATATGCAGAAAATTTGACAGGATGTATGAATGTATTCGGATTAGATGCAGCGCCGTACTCACTTACGGTTCGCATCTTGTCCAACACCGGTCCGGACCAGTCGGCTTTGTACTTAACTTGGATTCCTTCAACCTCATAACGAAAGACGTCCATGTTACGGCCTTATCTACTAACGAGTTCTACTGTAAACCATAAAAGTTCACCAAAGAAGTACCATGACCATTATCATGCCTCTCTAGTTCCCCAAGAACTGAACGCAACTGTGTCATGGGAATCAAGATATGGTGTCATTCTATGGATAACTTGCACCAGACTCACATAAATAGCATTCAGCGAGCTACTCTTAGCCTTGCGTTCTTCTCAGAGTAAACAGCTGCTCAATCATGCCCGCCCCTACAGTCCCACAAATTCTTCATTACGAACCGGCCCCAGAAACTACTCAGACTCGTACGTTTATGAAATTGCAAGTTCCTTCACAATGCTTAGGCTTAGGATGGACATAATGTTGCAGTCGATTATGCTGATTTAGCTATCATCGACCTCAGTAAGGCTGACACGGTAGAGGGACGTGCGCAACTAGCAGTGCAAGTACGAGACGCAATGTCCAATCAAGGATTCTTCTACATAGTAGGACATGGTTATTCTCCGGAACAAGTCAGTATCGCAGCTGAATTCTCAATTAATTCTCGTTCATGGCGTAATCTAGATGAAACGAATGTTCGATATCGCAGATGTTCCCTTCTCCCAGGTTAGCGATGAAGAGAAGCAGAAGTACGTTGCGCCAACCAAGCAGACTGGCTCTTACCAAGGGTACAAGCTCCGTCAATACTGGGTGCGGTGTCTCTAGTCTGAGACCATTACTGTGGTTTACTTTGAGATTCAGCACATCGACGGTGGCGTGCGCGACCAAGTCGAAAATTATAATAGTGAGTCCCTATTCCAATCACCGTTTTAGTTCGATGTAATTTCCCGATACTACATATCGCATTGGACAGTCAATCGCGACGTCAATAAGCGCACTCACCCAGAAGCCCTCCGGCCTCTGCTTCCTGAAATAACCCAATTCGCACGTCATTCGCACCAGAACGTTCTGAATCCGGTTTTGAGGTAGATTGTGCATATTTCTATCAGGGCATCCTTTCATTCTTGATAGGCTCATGGCTCTTGGACTGGAACTTCCTGAGGATACCCTTGTAAATTTACATGGATGGGACACACGATCGGAGACTTACGGTGAGTTGCATGGTGGAGTTGCATCGGTGATACCTGACAAACCCTGCTCTTCTTCGCTCGCTTCTAGTTCGATTCATGAAATACTATCCCCGAAGCGCCGAGGATGAAGAGAAAACCAAGAACGTCTGGCTGAAAGGGCATACTGGTTAGTCATTCTTGCTTGCGAACAGTCTTCTCCGTATCTCTTACGCCCCACTTATGTACAGATTTTGGTACCATTAGTATTTTGTACAGTCAGCCTGTTGCTGCTTTGCAGATCCTAGCGCGTGATGGTACCTGGAAGTGGATTAAGCATATTGAAAATGCAATTGTAAGTCAGAGTTGGCGTCGTATGATCTTTTGAAAAGTTAACTTAGTACTGTGTGCATAGGTAGTCAATGCTGGAGATGCGATGGAATTCCTTTCTGGTGGATTTTATCGCGCTACAATCCACAGGTAGTCTGCAACTTTATTTACTCAGTATCGTGCTTTCAAACTCATAAGTATCACAGAGTTGTCCAACCACCTCCAGACCAACGTCAATACACGCGATTAGGAATCTTCTACTTTTGTACAGCCGACGATGATGTCAGGCTCGCACCTCTTGCTACAAGTCCGCTGTTGCAACGTGTAGGTTTTCGACGGTGGTTCGAAAAGGACGAGGACGCACCTCTCATGGTGGAATGGCGGAAGGCTCGCACTTCAGCTTATGGACAGACTACACTGGCGAAGTCCACCGACGAAGACCGCGTTGAGGAAGAAGTGATTAACGGTGTTGTTGTAAAACACTACAACTGATAGGAAGCTCTGTTTACTGGTTATTATGTACTACTTTCTCCCTAAGATAATTGAACATCCGTCTGATGAGGACGTTGTCCAGAGGAAGCCGAATTCAAACAACTCTGCTATGTTCGCCCTTTTCTTTCGATTTCTGAATGCTGCAACAGAATTTTGTGTAAATGTGCAGAAAGACCTTCCGTGAGTTGCGTTACACCATCGGAAGTGCAAAGACGATATGCGGGCATAGCCTGATATGTGTCGGCTTTAATCTATGCGGGGTTGAGTTCGAGTACAAGATATCAGTGAATATGCCCACCTTTCCATCCTCAACTAGTACTGAGGCAATAATGTCATCTGGGTCACCGATCCGACCCAAGGCTGGTATGTTACGATCGTCTAAACATGATAAGTTTCTCAGCAAGTGGAGCACCAAAATTTGACTAGTGAAATACACACCGTGTATATGCATCCATCCTTGTTGTATTTGCAACGCTCCATTTCGCTGGATCTCATCTACATTTGCTTGTAGTCCACTTTTGACTGCTTCATGAAGTAGGTGTCGGAATTTTACTAAAGTAGACCCGCGGATTCAGTGCATCTACTAAGGAAGAAAGAGAGACACGCACTATTTTCCTTGAAATCATTCAGTCCTGCGTCCTGCTCCGTTTGACTTTCCGTCGAAGCAGGTAACCAACCGATGATAGTGGCCGAGTTCGGGACAGGAGGAGCGGAAGGCAAGAAAGATAGGGCATAAACGGGAACGTCGGGTGATAGAGGTGTTGGAGGCTCTAGTAAGTGATAGAACAGGTCGGGTCGGGTATGATCAACGAAGGAGCCCGATGGTAAGTCATGTCCCGGCGTTGATTCCATGGCAGAATTGGGGAAGGATACATGGCAAGAAGTATGCAAGGAACTATATTTAACAACAGGTATTCTGTTTATTCTGCCACGATATGGGCGTCGAGCTGGATTCCCAAAACCGGTCTGGCTCAATGGCCTTGAGAGAATCACCGCCGTTCTGGAGGAGGGACGAGTTTGAAGGACATATTGTCGATTTGCGACCCCGAAAAGAGTGCTTGTGGTTAAAACTTTGGACCAAGCCTGCATCACGACGCGTGACGTAAGGATTAAAATTTTTGATTCATGCCAAACCCGTAAATCGCATACTGGAAACAGTATAACTAACATAACGATACAAAACAGTAGTAATAGCGGAGCTGAGAGGACACAACAAGGTAGGGGAAAAAAGGAAAAATGAGAGAGATAGTAGTGATTATAAGCAAGAAAGGGTATCGAGAAAATGTTATTTGCCAACGCGGTCATCTACACGTTGACGATGCTGCCGATTCTTTAGATGCACTTCGAAATTCGACAAAGTCTCCCCTGGACCTGGTTTGTACAACTATACAAGGCCGAGTGGTGAACTTATTGCGAAGACTCCAGAAAGTTGGTAACTCACTTTTCCAGGGCAGTCTACACACTTGATACGCCATTCTGAACCTTCACCGACTTTCCGCCACACAACATCAAATTTATCATTAGGATATTTTGTTTGGGTACTATGCATGGTAGTGGTGAGCCACGAAGGGGGCTGGTAAGTGACGAATTACTTAGTTAGATCCTGTTAGACCCTCACTCAAAGGTATCAAGTCAACATACCCAGGATTTAGCTGGCGATGTAGGAGGACTTTGCGCGGTTGTCCGGGGAGGGGAAGACGTCAACGAATCGATTTTCGCAGAATCTTTCCTCGACTCCTCCATATCTGCCGGCTTCGAGGTTCTTGAAGGAGAAGGGCTCTTACGAGGAGATGCGGTTACTCCGTTCGTTAATTTGACCCTTTGAGAAAGAGGTGGCTCGGAAGCGCTAGAACTTGAAGAGATCGGAGACATCACTCTGTCCACTTCCCGGGCTGCGCGGCCAGAAGCAGGAGGAGACTGTCTGGAGGGAGCCTCTGAGCTTTCTTTCTTCCGATCGCGTGCAGGCGTCGGCGGTGCGGATGAATCGTCTGCAGGAGTCGATACGGAACTATCTTGGGCACGCAGCGTTGCCGCCGGTCCTTTCTTCTTCGACATATTGTTGTGGTATTCCGCATCCGTATTATATGTACATGGACGTGGCCGTCTATGTCTATGCCAGAACCTGCCTGGAAGAAAATGTCAACCAATCATCATCACAAGTCGGACATAATCATCTAGTCTTACCACAATCCCCGCATTGCGATTTATTGCCCAGTGGACCTTTCCGGCGTCCTACTGCGATGCTTTCTGGGCATCCACAATTAGAGCAGTGCCAGACGCCATCGATGTAATTAGCATGCTGGCCTTCTGCATACTCTTTTTCCTTTGCTTCCCGCTCACTATCTTTTGGTTTTCTAGTTGAAAGCGGCCTTAAGAATCTTCTGTCAGGTGTATTGATGGAGGGAGGAGGATCATTCTCCAGCGGTGCAGGAAGACTTGATATATCAGCCGCTGTCGAAGGCGTGGGAGCGGTGACCTTGGCGCGAGGGCGGAAAACTGAAGGAGGAATCTGCGGTGCTTTGAATAGACCTTTGACTTTCTTCTCCTTGACGACCGCGGTTGCAGCGGGTTGAGGGACTGCGGGAAGTGACAAAGGGGTAAGCGGAGTTCCATTTTCCGATGCGACCATATTGGCTATGGTAAGTGAGGCAGCAGCAGCAGCAGCTCTACGAGACACAGGAGCATTTGCGGCAGCGGCGAGCGCGAGCGTGGCGGCATCGAGTTCGGGGAAACCAATAGCAGGCGTGCGATGAGTCCTGATGGGTTCTCGATCAGGCAGATTAACACCTCTCCGTCCTCTCGTGTTCCGCTTTCGTCGTCTGTTGACATCTTTATCACGCTCCTTCTCATTTCTCTCGATCTCTCCATCGCTGAGGTAATTGAGTAGGGGTGTGAAAAATTGAACTTGATCCATGGCGCGGGCGCCTTCAGCAAGGCTAGGCAGGAATGCTGAACGCAACTCTTCATCTTGAATGTAAGACCCGTCCGATGGACGCCCAACGAGAAATAACGACTTGTGATATGTTTGGACTTGTTCCCTGATAGAATGAGCAATGGCCGAACTATACATCGACGTATACGTCAGTTTTTGGGTTTGCATAATTTCCAGATCAACGCACCGGAATTCACCACTCAGTCCAAGGTCTCTCGTGTATATTTCAGCAAACTGTTCTGGTGACGCCCTGACATTGTCGATGTCCCATTCAAACTGATCGTCCAACTTCATTGATCCAACAATGATGTCAAGCTGAAGGTAAAACAGACGAGTCAGCATCGCCGCAGTGTTGTAAGCATATAAAAGGACCGGCGCGTGAATTAGTTGCCCACCCACCTTGATCACAATTCTCATGTCCTCAGTCATCTTGGCTTCGTCAAATTCGAATTCCTCCACGGCCATCGATTTCTCGTCCGGAAGCGAATCAGGGTCAGCCGCGTCTTCAATATCAGCGTCTTCTGCAGGTTCTTCTTTGACACCAGGAACCTTTCGCTTTCGTTTGGCTTTCAAATCGTGTCCGGCCTTGACAAAGCCATATTCAGTTCTCAGTCGTTTGCGCCAGTTTTCCCAAAAAGTGGCATCTTCTTCGTTTAGGACACCTTTTTCGACTGCTGCGGGGTCATTGTCATCGCCAAGATACTCGCCACCTTCCCCGTCATACAGAGCTGAATGAGCCTTGTAGTCGCTAAGCTGCTCTTGGATATTTTTGACGATTGTAGAGTGATAAGAAGGCGCAAGTTGGTAATCCTCCACAACGGACTGCGCAAAAATTTCCGGTGTAGCAAGTGGATCTGATGCAATATTTACTTTAGGACCAAATGGGAGGAACAATCGCAAAGACGTACCGTTCAAGTTCCATACGAAGGTGTCTCGATATTTGTGGTGGTCGACATCAAACTCAAGGCGAATAGGCACTAGCTGTTCAGGCCGATTTGCTTCTTCGATACTCAAACGACGAGGCCTAGAAAACAGAGTTTGGGTCACTGTCTATAACACCAGATGACACAATTAAAAGATTCACAATCGGAAACCCTCCCTCTTTATACCCTTCTTGCTCCTTCCGTGACTTTCCCTTCTACTTTTGCCGGGATACTTGATATCGAAACCCTCTCTTCTTTGTCTGAATCTGGCACCGGGATTTACACTATATGACCCTTTCTCCCACCATTTGATGCTCGCATTGCCTAAAACGCCTCCCTTCCCACCTAAACCTCCAAACTCACCAGCATCTAGCAACGCCAGAAAATCCCGAGGAAGTGCTCTTGGGTCTCCTTTCAACTCCAATTCCATCTTCTCCCTCATGGCTTTGTACATTTCCTCGTAGGTGGAATCAACTTTTTGCCATCGCTTAATGTCCTCGATTTCATCTGAAGTAAGCAGAGGGATAGTTTTATCCGAACCAGCAACGGGAACGATTTTGACTTCCGTAACGAGCGGATTCAGGTTAACATTTGCGGGGAGAGGTGGAAGCTTCGGGACCACTTTCACAGGTCCATTCAGATTGTTACTAGACACTAGTCCCGCGGCAGCCTGAGAAGTGGCGGTAGTCCCAGATATTTCCGTCGGGATATTGACCGACGAATTGGGAGGTATGGATCCGGTAGGCCTCGATATGCTGAAAGGGTTTGATTCATCCTTGTGCGAAGAATTGTTCAAAGGAAGAAGGGAGTCCGAAGGAGTGAGCAGAGGAGGACCACTACTCGAGGTGCTTTCACGCTGCGGTCTCGGACCACCAGAAGCAGGCGGGGAGAAGCCCGAAGCTGTTCCAGGTCTAGTCATCTCCATCCCAATATTCATATTGTTGAATGAAGCTTTGCCACTAATACCATTTTGCATAGCTGATCCCGGGCGTTCCATTGCTTCGGGCGAGGTTCCGCTTGGCGGACCCACTTTCGGAGACTCTAACCCCGACGCTTTTCTCTTCAGTGGATTCGGTGTCCCACGGCCACCGGCATTTATACCCATGCCGGGCTGAGCTGACATTGGAGAACCACGCCGTGCTAAAGCCGCGCCATTCATACTGGGTGAGCCAGGAGCAGCGGAAGGGGGCCGATTAGGAGGAGGACTGACTTGGTGTAAATGCTGAGGATGCGGGTATGGCGTCGAAGGTAGCGACGATGATGAACCAGGTAGCTGATGCTGGAGGAGACCATGTCCCATTTGCGGTGTTCCTGGGGTTTGAGGATGCTTCGGGGTGCTGGGTGGCATGGGATAACCATTGACAATAGGACCGTCGTTCCCAATGCGCCCTCCGTTAGAGGAAACGCTCATCGCCCTACTAGGAGGACGCATTCCACCGCTGCCCGGACCTGGTGATCCTGGAGCGCCGCTTGGACCAGTGGTACCGCCGCCAACAGACGGTAAATTAGATGAGTTGCGAGGCATGTTCAAATTCTGCGAGAGGCATCGAAAATGAGTGTCGAGTTACACAAATCGTAGCACACAAATAGACTTAAAGTAGCACGGATGCGCACAGAAAAGTATCAAAAATCAGGAATGCTACTTACCATTCCCGGATGATTCATGCCCATGCTCATACCCATTGGGTTCGTATTCTAAGCGGGAAGAGCTGTGCATCAATATGTGTGCGAGGAAAGAAATTCGAAAAGGTGGAATAAACGTACCATGTTCATGCCGTTCATGTTTCCTGTGCGCATCCCCATGGCGGTACCGGGACGTGACAATCCTGACGCCATATTCATGTTGTTCATGTTATTGCCCAAGCTCATTCCCGACATGTTACCCATTCCATTCATGTTTCCCATACTATTAACACCATTCATGCCGTTGTTCATGTTCATCCCAGCCATGTTGTTCATGCCCATGTTCGACGGCGCAGTAGATAAGCCTGCAACAAGATAGAAATATCGTATGAGTGAAGTTCGCGCAAGAAATAGCGCGACTGACCCATTCCAGAGGCAGACCTATTGCTCATTGCGGTTGAAGGTCTTGGCGGAGGCGGCATCATATTACCCATCCCTCCACCCATCCCAATCATGTCACCAGGAAACCCAGCGAGACCAGTAGAGCTCCCTGGTCTCCCGAGCGATTCCATGCCCGGAGTACCTGATCCACCATGAATTGCGGATGGCCTTTGTTGCTCACCAAACACACGGCCCTGATCTCGCGGCTGGAGCCCATCACGATCATAGTAGCCCGTACCTGATGAAGGTGGATTGCTCTGCCCATGCATACCATGGGGGCCAGAAGAAGATGGTGAGGAAGGATTTTGTTGAGGATGACCATTCGCATTCGAGTTGTTCCTGAAAGCGAGAGCTGCCTTCTGTGCTACCATGGCTTTCTCCTGCGGTGACATCGCTTGGAATCTCTGGGGGGAGATGCCCATCGCATGAAGCATTTGTGGAGGTATGTTTGGGCCTAAACCGGAGCTCGAAGAGAGATTCGGGTTGGAGGAATGTGACATGGGATTGTGCGGTGTGTTGGATGGAGAGGAATGAGAATTCATAGAATTAGGTGGTTGCTGAATACCAAGATGGTTTTGCGAGCCCATCATACCTAGGTTACCCATAGGACCACTTCTCTGAGTCGCTTCACCTCCCATCATACCCATTCCCATGGACGACGAAGCAGGAGAAGAAGACATGCCGGTGGGATTTATCGGCCCATAATTGTTGCTCATACCCATATTGTTCATACCGCCCATACCATTCATGTTGTTCATCCCAAAACCACCACCTCCCAAGCCCATGCTAGAGCCGCCACTATGCTGCTGTTGCTGCTGCATGTGAGATTGTTGTAAAGCGGACATCTGGTCGCGGTCACGTTGATGCTGTGATTGCAGAAGCTGCGTCGGGTTGAGGCCTCCCATTCCGCTCATGGGATTCATCGAGTTGAGTCCAGGGTTAACGCCGCCTCCGACACCTATTCCACTACTTCCAGCACCGAGACCCATAAGCTGTGAAGGATTGATTCCTCCGCCAGCTCTCGATGAGCCCGTATTTCCACTCATATTCCCCATGCCCATGTTCATGCCCATTCCACCAGCTCCCATCGAATTCATTCCCATGTTCATAGCATTCATTCCACCCATGCCTCCCATAGCACCGTTACCCAAAGCACCATTCATGCCCAAGCCGCCTCCTCCCATGGGAAGTCCACCGCCCATGTTGTTCATGCCCATACCGGACATGGTCATATTATTCATGTTGTTGTTCATCGTGAGTTTAGAGTGTAGAAATCATTCGAGCGGATGATAGATGTTTGGGGGTACTCTGAAAACTGAATAAGCATCTCATCAGTATGGTACGTTTACAGCTGATATGAAGCACGGCATTATACATACCAAGAAGACTGATATAAGATAGTCAAAACCAATTCAACAAATTATAGAACGCTCACTTACCAAGTGCTCGAAGATAGTGTTCAAACTGACGACGACGAAACGCGTTAGAAGGGAACTTGGACTGAAAGTTTATCGAAACAAGTCTATAGCGGATGGATTAGCATTTTATCGAAATATAAAGAATTATAGGGGACAAAATAAAGCCAGATGGTGGTCAAGAGCAAGAAGGATGAAGGGAGTGTCTATAACGGTATCGCTAGCAGCTATGCAATCCAACATTCCACGGGATACGGACGGAGTATCGGAGGAAACGGGAATTCGGGACTCGGGAAAGGGGAAAAAACGCTCTTCGCACCTATCCGCAAAGAAAAACACCAGAGCCTGGCAGTAACAGGTTACAAAGGCAGTAAACAAGGGTTGTGACATAGTGTCACATTGTTCGCTGACAACAAGTCACGAAGCACAGCCTTGCTATTTTTCGCCTGAATTCTCCTCAACCTGAGAGGAAGGGAAATGTACACTCTGCGGGGAAGCTTTTTAACATTGGTGGTGACGTTTCGGGGAAGCACTCAGCTTTGCCTGCTACATATCGATGCCAGTCGTTATCATTTCTTCCAGATCCGATTCAGATCTCAAATATGATCACGGCTCTGCTAAGTATACTTAATTTTATCCAGGTTCATCCTCCATAATTGCCGAGCTGTACCGCCTTCTAGCTGTCGTATTGGTCAATATTCAAGATCATTCAAGCAGGTCTGAGGCCTGTCAGAGGTTGAACATTGGTGGCAAACGGGGTATGTACTTGACAAAAAAAAGAGCAATTGGCGGGAAGGTCCTCGAAGGTCTCCGCTTCCTTTTCATCAGATTACGTCGACTCCTCCGCGGTTGACCAATCTGCACAAGTATACCGCGCCATACGAGAGAAAAACTTCCCAGGGCATTCAGGATTTCATACAAGGATTGAGGCAATAAGTCTCGACCCGCGTTCGTTGTCCAACAGATTCTCATCCATGTTTTACCGTAAGGTCAGAATTATCACCGCATGTCATCTTTGCCTACTCGCATGCCACATGCAACTAACATCAACCCAACCGTAGTACTTTTGACTGCCACCGTTTTGGCGCGGTCCGTCGCACCAAGTGCCAATGTTGAATCTCTGTCAACGGTTCCTTATTATAAGATTGAACGTGGCTTTCAAGAAAACGACATACAACAGATTAGAGACGTTATGGAGCGTACGGGCGCAGATAGGCTTAAATAGGCACAGATACCCGCCTTTGTTCCATTAGGCCGTTACTGAACATGGGGACATTTGCTATTTGGGAAAACGAACGGGCTTCCGTTTTAGATATCTGGCGCGACTCGAGGCCTAATACTGTGTAGCCCCTGGTGCATTTGATTTTCGAATCTCACAAATTCCGGTCGCAATGCTGACATACGTGTGAATGGAAAAACCTTGAAAGGAGTGACAGGAGCGCCAGACCGATGCACTTCTTTCAAGAAAACGTACAAGTACATTGAGATAGCTATGATTTCAGCCGCAGTGGCTTGTAGGTTAACTGTAATGCTTCACGACCACACCTTGAATGACCTCTTGCTCGATATCCGTTTCCTCCGATGATTTCGATAAGATACTTTGCCCATAAGCCGCGGTGCGGGCCTTCCGCCATTCGGCCATCACTGGCGCATCCTCGTCTTTCTCAAAGCGGCGCTTTATGCCTAGACGTTGCAATACCGGACTCGCAGCGAGAGGAGCGAGCTTTACATCGTCGTCAGCCATGCAGAAATAGAAAATGCCCAAACGTGTGTATTGACGCTGATCGGGCGGTGGCTGTACCACTCTGTGTAGTATTATTACTGTGACATTAACAAGAACGAGAACTTGACTGACCTATGAATTGTAGCACGATATAACCCCCCTGAAAGAAAATCCATCGCATCCCCTGAATTCACGACCTGGAAACATAAGATTTGAACCCAATGAGATATTTGTAAGAAGTTATACAGACAATAGCGTTGTCAATGTGTTTAACCCATTTCCATGTACCATCACGAGCTAAGATCTGCAAAGCAGAAACTGGCTGACTGTAAAGAAGCGTAATGGTACCGATATCTGATAGTTGGGATCAGCGTTGTAACTGTGACGAATAACATGGAGTTAGTGTTAACTGACCATTATGGCCCTTCAGCCAAACATTCTTGGTTTTCTGTTCATCTTCTGCACTTCGGGGAAAATACTTCATGTATCGAACTACCAGGAATTGAAGCCGAGAGACGAATGAAGATGTCTATCGACCAGTAAAGGCAAAGCAATCGTACGGTATGTTTCTGAGTCACCATCCCACCTGTGCATATCGAGGAGAGTCTCTTCAGGAAGTTCTAATCCAAGAGCCATTAGCCTGTCTTGAAGTTAGCTTCGTTATGAGGTTGAATTAGACCGAATGAAACCTCAAGATGGGACCCAGTACGTTGATATGCGAATGACGTGCAAATTGATCAATCTCGGGAAGCAAAGGTCGAAGAGCTTCCGGATGAGCTCGACTACTGACATCGCGATGGACTGAACAACAACAGATAAAATTGTTCGTGGTATGTATGAGTTATCGTTTGACTCACTATTGTAAGTTTCGACCTGATCAAGAACGCCGTTGTCGATGTGCTAGCGAAAAGTCAAGTTCGGAACCAAGAGAAAGAACTTTACCGGGGGTTACCCAATATTGACGTAGCTTATACCCTTGGAAAGAGCCTGCTTGCTTCGTCGACGCCAGATATTTTTCCTTCTCATCATGGCTAACTCGTGAGAACGGGACATCTGCGATGTCAAACATGCGTTTCATCTGATCACGAATAGAAGGTGAATGAGGATGCGGATTGTAGCAACAGTTACACCACCAACCTGTTCACTGGAATAACCATGGCCAATCACATAGAAAAATCCCTGACTGGACATGGCTTCTCGTACTTGTAATGCCAGTTTTCCACGTTCTTCAGCGGTAGTCGCGAAGTTGCGGAGGTCGATGATAGCCAAATCAGCATAATCGACTGAATACATATGAGAAATGAGAAAGAAATGAGAAAGGAATGAATGGTCATACGAGCTTCCCTGGTTACTGGGGCGGGCTGGTACAGAGGAATAAGGGGGGCTGTGGGGATAGGCATGTTTGTTGTTCTTCCAGCTTGAAATGAGAGGAAGCTTATTAGCCTGAGCTTCGTAAACAAAACACATTTCCCATGTCAAAAGAGAGACTATTAATGTTGTACATTCTGGAATCTCATGACTCGTAACAAACATTGAGTACTTGAGTTTTGATCAGTCTGCTGATACAAGTACAAGCCCAAGTTGCTCACTAGCGATCCGGTAATAATTCCCCCACGTTCGAAGTTGTTCACTAAGTTCGGATTATTGAGACTGACCGTCATGTATGTTCCTACTCATACAGGCACTCGCGACTATAGAAAATGGATACAGAGATTGTCAGTGAAATGAAACGTCGCCTGAGCGATGATGGAATGTGTGTAACTTGGAGAAATCGCTATACTTATACATAAACGCGTATACGAGCAGAAAATGTTCAGAAGTGTCAAACTTGATTTTCTGTTATTCTCAATGCTTCCTTTATCCTTCTCCCCATTTTCCAATGTCACCATAGGACCAACAATGTCTATCACGCGATCCTCAGTCCCTGGTTCCTATCGTACATCTTGATTATGAGAGCCCCAATCCCCAGATCGGCACCTCGTTGCTTCTCCCCAAAGCCCAATCTGAATTCTCTAAAGTCTCCAATCTTCCAATCTGTTCACTGACCTCCTTCATTTTTGCTTTTTGGCTTTCTGAAGCTGTCACATTTCCCCATCCCTGTAGCCCAATTAGTTTCCCTTGTAATCGGACCTTGCGATCGTATATATCCATCTGGCGATCGGTTTTCGGAAGAGGGAGTTGACTGAGACGGGGTTGAATACGAGGGAAGACCCAGCCTGGGGCAAGCTGAGGAAGAGTGGATGTAGATTCAGGCTGAGAAGTCGAAGTACTAAATTGGGAGTCTGAAGCTACAGGAGCAGAAGGGGTGTCTGAAATGGACGCCGGGAATTTGAGATCAGAATCGAAGGTCAGGTCCAATGCTGAATAGCTAAGAGTTTGCGGAGCAGGAGGGGGTGAAGTTTGAGATGGCGCTGAAGTAGTGGCACCCACAGCTCGAGGAATAGGAACGGCTGTATAGAAAACAGATGGCGAGTCCGAGTACACCGAGTGTACAGATTGTTCCGAGTACATTGAATTAAGATGCGACAATGAGGATGATTCTTCCTGTTCAGCTATTTGAACAGTCCCCGTTTCGATTACATTTCTGTAGTCCTCCTCCGGAACGTATTCACGATACCCATCTCCATCTCCACTTCCATCTCTTTCAGTAGACGAAGGTGACGAAGTCATTCTGTTGAACACCAATGGTGAAATTTGACGAGTCATGAGTTGACGTTTGAATGCGTCGGTGCGTTTACGCCGCCGGGATCGTGTGTAGGCCACTAGGAGGGCCAGACATAGACCGACGAATGCTAGAATACCAAGTATTATGCCAACGATTATGCCAGTTTTCAGAGAATTTGAAGTAGCTGCTGTTGGGGCCAGTGTAGCGGTGGATGTGGGTGAATCATTCGTACTTCCTGCGGTTCCAGAAACACTAACAATCGTGGGCGACCTGTACAGATGAGTCAAGACAATTGCAATACAAAGATACCGACGTACTCAGTGACCGAAACTACGGTCAAACTCTCGCTCGAATCTGAGGCAAGAGCACTATTCATCCAAAAGCTTCAGCAAGAGTAGAGATTCAGGAGCTATATCCCACACACCCTTTCCCATCCGAGCCCTCTGTGGAAGATGATAGGTGATTGCTGAGATGTATATATAATTAAAAAAGGCAATAAAAGTAATGCAACACACATACGTAGTGGTAAGGGAAGCAGTATCTGACTGGATAGCGGTAGCAGCAACTGACGTATCGCTAGAGCAAAAAATGTAAACAGGCCATGGATTATTAACAAAGGAATTCCTACCCGTTGCTGGTTACAAGCGTAGACGTAGAGGGTGTTGTCGAGAGGGTGTTGCCGCTGCCAAAATTCGAAATTTTGATTGAATTGCGGCAGTTCGAAGCCAAGGAACTTGCACTCACTTGTTGTTGCTGCTAGTCGTCGTTTGAGAGGTGCTGGCAGTGAGTGAAGAGGTCACAGCGTTTGAAATTAGGGAAGAGCTCGATGTGCCTGCATTTTCAGAGCTCGAAGTCGAAATCGAAGATCTGCATCGGAAAACGGCTTTAGAAAAAAGGATGGGAAAGGAAGGTAGCCCAGACAGACGGTAAGGAAGCTTGATTGTCAGCCGCGACATTGATACTCGAGCTGGAGGCATAAATTTTGTCCGGTTCTTGTGTATCGGAGATTCTGGAAATGCAATCAGTGATAATAGTAGAACATGGTGAATGTTATTCACGGTGATAAGTTAGATATGACCTCTATAATAAACACTCTACGAGTGAAACGATCAGAAGTGTACATTGCTATCTTGAACAGATGAAGGTCGAACGAACCCAGATTCTGTAGGTGTAAAACTAAACGGAATGTGTGTTTCCTGTTCCGACGAAAATTCTTGAATAGTGGAACCACCATTTTGCGAAGTCAATCGAAGCAGAAGACTAAAAGCTGTCGGGTCGCTGCTATCCCGAATCAAGGTTGCTGATGAAGCCTGGTTGGTTGACGCAGAGGAAGGAACTCCGGTGAAGCTAAATCCGGCAGCAGTTGCGCCTACAGAAAGAAACACTCTATTTCCTTGCATTTTGAGCCAACGTCTACACCAAGAGCACAAAAACTCCTTACAAAGAACGCATTCTGGGCAGGCTCTGCCTGCAACAATGCAGACCAAACAGGCTGGGATGGTCAGGGAAGGGAAAGTAGAAAGAAAAGAATGGAGAGTCGGGGCCGTTTGTCGCTGATCACGATATTTGTCGTAGCACCTGAATAGAATATGAAAGAAAGAGTGTGTTGAAGATCATCAAGGGACTTCAAAGCGAGGATTGGTTGCTATGTATGTAAGTATCTGAATTGTCCTGACCCTAACAAACCCTAACGTCTGGTTTTCCCCGGTTTACACGAATTTCCTAACGCGTGCACACTGCAGTACTTTAGCGATAATGGTCAGCAAAAAAACAAAGAATGCCAAGAGAGTAGTCAAGGAAGCTCAAGAGACAGGTCCTTCTGTGTATGTTCATCTTCCTCTAAGCTTGAGCCAGGTTTTTAACTTGGACAAATAAACTACATACTTACAACCATCTTCGTCGGCAATGCAGAGAACCCACTGCTGGACCGAGTTCATCACCGAGCCCTGCTGGGCCAAACCCCAATGATACTCCTCCTTCACCGTCCCCAGAGCCTGATCCTCTTGAAGAAGGGAACATCGTACAACGGGCTGAAAAGGTCAAAGAGAAAGGAAATGTTGCGTTCAAGGCCACAAAATACCAGGAAGCTATCGAGCATTATACCAAGGCCATCGGTGCGATTACTTATCATTTGACACTTTGTTTGTAATTTACTTGGAATCCAGAAATGAATCCCCTTGAACCCGCATTCCTCACTAATCGAGCCGCATCATACATTGCCCTGAAACGATTCAGACCAGCTTTGGATGACTGTCAACACGCAGCTACACTTCAGTCTGCCAACCCATCAGCCAAAACCCTCCTTAGATTAGCACGATGTCAGCTTGCTCTCGGCTCTCCAACCCCTGCTTTCTCAACCCTACGATCCGTCTTGGCCTTGGAACCCAAAAACCCTACTGCGATTCAGCTGAAGAGTAAGATATCTGAATTGGAGAACCACATGAAAACATTCGAAATGGCGAGGGAAAAGAAGGATTGGGGACTCGCAAGACTGGCTCTGGATAAATGTATGCAGGGAATCGAAGGTGAGGCCGGAGAAGTACCCACGGATTGGAGGGTATGGAAAGTTGAACTGGAACTGGCAAAGGGGAATCTGGATAGCGCTAACTCTGCTGCAAAGTATGGCAACCATTTTGCGTCTCCTTTCTAATTCTCATTCGTCTCTGATAGCGATGCAATTCGCTTGAACTCCAACTCTCCGGAAGCCCTCTGTCTGCGTGGTCTCGTGCTCATGCTCAGTGGTAAGCTGCCGCAAGCCTTGCAGCATGTTCAGTCTGCACTACGTCTGGATCCGTCCCATCTACCTGCACAACAGCTTAGAAAACGAGTGAAAGATATTGAGCGGTTGAAAGACGAAGGAAACATTGCTTTCAAAGCTGGAAAATTGCAAGAAGCCGTGGCCAAGTATACTGACACTCTCGAGGTGGGTAACGGTTCGCTTCGACATCACGAATAATCTCGACTCAATAATTGGCAATTAGCGCATAGGTGAAGAAGAAACAGAAGCGAAGGGAGGTCAAATCCGTGCCACTCTTTTGTCCAATCGCGCTACGACTCTTGTGAAGGTACTATCATACTTTCGTCCATCCGCTGCATCTTGCGTTAAACCTGCGTTAAACTTGTGTCCAGTTACAAGAATATGATCGCGCTCTATCTGACACGGAAGCCTCTCTTATTCTATATCCCAACTCGTTCAAAGCGCTACGGACCCAAGCTCGGGTAAATCTCGCTTTAGAAAATTATGAGCAGGCCGTACGTGACTTTAAGAGTGCTGTGGATGAGGCTCAGAAAGACGGTAGTACAACTGAGCGCGACGTGCGTGAGCTTCGCACAGAGTTGAAGAAAGCGGAAACTGCATTGAAAAGAAGCAAGACAAAAGATTATTACAAGATCCTGGGAGTGCATCGAGAGTGTACGGATATTGAAATCAAGAAAGCTTATAGAAAAGAAAGTTTGAAGCATCATCCTGATAAAGTTAGGAATTTGTCCTCTTCTCGTACGTTGACTTAATTTTACGTTTCACTGTAGGGTGGCGATGAAGAAAAATTCAAACTCGTTGTTGAAGCACATAGCGTACTCTCTGATCCCCAGCGACGTGCACGGTATGATATGGGTGAAGATGAGGATGGTCAAAATGATGGTATGAATGGTGGTATGGGCGGTATGGGTGGCATGAGTCAGGCCGATATTGCTAATCTGTTCGCCCAGTTCAACGGATTCGGAGGTGGAGGGCATTCACATTCCTCGAGAGGCGGGCCAGGATTTTCATTCGCGTTTTAGAGTCCACGCTTATGTTTATCTTGTGTATTTCTGTACACTTTTTGAACCTCAGACTTATTCCGAAAGTCGCTTAATAGATATATACAGTATATCATACTTTTTCCCATTGCAGTGCTAGTTTTATTTTTGAGCATCTTTTTTTCCTTTTGTTGACCGATTCAAGCTAGAGAATACCCCCAAAGTATGAACACAGTATACATATGGTTATATACCTCACATGATTGGTAGGAGGCAGAGGAGAACTGGCGCGGTCCCATTGAGAGCTGTCGTGGTGTACCACAGATGTACATCACAACGGTCATTGGCGCGTAAATGATATGGCCATAATTCCCACTCAATATGGGTGATTAACAAAGACCTAAACTAGACTCCATATAGTCAGAGACCTTAAGAATACACCAGTGAGAAAAGCACGATATTTAGCAGATATGTACATGGATCACTTTCTTATATACATTGAGGACAGTAGATCTAAAATTCGGTCATAAAGCACATCTCTTTGTGCGGACCCGAAAGCCATTTCCAGTGTAATGTTTGATGATCAGAGCCACACTAAACATTGATCATTGGTATCCAGCAGAGTATCTGTTTGCAGGACTTCACGCACATATTTCACAGTGTGACACCTTCCACAAGCCTTCATGTCTCCTGTTGCAGCACAAGTAGGTAGGCCACACTGGTCCCAGCCTTTAAGATGCTTTTTTACCTTCAAAATGTATTGGTGGACCTGGGGTCTCTTGTCTCGCTCCGATGATAACTGGATAACTGTTCGGAAACATACATCTCCAAGTGAGACCTGTTCGTCCCCTCGTGCCATTGTGGGATCATAAAACAAGTCCCGCCAACCGCTCAAGAACGGAAGCAGCTTTTTCCTGGTATCCGCAGGCAAGATTTTATCCGAATCTCGAGAACTCACGAATGTTGTCAAGAGCGTACTGAGTAATTGGACCACATCTGCAGCAGCACCTTTGTAGTATTCCTGGTGGTCACTTGCCGGTTTTCGAATCTCCCGATCCCAACGCGCAGCAACATGTGATAGTCGTTGGCCTAAGACACGAGTAAGATGTTGATTCCCTGATGAGACAGGCTTTCTAGACCGCAAATATTTGCCGAGATATGGGTTGTGTTGAACCATGACCAGCATCCTGAGCCACGGATTGAAGAGTTGGTAATCCTCCCTCGCGCTTGCATCCTTCTCGATATAACTACCATCCGTGGCAGTCCATGGATCAAGAAAGCGATCCACTAGAGCAGGAAGGTACAACGCGCAAAATCGCGACCATATCAGGTCCTGCTGAATCTCGTGTTCTTTGGAGTTGCGGTCGAACTTAAACGGGCTTGTAATTAGATTCGGTGCCCTGGCCCGAAACTCAGCTAGGCCTCAAAACTTACATATAGTTCTAACATGGTCTTTCGGACAAGCTCGTCGCCTTGTGAAACATCTTTCCTTGGGCCTAGCGCACTCTTTTTGAAGCCTAATATTCAATTATCGGTGAAAAAGATCTTTGTAAAGGGACTAAATCCTACCAAGTAGTACAGCAAAGTCTTCAGACCACAGAGGTTCAGGAAGACTATCCAGCACATTTTCAACTCGTTTTCCACGAGCTGAAGGACCCATTTAGTGAGAGAAAAGTTCGAGATTGGTGAAAATGTTGTGGGTGCTTCTACACAACCGCGTGTTCCCTTTGTCCCCTCAGAGGTCGGAGCGAAAATTCTTTTCGCTCGTCCGTAGGTTCAAAAAGATTCTGGTTTGAAACGAGTCAACAGAAGAAGGCGATTTCAAACTCCGTCCTAGACTCGAGCCAGTAGCTTCGGATGTTGACACTTTGGAAACTGGCGCTCAAAGGTGTCTCTGCCGAGAAAGTGATTCCGCATATCGCTTCTCAGCAGCAGACTGGTTCGAGTCTAACTCCGTCCATCCGGAGGCTTGCTACATTTGTCGTCTCTTGGATCCCCGCAGTGTTATGGTGACTATGTTGGTCAACATTTACTTGTATAATGTCGTATAATCCTTAAGTAATAGTGGGGTCCAGGGCCTCCGCATCTCAACTCTTCCAGTACTGTGCGAAAGGGTCTTCCGAAGGATATAGTGTTGGCCCTGTAACAGGAGTGACAAAAAGTTGAAAAATTCCTAATTTAAATTAGGTCGGTAAGAATTCCCCACAGTTGGGGAAGAATCCTCCAGCTTCCTCCAGAGTTCATCCATTACGGACTCGCAACTCAGTGTTGAGCAGGCAAGGAGTGCGTAGTGGGAACACTCTCCAGTACCATACCTGGTAGTAGAGCTTAGTGTCTCAGTGAGGCAATAAAAGTAAGAGAGAAGCGAGTTGGATTCCAGTACAGGATATGGCCTGTTTATATACATAACTGTATGACAGTATTACATAAGGAAGTACAGAGGAATCCGCATATAGTAAATGACTAGATATGACTACATATGACATATTATAACACATGATCATAATAGTGGCATGTGAACAGCATAGCCGCGTTCAACACACCCCCTTGCTGAGCAGCACAGTAAAGTACTTTGCTCAAAGCAATAGCGGTAGGCGTCAGACAGGACAGACAGCCTAAGGATTGGTGTACGAGTAGAACTCAAGTCCAAGCATTGAGCGGAATAGCTCAAATTTGATACGCCCAAGATTCTTTGTGAAAAGATCTGCAGGGTTGTTACTGCCATCTACGAAGAATACTTGCACAAGGCCACGTTCGACAACTTCACGGATATAATGATACCGGATGTCAATGTGTTTCGAGTGCTTGCTAGTGACAGGATTTGATGCCATGAAAATGGACCCTTGATTGTCTCCAGCAATAGGAATAGCGTCAAGTTTATAGCCTAGTTCTTCAAGTAGATTACGGATCCAAACCACTTGACGGCTGCAATCAGACAATGCCATATACTCAGCCTCTGTAGACGAGTGAGCAATTGTCTTCTGCGCATGGCTGGTCCAAGAGAAGATGCCATTGGCAAGCTTCATGAAAAATCCAGTCTGTGACCGGCGTGTATAGGGATCGGAAGCCCAATCCGAATCAGTCCAAGCGCTGAGACCGATACCCGATTCACCATCATAGCAAAGTGCATATGATCTAGTACCTAGGAGGTAGCGGCAAATATAGAGTGCCTTGTTAAGGTGCTCTTGAGATGGGTTAGCTGCATGTTGTGCAAGCTTGGTAACAGCAAAGGAGATGTCGGGACGTGTGCCCAACATAAGGTAGAGAAGGGAACCAATAACCATTTGGAACTTGCTACGAAGAGCGGAATTCGATTGGCCTTTGGTGGGTTCGGGTTGGAACCCTGCAGGAAGTGGTGTATCAGCCATTTTAGCATTTTCCATCCCGCAACGCTTAAGGACTTTGTCAAGGTAGGCGCATTGATCAATATAGATCTTTTTGCCACGACGATTAATCCGCATGCGAAGGAATTCTTTGGCTTCACCAAGATCTCTGCATTCCCAATGTGACATGAATTTCCCTTTAAGGGAATCTACGAGTTTCTTGTCAGGTCCAGCAAAGAGTGCGTCATCAACGTAGATGATGGCGATGACTAAAGAGCCATTTTTTCCTCGTCGGACAAAGATACCTGCATCAGAGCTCAGGCGTTTGAAGCCAAGTGTTTTCATGTATGAGTCCAGTGTTTGCCACCAGACAAGACCTGCTTGTTTCAGTCCATACAGAGCTTTGCGCAGTAAGAGGACTTTGTCCTCTTTGCCTTTGATTTGAAAACCTTCAGGCTGTTCCATGTAGATAGTCTCATGTAAGACGCCATATAGATAGGCATTTCGAACATCGAGTCCAGTGAGATACCAGTTGTTCAGCGCAGTCAAGGCGAGCAACAGTCTAACAGTCTCAAACCGTACTACAGGAGAGAAGACTTGGTCATAATCAAGACCTTCAATTTGTGAGAACCCTTTGACAATAAGGCGTGCCTTCTTACGACCATCAGATTTGACGTCAAAGACCCAGCGGTTCTTAATGACCTTTCGGTCTGCTGGACGATCCATGAGTTCAAAAGTACCACGCCGTTTGAGCGCTTCAAGCTCTTCTTGGCAGGCCTTAAGCCATTCCTCACGCTCAGCCTTAGGTAGGCGAGTAATGTCCTTGTAAGTCCATTCACGGACGTTCTCAGAGCTTTTCAGCTCCCCCTCAAAGGGAACGGCCTTAGCCATGAGAAAATATATTAATTCAGCTCCCCCTTCCCAACATAGTCTGATCAGGGTATTAGCTTCGTCACCGGGAGTGACAGAGGGTTGTTCTCCATTTTCAGGAGTAGGATGCTCAGTACTAGGTCCGGGAACCTGTTCTGGCTCAGGACGTTCTTGCTCAGCCGAGGAGCTACCTGGCTGTGGTGCGCGTCTCTGAATATCCCTCTTTGGTCTCTCTACCTGTTGTTCCGTAGGAAGCTTAGTGCTGCTTCTAGGATCACCGGTAAGACGAGTAGGTGGTCTCCGCACACGACCTGAACGTCTCAACTGTTCTTCAGCAGGAGGTTGTTCATTCCGGGGTTGTGGCGGCGGACTAGGATCTCGTGCTGGCTGTTCAGCTGGCACAGGCGGTGCAACGTCTTGCTCCGGATCCTGTCTCATTTGGGGAGTGGTAGGTTGATGAAAGATGGGAACATCATCATCACCAGGTGGAGGAATAGGATCTTTAGGATCTGGGTTGCGATCTGGTAGTCGCGTAGAGCGATGACGCTCTGAGGATTTACAACGAGGAAATAATTTCTCGTCAAACACAGCGTGCGTAGCAGTGAACATGGCATTGTTCGACCGCATGTAGATATTTCCGTGTCCACCGTCAGAAACTCCGAGATATGTCATTAGTTCTGACCTAGGCGATTGTTTGTTTGTCCGTATTTCTTCATGAAGATAGACATACGCGCCACAGCCAAAGACACGCAAGTGATCTATGCGCGGAACTTTGTTGTACAAAATCTCATATGGTGTCTTCCATTTGTGACGACGCATAGGAGTGCGGTTATACACATGCACAGCGTGTGCAACAGAGAATTCCCACCAGGAATCAGGAATACAGGCTTGAAAGCGCTGTGGTTCACTTTTCTCAATAATAGTCCGGATAAACCTTTCGGCTCTTCCATTCTGCTGGTGGATATGAGGAGATGACCATTGTGCTTTGATACCTTCGTTCTTAAAGAACTCATCAAGTGCATTGGATCTAAATTCTCCGCCACCATCAGACATCCATTCCTTGACGTTAGTCTCGTATAGATTTTTGACTGTGGCAATGAATTGCTTTATCACCGGAAGAGCTCCGCTCTTCTTTTTTAAGTGGCAGTAGAACCCATGCGAAGTATAGTCATCTATGAAGAAGATCGTATACTTGTACTTGTGGTACGAAATGGTAGGCCATTCTTTGAGGTCTGAGTGAATAATCTCGAAGGGACGTGATGCCCGACGATTAGTTGGCGGAAATGGACGTAAAGTCATCTTTCCCTTGGCACAACCTTCACATAGATCTTCCTCATGGGGAATGCTAAAGGTGGGAACACCTTCTGCATGTTTCCTCAGTTGAGTGAGTGCTTCGCGCGATGGATGACCCATGCGACGATGCATGGTAGTGTAGTCCACTGAGTGGATCACTAGGTTTACAGCCATAGGCTGTGGCGAATAATCTTTGAGAATGTAGATTGTATCGCTGTGAGTTCGTGGTTCAAATGACAGGAATAAACCGTCTTTGTCCCAGAAGTCAACTTTGTCTGCGTTGCCGCGAACAGTTTTGCCATCTTGTAGGAAGCGTCCTTGTGCTATAAGGCGATGACTCAACTCCTTCATATAGAATACTGGAGCAATTCGTGCTGAATGCATGCGACCTCTAACATCCTTGAAATTTATCAAGACAGTCCCAACGCCAGTAATGTAGGCAGTTGTGGTTGCAGTTGCTATGAGCACTTTTTCCTCAAGGTCTTCATACTCAATGAAGTCACTCAAGTCAAAGGTAGTGTGTTCAGAACAACCAGAGTCGTTCATCCACCATTTAGGTTGATTTCTCTGTTTACCCTTACACTTCTTGCACACAGAGTATGAAACGTCATGTACACAAAAATGTTCATTGGATATATACTTGGCATCGATACGGTAATTATACAAACGGGACAAGAGATCAGGCTCAAAGGCCGACTTGCATGTCTTCGCCACTGCAACCGATGAAGGTGCGTTAGTATATCCCATATGGTCAAGATCAGAGGAGGGTACTGACCCCATGGTGTCCATGAATCCAGTGATTGCCAAAATTTCACGATCCAAGTCGAAGTTCATCAACTCATCAGGGTCGAAAGAGGCAGTTCCTGGGACCTCAAAGTCCATAGGAGGAGATGGAGGAGGCGGCGTAGGAGCCTTACTGCCATTCTCAACATCATCCACAGGAGACATTGCACGAGTGCGCTTTGTTGGAGGATCAAGTTCATCATCACTGTCCAACTCCGAAATATGCCCAGCTGGCTCAAGGGTGCGAATGACTTCGGCAGTTGCACGGACGCCAATGTCACGGGCACGTTTGATGGCCATCCTTGTCTTCTTATGAAGATGAAGGGACGTAGCATTAGGAGGAGGGTTGTAAGGAGGATGGATGGAATGCTTGCGCACATCTTGAACAGAAGGAGTAAGATCAGTACGTACCGGACCAAAGTCAACAGTACTGCCAATCGGACTGAAGTCCATAGAGTCTGCATCAGCTTGGGCAGCGTTTGCATTCTTCTTAGCCTTCTTGTTCTTTCCACTGCCACGCTTACGCTTCTTCTTGTTGTCATCGTTCCCATTCTGTCCCTTCTGCTGCTGGTTACTACCGTTACCATGCTGCTGTTGGGAGAACTTGGGATCGTTTCCTTTGCGATGAATGTTCGAAAACTTGTTCGCGTTCTGCGGTTGGGAGTTGCCAATGGTGTCTCCGCTGAAAGCGTTCATAACTGCGATACGAACTTTAGCAAAGGTCAATTTCTTGAGCTCTGCAGTTTCAAGCTGAGACATGGTTTGGATAACGACAGAGTAACGTGATGGGAGCTTAGATAAAAGAATCAAAGCTTCGAGGTGGTCAGCAAGACCAATGCCAGCTTCATCCATACGGGTGAAGTACATGCCAATCTCCATCATAGAGGACAGCGGATTTTGCTTGTATGGAATTTTAATAGCCATAGCGGCAGCAAAGTCATTAAAGACTGCGCCCAGACTCTTGACATTGTAAGTCTTGGCTAGATAGTTCCAAAGCTTCTTAGCTGTGTCGCTGTATTCCTTGGCAAGGATGCGGATGGAGGGAGAGATACGGAGGCGAATGTTACCAATAGCCTTGGTGTCGATCTCCTTCCAGGCTTTGAAAACAACCTCATAGTTCTTCCAGGCTTCAACACTGGCGGCGTTTGCAGCAACAAGTGGAGATGGTTCACTGGGTTGGTCAGTCGTAATTGCTGATTCAAGCCCTGTAGCCTGAAGGAAGGCTTCCATTTCGGAGGCCCAGGTGTCGTAGTTATCACCTTTGAGGGTGGTGGTAACAGCGGTAAACAGTGCAGAGGACATTGCGATCTGGATAAAATCAACAGAAAATGTCAGCATGCAATTCATAAACGCTCAATGACAACAGATGGAAACAAAATGTCATGAATGTTATTGCCAGTAGTGACAAGCTGCGACATATGTCTAGCAAGCTGTCATCTACAGTGTCAAGCACTCTTGGGTGATGTCATAATCATCACTGTTAAGTGCGATATTGACTTCAGCACCAGAGGCGACGTTCCAGGTAAAGGTCTGTGTCAGAGACAGCAATCAAATAGATGCGTCAATGACAACAGTAGACCAGAGAGCGCTGCGAGCTTAGAGCTCAGCAAAGCGTTCATCCGGGGCCCATAACCTGTTGAGCAGGCAAGGAGTGCGTAGTGGGAACACTCTCCAGTACCATACCTGGTAGTAGAGCTTAGTGTCTCAGTGAGGCAATAAAAGTAAGAGAGAAGCGAGTTGGATTCCAGTACAGGATATGGCCTGTTTATATACATAACTGTATGACAGTATTACATAAGGAAGTACAGAGGAATCCGCATATAGTAAATGACTAGATATGACTACATATGACATATTATAACACATGATCATAATAGTGGCATGTGAACAGCATAGCCGCGTTCAACACTCAGGATTACCCATTGCAATCTCCCGCTAACGAGCTTGCCTCGTTTTTGTGTGAAAGAGAAAGGAAGGAATCTAATGGGCACTCCAACCAACCAATCTAATACACAATATGCGAGTTCACTGCTATCAAATTTATTTAATAGCAAGGGGTAGCGTTGGCAAAGGTTCCGCAAAGCTTTGAGAGCTAAGTACGAAGCTTTGATCAATCAATTTGAATCGTTCTAAGGATTCGATATATTCCTTTGATCAAGGTAGATTCAGCACGATTTGTGCTTTGGTTTGTATTGATTTGGGTATATCAAGAATTGGGGGTTTGAATCAAAGTAAATTAAAACCGAAACACACAGACCCCTACGGAGGGCTAGAACTATGTGCTGGCACAACCACACAGCGTGATTTGCCCTTAAGACCAACAACTGATCCTAAGTTCGAAGAATACCCAACAACTGGATAGACTTCTCGCAGTCACAAGGAGCAGAACACGACGTTCCTATACTCACAAGTGCCGGGCCCGAATGGCTGCTAGCGAAGAGGTTTCAGTCTGGCGGGAGTGTGTCTTTCCTTTTTACGGATTAGCACTGCAACGTCGTCCCAAAATCACTTGTATTCCAGATACATCGGATCGCTATTTATACATACAGAATATAGAGTCGCATAGTACAATTAATTTAAAACAATAAACGTTCGGAACCGCAAGGAAACTTCTACACTCAGTCAGATACCATTTAATTTGAATCTACATGTCCTTATTTAGTCCATATTGGTTCCAAGATTCTAGTATACCTCCAAACATGGGTAGGTACTTCAATATTCATTTAATTTAATTGTTTTTAGAGAATGACTCGAGTAGTATTCAACTGTCATTGCTGTTCAACACTTACTTCGATCGTTTGTCATCTCGTCCGGAGGCAAATCAACTCTCCTCGATTCTAATCCTATCAATCTGATTCATCTGGATTAAACTAATTGCTTCTCTCTTTCAACAGACACCCATTGTGCCTATACTCTATCAAGGGAGTTACACATAGTATTCATTTAATTGCATTCTTCAATGTTTTCTACGTCAGGACTCTTTGACATTCATTTGATATGTCTTCGGAGCCTCGCAGTCTTTCGATCGTTCTTCTAGTCATTTTACTCAACCATGCAACTTGATTGGTCTATTAGACTAAATCGCAGTCCTTTAGATTAATGCATGATCTTGTTCTAGAAGGAGTATTTGATAATTCCTGAGTTCTAGAAAGTCATTTCGAGTCAATCCTCGGTTCATGGTCACTTGAGTAAGTTCTTCCAAACTCCTGCCAGTGTAAGGTCCAATAAGAATACCCTTGGTATGTCATACGTGAATGGTCATCCTTCGGATGTAGTCCGAGTCTGGTATAATCCTGCTTGACAAACAGGTAGACTGCTATCCGAAGGTAGTATTGGGGATGGGTAAACTAACCAACTTGTGGTAGTATGGGTATATGGTCCCTTCAACTTATTAGACTGATTCAGTATTGACTTTGACTGTCAATCTGGGTCTCAATTACAGTCCTCTTGATACAAATCTATACGTGAAAATGTCACAATTCACAGTATAGACGTCTAGCCAAAATTTAGGCGTGTCATCCCCCCCAAACTAAAGAATTTGACCGTCCTCGGTCATTCGTAGTTTTGTATAGGGAAAGGATACCCAATCTGTTTTTAGATGGATTCGACAAGACTATATCTCCTTTTAATGTAATTCACTGGGTTTGGATCTCTACTTCTCCGTGCTCTCCAATCAATTTGGATGCCCTCAAATGGGTTTCTAGCGCTCATCTATCAATTTATTCACACGCCTGCTACGAATCGTAACAGTTTAGCGCTCAATTTGAATTGAATACTTTTTCGGTATTCGTATCACATTTCAAAATTTTAATTCACAATCTTTTTATCATCTAATCACAGAACGAGCTTCCATTTCACGGAGAACTGCTCTGACGTGATTCAGTGTGTACATTTATTTGGTTCGGGGCACGGGGTTCAACAAATTCTCGTTGAAGTCCGTTTTCTTTCTTTTTCTTCCTTCATCTCGTTCTTATTAATTCAAAATGGCCCCAACCTCGAGTCAAACTCGGGCTGCAGCTTCGACCACGCTTCTTCCTACCTCCCTTATGGAGGCCCAAGTAATTCTGGCGGGTCTCTCATTCAAATCAACACTCCCTTTGTTCTTCGAGAGCGCTGTTTTTGTTCGTCTTCAACAGGGAGATTACTCCCCCCCTATGCTCGATTCTCAGAATTCTCCGGATTTCGATGGATCTACTACCTTTCCAGCTTTTTTGTATCCTCGTCCTCTGGTTCCCTTCTGCTTCCCTTCTAACACTTTGCGTCCTCTATCTGTTGCCTCAGGCTTGGACTTATATTGTTCAGCCCAAATGGCCGTGCGGACGTTACAAAGTGGGGATGAGGATTCCATTGAAACCGATCCGATGGAGTTATATCATTTATTTGAGGAAGCCGCCCCGTATCTGGTGCGTCTTCCACTTCTCATTGCTTTTATTTATTTTAATTGTTCTTATTAGCTTTATATTCATGAATTCTGGATGGGATAGCTTATTACAGCAGTGGGGAATTCCCCCTGAACATCGGTCTTCTTCTATGGTAAGTTTTTCCTGCTTCTGAAGCAATCCTTTTATTCATTTTAATTCGATTTGTAGGATGCTCCTGTCCTTGAACACTTCCCCACTATTCCATTCCTTTCTGTCTTCGATTCCGCGAAGGGAGCGCCATGAGGCGTCTGGCGCCTTCCAAAGAACTGGATGTCTTTGCCCCGTTACGCGGTAAAGGCTCTCCTGGAGCTTCAAAGGCAGTTTCGCCTCCCAAGGTTTCCGATGTCATCTCTCCTCCCCCTGTCACTAAAGCACAAGCTGTGCCCCCTAGGGCACTTCGAAGGAATCGGGAGATTGAAAGCCTCAAGGCTGACGCTTCCTCATTTCGTGAGTATTAATTAATTTCTTGGTTTCATTTTATTCATTCATCTTTGTTTTGATTTAGTTGCTCTCCCGTTC